>NC_138108.1:24620000-24937500 GCF_964146895.1 Miniopterus schreibersii
GTTCATTGGATCATTCTGTTCACTTTTATATATGCAGCTCTTTCACACCTTGAATGTTCAATAAATATCCATTAATTAATGAATGAATGATGTCTCATATTAAAATTAAATGCAGTTAGCTGTCATCAAATGTTTGATAGTTTCTTCACAAATATCACAAAACTTCAAGGTACTGTTCTGTGTTTCAGTTTTTCCATCTGTAAAATACAAAGATTGGACTACATGTAGGTCATGAGAAATCCCTTCTATATTCAAAATTCATATTATATTAATTTTTTTTATTATATTGCTTATCAAATTGCTTTTGAGTAGGCCAATGTTAGGGTTTGTTACCCATACGCAAACCAGAAAATAATGATAGTACTTTTTCTACTGTAGAAAATAAATATGACACATTTCCAAAATGTGATCGTTTTAGTCACTTTTTGATCTAGGACCAACTAAAATAGATTTTGAAACCATTTTTTATGAAAGGCAATTGAAAGAACAATTAGGCAAGGTCAGCAGCATTACAGAATTCATATTGCGTGTGCCATGTATATTGCATTGTATGAAAACCTCAAATATTTTGGAGAAATAAGTGGGTAATAAATAAAAATGAAAACTCATCAACTCAACTGAATATTATATGGCCATTAAAATGATGGTTATGAACACTATCACAACTTAGAAATTGATAATGTGCATTCTGACATGGATAAAATAATTACAGTGCTATATAAATAAGCACTTATATTTTCAAAGAGCATTATGATTTATAAAGTTTTAGGTTAATAGTAGTATTATCTCAATATTATAGATAAGTAATCTGAGACATGAGTGGGTAAAGTAATTTGCCCAAAGTCACACAGCTGGTGAGAGATCTCTAATTTTCAAAACAGTACAAGATGTTTTAGACAATGCAATTAATATTGGAAGCGGAAGAAATAGGTATAATTATTGAATCAGAAGAGCCAAACTTCTTATTTGTAGGTGAAATGATCATCCACTTAGAAAATTTGAATCCTTTGAAAAACCTTGATCATAAGAGAGAAAGGTGATTACTAAAGGTAAATCAAGAGTTTTCTTGCATTCCAATAGAAAACAATCACAGAATACAAAGAGAAAATATTCTGTTTAAAATACATTAGAAATGAAATAGGAATCAAGCCAACAGGGACCATAAATGATGGGGGTGCAGCTGGGCTTCAAAACTTTGTGTCTGTCTCTGAAGTGAAGCTCTTGACTCTAATAGGCAGAAGAGGGGCCCAAGAATGTAAAGTTCTGCTGACTTAAAAAATTCTACCAATGAGTACAAATGTAATAGAAGAGCTTCTATATAATACTTTAGACTGAAACTGGTGTCACAGAAAGTTATTTTTCAAATTTTTAAATACTAAGTGTAGACTTTTTACAGTGTTTATAATAATTCTGGAATGGCCCCATTGTGCATAAAAGAAACTTAAAGAGCTGTAGTTTCTCTGAATTGCCTTGTTTTCTATTTTGCAAATGGTACCAAGTTATTCACCTCCTTTTTGCCTAATCCAGCCCCTATTTACCCATTTCTTCTTTCACATCCATCAGTGTATTAAATCAAACTGACACAAATAATAGAAAAAAGGAAATTATTTTAGTATTGGATTCAGAGGCCTCATGGAAGGTATAGCGAACTACTTTTGGTAGGATGTTAGAACACTTTGTATCCTGGGACCTCTGCTTGAATCATTTCTCTGGTACCTACAGATAGCCTTAGGCTGTGGGGGAAAAAGAAAGAAAGAAAGAAGGAAACCCCACATCCAGGCTTCTCTGTGTGGGCAGGAAACTCTGTCATCATCAGGGAAGCTGAGCAGCCTTACCACCTAGCTTCTTTCTAGACAGGATTACTTCAATGCAACTTATATAGGAGCAAATGTTGGTCAAGGATGTTAGCAATTCCAGAATTTAACTCGGGTCCCTTCTGTGATTGTGATTGGAGGGCTTTATTCTGACATTTCCAAGACTCTCAGTGAAATGAATGCCAGGATCTATAAGAAAGGTAAGGTCTGCCATAGGTGAGGATACAAGGATGTTCTTGCATCAAAACTTTGATTGTGAGGTGAGCCCATCAGTGTTCTATCCTTGCTGAAAATTTTGCTTATAAACTTGAAACATCCATGCTTCCACCCACCCACCCACCCACCCATCCATTTACACAAATAAGGAACTCATAACTACTATGTTTAGAACACTATGCTTAGAGTTTGGGAGGGGTAGTGGAATAAAGAGGAATAATGCACCAATTCAGGTTTTCATTTGATAAGAATTGTCCACAGCCTTATATCTTGCCACTTATAGATAGCCAAATTTATTTGGTTACACATTTTGCTGGATAATGTCTAGACCATCATTTGTTGCTCTAAATAAATTCTCACAGAAATTGAATGAAAAAGAGAGTTATGCTTATAGCCAAACTGATCTCATTCTTAGGTGATTCCGGACAAGAGAACATCCAGAATTGTGGAACTTTCCATGCCTTTAGAAAATATTCCTAAAAGACTTAAACTTGATCTGTACATATTGTCGCCGAAATCCCTCATTTTCCCCACACCTCTCCAATTACCCACCTTTCTTTGCTCTATTCACAAAGACACAGTTCTCAAAGCATGTGGCTTTAGTGATGGGCATGCATTTCATAAAAATTTGGATCCAAGACTTAGTTTATTTTGCTCCAGGATTGCTGCCACTACCATGGAGCTGGTCATTAATGCCCCGTGGCTTAGTGGCAGGGAATTAGAGGCCATTCCTATTGTGGGTCTGGGGAGGAATAGAAGAAACCTGAGGGAAGATGAACGTTGAAAATAGCCTACCAACAAGGCCACGCGGCAGCCACTTTAGCTCATCAAAGCTCTCTTGGAACATTTTCAGGAAGGACTTGATTGCAAGCTATGCCTGGCTGCCACCACTTCTCATTTCAACAACACTGGGCATATTTTTTAAACTCTTCTGAGCATAATAACAGACGAGCAACTCAGTAATGCAAGGCTATAATTCCACTGAGGGGTGCTGGCGGTGACATGTACCATGAAGTCAGAATCTGAGTGGTTTGTCACCAGAACCCCCCAGGGTGGAATTATAGCCTCTATCACTTCTCGCTTATTTTCTTTAATATGTAGATGTCACTTTGCCTCTCCCATCATCTCCCCTGCAGTTCTTACCCCTGATTTCCTGGCCACCAAAGAATACTTTGTCTCCACTGTTGCGATAATTCCCTCTCCTTTGAGCACTTTACAACTCTGTGATGTGGACAGTGTGCTGTTTCTTCTCTTATGCATGTCAGGGGTTTGCTGCTGCATGGTCAGGTTACTCAGAAGGGCCACTGGATTTGGGTCCAAGAAGTAGAGACATCAGGGCCCTGTGCAGCTTTGCTTAGAAGGGAGGTTAACTTTAGATGCAAACAAAGCACTGCTGGAGACAGCTGAGGCTTGGGGATGGCTGTAAGAAAAACTGGTAGAGCAAAGAGAGACAAGATCCAAACATGGAAGAGACATCTTCCTAAAAGAGTTTGGTGAATCTGTAAGCTTCAGTAAGTACATATACATATCCCTGTATGTAGATAGTTTTCATGAATATATACATAAGTGTGTGTATTCATGAACACTGGCATAAAATAACAATAATAGCTTTAAACTATGAGAGCTTACTTTAACACCCCCAGGGTTCCACATGGCTCAACCTGTGAATTGTGTCTGGTTTTCAATAAATTGCAGTTGAATTCCAGAAGCCTTTTTGAGGAGCATGTATCCTTGCTGTGCATTTCCCTGAAGGGAGGATTCCGGGGCTTCCTTTACCACAACCCACAGCAGGCGTCCTAAGTCTCTCAACTCGGAGATTGCAGTTGATTGCTGCTTCCAAAAGCCTTTCTCATACAATGCACCCTTCACTATCCACTTTCCCTGTTCCTTTGTTTTCACATTGTTTGTATCCAGAGCTCCTCCTAGGATATCCCGTTTCTATACTTGATACCTAGAAATTTTAGTTCATCTCTCTCTCTTAGATGGTTTTTCCTGTAAAGAATTAGCATCCAAGTCTTGGAATAGTGGTAAATAGAATTTTCTATTTACCAGAGGGTTTTTACTAAATGCCAAGCACCAGGTTAGTTAATTTATGTTTTATAACAGCCCTTAAGAGTCAAGTATGGTTGACATTCCATCTTATACCTGCAGACACTGAGACTTTGGTTCTGTTAAGTAATTTTCCCAAGGTCACAGCACTAGTAAATGGCAGAGTCATGATTTGAACTAGGCTTTCTGCCTTGAAAATTGGCTGTTCTACCTTAAGGATGGATAAGCTGAAACATAAGCCAACAGAGGCAGGATGTGGGTGTTAGCAGTTGGGGATAACTTCACATGGATTAGGTGAGGGCATAGAATGGAGCCTACAAGGCCTTTAAACCAAATTTTCCACTTGCACATCTCACCACTTCCCCTGGCTAAACAGGGTGGTGCTATCTCACCATCAAACAACCTATCTCCTCCATTTAGCACAAGCCCAAGCCCATAACATTTCTTGATTCTGATGTTAACGTTTGTCTTAGTTCAATACCCACCTTTAGTATTTAGTAAGAAAATAAATTCTCTATTGTTTAAGCCTATTTAAACTTGTTTTTTATTCTGATAAATAAAAACATTTCTTTTTTTAAAAAGTTGTTTTCATTGATTTTAGAAAGAGAGGAAGGGAGAGGGAGAGAGAGAGAGAACAAGAGATACAGAGATAGAGAGAAACATTGATGTGAGACAAACATCCATCGGTTGGTTGCCTCTGGGGACCGAACCCACAACCTGGGTATGACCAGAATTGAACCAGCAAACTTTTGGTGCTTGGGACAACACCCAACCATGAGCCACACTGGCCAGGGCAGCAAAAACATTTCAAATGGTATTCTTTCCAGCAATGGATACCTCATTTCATTTTACTTTGTTTTAACTATAGAACAACATTAAATACATCTTTTTAATCCTTCCTCTTTCTAATGGGGTATCTCTAATTTTTAATGTTTCAGTGTGAATTTTATTGTTGATTTCTAATTCTTTTTTAAATAGCTCAGTCAGTATCATTATATTTTTCTTTTTCTTTTTGTTCTTTTTTTAAGGATTTCCAGTTTTCATCATCAAAAACTCTTTTGGCATTTATTAATATAATGTATGTTTTTTCTTCTTTAACCTATTAATATAATGCACAGTATTAATAGAATGTCTAATGTTAAGCTATTCTTGCATTCTGGAGTAAATCTACTTAGTCATGGTATATTCTTTTTTAATACACTGCTGGATTCAATTTGCTAATATAGTATTTAGAATTGATGCATTCATATTCATATCCATTTCTATTTATTAATAGTGTGCAGTTTTTTTGTGTGCCAGTTATGTAAGACTTGTAAAATAAATTGGGAAGCTTTCTATTTCTTCTAAGGTCTGGAATAGCTTAAACAGAAAAATTTTCTCTTGATGTTTTAATGAAACTTGCTCATACAACTAACAGGGCCTGACATCTTTTCTGAGGGGTATTTATTAACAATTTAAAACATCTTTAAGAAAACAATCCCATTTACAATTGCATAAAAAATTCCTCGGAATAAATTTGACCAAGAGGTATAAGACTTGTACTCAGAAAATTGTAAGATATTGAAGAAAGAAAATGAAGAAGGTAGGAATAAATAGAAGCATATACCGTATATATACTGCATACTGCACAGGGAGAATTCCTCTGTGCCTCCTGCCCAAAGCAATCTATGGATTTAATGCAATCTCTATCAAAATACCAATGGCATTTTTCACAGAACTAGAACAAATAATTTTAAAATTTAAATGGAACCAAGAAGACCCTAGATAGCCCCAGTAATTATGAGGAAGAAGAACAAAGTTGGAGGAATCACGCTACCTGATATCAAATTATACTACAAGGCTAGAGTAATCAAAATGGTATGGTGCTGGCATAAAAACAGGCACATAGATTAATGGAACAGAGAGCCCAGAAATAAAACTACACCTATATGGTCAATTAATCCCTGACAAAAGAGCAAGAACATACAATGTGGTGAAGATGCTCTATTCAACAAATGGTACTGGGAAATCTGGATAGATATGTGCAAAAAAAATGAAACTGGACCACTTTCTTACACCATATACAAGAGAATAAACTCAAAATAGATTAAAGTCTTAAATCTAAGACCCAAAATTATAAAACTCCTAGAAGAGTACATAGGCAGTAAAATCTCTGACATTGCTCTTGGTAATATTTGTTTGAATATGTCTCCTTTGGACAGGGAAACAAACGAAAGTATAAACAAATGAGACTACATCAAACTAAAAAGTTTTTGCATAGCAAAGCAAACTATCAACAAAATGAAAAGACACCCTGCTGACTGGGAAAAGATATTTGCTAATGACACATCCAATAAGGGGTTAATATCCAAAATTTATAAAGAACTCATACAACTTAATACCAAAGTACCAAACAATCCTGTTAAAAAATGGGCAGAGGACCTGAATAGACATTTCTCCAAAGAGGACATACAGATGGCCAGTAGACATGAAAAGATGCTCAACATCGTTAATCATCAGAGAGATGCAAATCAGAACCACGATGAGCTATCATCTCACTCCTGTCAGAATGGTTGAGATCAATAATCAACAATGAACAAATGTAGGCCAGGATGTGGAGAAAAGGGAACCCCATGTGCACTATTGATGGGAATGCATATGGGTGCAGCCACTGTGGAGATTCCTAAAAAAAATAAATAAATAAAAATAAAACTATCATATGATCTAGCAATTCCACTTCTGGGTATTTATCCCAAGAAACGCAAAACACCAATTTGTAAAGATAGATGCACCCCTATGTTCATTGCAGTATATTCAAGACATGGAAGCAACCTAAATGCCCATAATATGGATATACCTAGAGGGTATGATACTAAGTGAAATAAGTCAGTCAGAGAAAGACAAATACCATATGACTCTATTTCTATGTGGAGTCTAAAGGACAAAATAAATGAACAAACAAAGCAGAAACAGATTCACAGATACAGAGAACAAACTGATGGTTGCCAGAGGGAAGGGGGCTTAGGAGCCTGGGTGAAAAGGTGAAGGGATTAAGAAGTCCAAATAAGTAGTTACCAAGTAGTCACAGTGATGTAAAGTGCAGCATAGGAAATAGAGTCAATAATATTGTAACCACGTAAGGTGTCGTATGGGTACTAGACTTTATCAGAGGGAATCACATCATAAATTGTATAAATGTCTAACCATTCTTCTGGACTCCTGAACCCAATACAAAATAATACTGCATGTCAACTATAATAGACAAATTTAAAAAATTAAGTTTTCTGTCTGTTTCCAGATGTAAAAAACAAAATCCTTTCTGTCTTTGTTTTTCTGATTTTCCTTCTTTTATTAAGTGGATTCTGGTAGTTTTTATGTTTATTTTGTTCTTCAGTCTTTTGAAGTTAATTTGCTTGATTTGTATGTTTTTAGTACTTCCTAAATCATCTCCAAATAAGAATTTATTTTTGTTCCTGGCTAATAATGAGTTTTGACCATGTGACAGGCATTGTTCTAGGCATCAGGACACAACCGTTACCAAGGCAGGCAGGGTTTCTGCTCTCAGGAGTTCATCAAGGAACATTTTTGCTCTCTCTCCGTCTCTCTCTCTCGAGAACTGCCAGTGTTTGGGTTTCATTGATCACTTTGCATGTTTAAAATCCCCCTTTTTTGTTTTCTAATGAATTGACGTTTGTTTTTATCCTAATTCCTTCTTTCCACTTCCTTTTGGTTATTGTTCACTTTCTTGCCTGTTTTTAAATGCCTAATGCATTAAGTTCTACTAGGTATTAATATTGACTCTTTTATTTTTAATTCAATTTGTCTAACACAATTTTGTCTATTTCTTTATTTCCAACAATTTTGGTGGTTTTATTATGTTGTCTTTTATAACTAGCAATTCTTGAATTTTTTCTTTGATCCAATATTATAGTTTTTTTTAGAAGTATAGTTATATATGAAAATAGATTTATTTATAATACATATTAATTTTAAAACAGAAAATTAATAATAAACATAAAGTAAAACACAAAATTCAAAAATTCCATTCTTAGAAATGAAAATAATAATACATAGTGTCTTGACAATTTTTTTAATATGTGTAGACACACAGACACTTAACTTAAGTGGTATTATATTCTGCATGCTTTTTTTCACCCCAAACTATGTCAGGATAACCTTTCTATATTATTAAACATAGGCCCACAGCATTTATTTTAATAGTTAAATACTACTACATCTATCTTTTAATAGAAAAATTAACTTATTGCTATTTGGAGTGTTCATTTTTATATTTGGCTTTATTTTTCGTAAGATTTTATTTTTATATTTCCATGCTTCTGTTTTTCTATATATTTTTTATATTGATTGGCTATTTATTACCCTTTTCATTTCTTTGAATCTCTTAACTTATAGATCCTGTTGTATTCTTGTGGTTTACTTTGAATGTTATAAAATTTAAAATGTTTTATCTTTATAAGTATTAAGCATGAAACTATATCTATACATTTTATCTTAAACAAAATACAAATTTCAGCATAGTTTAACTGCTGCCCTCCCTCAGCTCCTATAACAAGATACCACAGACTGGGTGGCTTAAACAACAGAAGTTTATTTCTCAGAGTTCTGGAGGCTGGGAAGTTCAAAATCAAGGTGTCGGCAGATCCATTGTCTGGTGAGGGCCCTCTTCCTGTATGCAGATGGCTGTCTTCTGGTTCTGTCCTCCCGTAGGGGCAGAGAGAGAGAGATCTGAAGAGACCTTGTATTTGTATCTCTTCTTATTAGGACACTAATCCCATTTATGAGGCCTCTACCCTTATGAGTCCAAGAAACTGGAAGTAGAAGCTACCAGTTCTCTTACAAGTTAAGCCCAGAACTAGCACGGCATCCTTTCTACCATGTTCTATTGGCCAAAGCAGACAGAGCCAACCCAGGTTCAAGGAGGTAGAGAAATACATCCCACCTCTTGAAGAAGGAGTGGCTTGCATATGCAGGAGGAATAGAATTGATGGTGGCCATCTATGGATGTGTGCTATCACAGTGATAGTAGTGGTTCAAACATGTTTTGGTAAAATCAATCATTTCGGCACACAAATAAATAAATCAGAGAAAGGGATTTATTTAAATCCTTCGCTCCCTCTTCTCCTCACCTTTAGTTTCAGTTCCCAGAGTAAGCTGTTCTTAACTGTTTTTAACTCTTACGCACCTCCATCTTCATTAATCAAATTTAAGTTTTATTTACTAATAAC
The DNA here is from genome assembly GCF_964146895.1 of Miniopterus schreibersii. Lineage (NCBI taxonomy): Eukaryota > Metazoa > Chordata > Mammalia > Chiroptera > Miniopteridae > Miniopterus > Miniopterus schreibersii. The sequence continues at coordinate 24,629,305 of NC_138108.1, forward strand.
TTGCATTGTTTCTGTTTTGCTTATTTGTTTTTTAGATTTCACATGTAAGTGAAGTCATATGGTATTTGCCTTTTTTTTTTGGTCTGAGTTTTTTCCACTTAGCATAATACCCTCTAGGTCCAATTATGTTGCTGCAAATGGCATGATTCCATTCTTTCTATGGCTGAGTCATATTGCATTGTGAACGTGCACCACATCCTCTGTCTCTATTCAGAGAACAAATTGATGGCTGCCAGGCGGGAGGGCACTTGGGGCAGTGGGTGAAAAAGGTAAGCGATTCAGAGGTCCAAGTGGGCAGTTATAAAAATAGTCATGGGATGTAAAGTACAGCATAGGGATTATAGTCAATTATATTGTAATCACTATATATGATGTCAGATGGGTACCAGACTTAATGGGGTGATTATTTCTTAAGTTATATAATGTCTAATCACTCTGTTGTATACCTGCAACTAATATAATATTGTATGTCAACTGTAATAAAAAAATTTAAAAACAACTTGTATTGGATATGTTAAATTCAAGTTAACTTGCCCTCTGCCTGCTCTCCTTAATTTTTTTTGGCCAGCCATTTTTTCAAGTTCTTCTGTTAGCTATCTTTATAGATTTAAATAATATCTAAACTTCTATATCTTGGCACATCAACTTTAGACTATAGCTCTTTTCTTTCTACTACATAAATCGTTAGTTGGTTGTTTAGCTTGCTATGGAATTGCAGGTACAACATCATTTTCCTCTGACCTTTTAAGATTGCTCTGTTGCCTTCTAGCATCTACTAATAATCTCTTCTAAATTCTTTCTCTCTAGAAGCTTTTTGAAACTTCTCTTCAATTTGGTATTTTGAAATTGCACCTGCCAATATTTTTCAGTCATCTAAGTTAGTACTTGGCGTACCCTTTAAATGCCCTGATTTTTACCTCCTTCCACCTCGGGTATTGCCTTGTCCTCTTTCCTCAAGCTTTTATTGTGGAATCCTACAGATAATCTCCTAGAGTTTTGCTGTATTTCCTAAACTGTTCTTTGCTGATTCTAATATGGCTCTACATTCAGGAGAGAAAAGTGTCTCACCTATCTTATGGGTATAATTCCCCCTGATTTATTCTTCAATAGATCATTTCCACTTTCAATACTCAAAACTTAGATTCCTTTTTCAGGACTCTGCCTCATATTCCCTGTTTTACTCTTAATTCATCCCTCCCCCCTTGTACATTTTGATGTTTATTGAGTTCTGGAAAGGGGGTGAAATAAATATACAAGTTTATTCTTCATCTTGAACTGGAAACCTATGATATAATTTAAAACCTATTATTTTTCTGAACAAAATAAAACAAAGTGTACTCTAAGTAATGGTCATTTTGAAATTGAAAATTAATTTGTTACTCTTGTGGGTGTGTCGTCTTTTTGGAATTTATATAGAATGACACACACCTGTTCCTGGAATAATTATGGACTTTGCTCTTTTATAGAACATGAGGTGCCAGGCAAGTGAATGTCTGTAAATAGCAAGACAAATCTGTAGATTACTTTTTTAAGAGAGCACAATTTATTTAGGACACAAAACATCAGATGTAATGCAAAGTCAGAAGTTGTTAAATTTAGTTTACTTAAATGCAGCAGCATTTTTATTCTTACCCATCTCACTGTGAGATTTCAAGTTCAGAGATCTTGGTATTTAAACTAGATAATCACAATGTGTGTTTAGTTCTCTAAACAACATCCTCTATAATATAATACCAGTGTTCTCACATTTAAAAGTTGCATCAGAGTAACAGAATCATCATGCCATTAAGTGAATTGTCAAATAATATTACTTTTTCTCATATGTCACTTCAAATATTCTGTTTTGTGTTTTATCATCATCAATGCATGTTAGACTATAAGGTAATCTTGGGAAGGGAGGCTACACCCAGTGTACTCTAGCCAAGCCCTGGGCCACCTATGTTTGGATTATGACATGGGAGGGAAATAAACTATATTCTTGTTTAAACCATCATTGGGTTTCCTGTCCTCTCAGGCAAGTCTAATGTTAACTATATCAAGACTGTTGTTATATTATAATGTTAATATGTTTACAAACATTTGAATTTTTATTATAAATGGAAAATGATTATTTGGGGTTATAAAAACTCAATGAACTTTGAAAATTATGTGTGATAGGAGATCAGTTAGAGTTCCTAAAATATTTGCATTATGTAAAAGAGCAATATTTTCTAAAATGTGCTAAAATGTGTTCCCTTGGATACCGGTCTTATAAACTATTTTGAAAAAATAAAAAACCCCACCAAGAACAAAAGCAACTTCCACTCTGGCCTCTGTGGCTCAGCTGGTTGGAACATCATTCCTTGCACCAAAAGGTCACAGGTTCGCTTCCCAGTTGGCACATACCCAAGTTCTGGGTTCAGTCTCAGTCGGGGTGCCTGTGGGAGGCAACCAATCCATATTTTTCTCTCACAATCGATGTTTCTCTCTCTCTCTCTCCCTCTCCCTTCCCCTCTCTCTAAATCAATGAAATAAAAATATTTTTTGAAAAAAACAACCTTCTATATTTTCTCCCTTTCCTAGAGATTTACAAAGAAATAAATTAATGTATTAGATTCTAAGAAAACTTTATGGAAAAGAAGACCAAAGTTGGAGGTCTCATACTGCCCGTTTTCAAAACTTACTTCACAGCCATAGTAATCAAGCCAAGGTGATACTGGCATAGAGACGGATTATGTCTAGACCTATAGATAGAATATTAAGCCCCAAAATAAACTCTTGCGTATATGGTCAGTTATGTTTGACAAGGGTATAGAGATAATTTAATGGGGGGAAAAACAGTCATTTCAACAAATGGTATTGGGAAAATTGAATATCCACGTACAAAAGAAGGATTTAGACTATGACCATAAATCATACACAAAAGTTAACTCAAAATCGACTTAAAATCTAAATATAAGACATCAAACTATAACATTCCTAGAAGAAAATATAGGAGAAAAGGTCAGGACATTGGATTTGACAGTGGTTTCTTGGCTATGATACCAAAAGCACAGGCAACAAAAGAAGAAAAAAAAAATTGGACTACATTAAAATTTAAAACTTCTGTGCATCAAAAGACACAATTAACATAGTGATCAGACAATTTATGGACTGGAAGAAAATATTTGCAAATCAGGAGGCTAATATTCAAAATATATAAAGAACTCTTATAAGTCAACAACAAAAAACAAGTAGCACAAATTGAAAAAAATGAGCAAAGGGTTTTGATAGACATTCATCCAAAGATTTATTATGAATGGCCACAAGCATATGAACAAATGCCGAAATCACTAATTACTAGGGAAATACAAATATAAACTATATGGAAATGCCACCTCATGCCTACTAGAATGGCTACTATAAAAAAATAAAACAAACAAAATCCAGAAAATAACAAGTGTTGACTAGGATGAGAAGAGATGGGAAGCATTTTTGTACTGTTGGGGGCATATTAAGTGGTACAGTCACTAGAGAAAACCATATGACAGTTCTTCAAAAATTTCAAAATAGAATTGCCATTTGATGTAACAAGTTCACTCCCAGGTATACAGCCAAAAGTATCAGAAGCAGGAACTCAAAGAGATATCTGTCCACCCATGTTCATAGGAACAGCAAAAGGTTAAAGAAACCCAAATGTCCATCAGTGGATGAATGCATCGACAGAGTGTGGTGTATACATACAGTGGAATATCATTTAGCCTTAAAAAGGGAGTAAGTGCTGACAGATACTACAAAATAGCTGAATCTGGGTGAACTAAGCCAGTCACAAAAGGACTAATACTGTGTGATTCCACTTATATGAGGTACCTAGGGTAGTCAGATTTATAGAGACAAAAGTAGAATGTTGGTTGCAAAGGGATGGGGTGGTGGTGAAGGGAGTTGGAAATTATTTAATGGATACTGGGTTTTATTTTTGCAGGATTAAAGAGTTTTGTGGATGGAGAGTGGTGATGGTAACACAGCATATGAATCCCCTTAGTGCCCTTAAACGGTATACTTAAAAATGGTTAAGGTGGTACATTTTATGTTATATGTATTTTACCACAATTTACAAAAAGATGTTGGAGGCTGGTTTAGGAATGTGAACTACAGAGTTAGGCTTTCAAGTAGGTGAGTCACCTTAGACAATCTGTTACTTAAATTAAAAGTCTGTTACTTTCTGAGTCACATTAAGCAAATTATTTCAATGCTACATGCTTTAGTTATATTATTTATGAAATGGGGATACCTCAAGGGTTGTTACAAGTATTAAATCAGTGAGAATATGTAAAACATTTATTTTATTTTTTTAATGTATTTTTATTGATTGCAGAGAGAGGAAGGGAGCTGGAAAGAGAGATAGAAACATCAGTGATGAGAGAGAGTCATTGATAGGCTGCCTCCTGCAGCCCCATGCTGGGAATCAAGCCTGCAACCTGGGCATGTGCCCTGACTGGGAATCAAAACTGCTATAAATTACAATCTCCTGGATTGTAGTTTGATGCTCACCTGCTGAGCCACACAGGCTGGGCTAGGTAAAACATTTAAATAGTGCCTAACGTATAGCAGGCTCTCTCTAAATTATTGCTACTATAAACTAGGCTCTGATTTTCATCTTTTCCCTTTGACTTTCCTCTTCCCCATTATATTATGGCCTCCTCTTAGGTTTGTCCATTCTAGATGCTCTGATTACCAATGCTACTGCAGTCTTCTCTTCTCTTTTCTCTGTTTTTATTTTACCTTTGTCTTTTTTCTATATTCTCAACTCTCTTGAAAATGGTTAATTCATTTTTCACATCACCATCCAATTAGAGTATTGCTTTCTTTCATGTGATGGCATTTCTGTGGGTTCTCAGGTACCATTTTTATTGTCAAAGCACATTTTCTTACCATTTATTGAAAGCCTGGGAATCCTGGAAGAATAATTTTTGGACATTTTAAGTCTTATTTTATTAGATGTTACAAAAGATTATACAAATCTCAATTGCTGGGTTTTAATCTTGGTCAACTCACTATTCTCCCCGTTACCTCCTAGTTTCCCCTACAAGCAAGGCTGGAGACAAAGGATCACAGGCATTTGCTTATTTGAAAAGAGTATTTTTATCTTGGAGGGCATGCCCCAGCTTTGTCCAGATATTTGGATCCTTGAACTGTTTTCTAGCATGGCAGACTTCTGGATTTTTGTGGGCTTCTCTGCAGTATGATATTCTCCAGAATGTCAAGGTGATCAAAGGCCTCTGCAGATTATATTATGATAGAGAGCAATAGACTTAATATGGCTTTGAGGCAAGATAATGATTGTGTATTGGATTCTTTCACGTATAAGCGAATACTTTTGATCCCCCATTGAAGGGCATTGAGAAGAATGCACTAACCAGAGTTTAGTAGCTGCATACCAAGTGCCAGAGGTGGTGTTGATCTATTTAAGTAAAAAGGCCATATTCTTTACAGTAGCTGTTATTGCAGCTACCACTTGGTTAAATTTCATTGCAGCCCACTGTCATTTTTTAAATGACCTATCTGGTTTTTATAGTGACCAGCCAGGGGAACTAAATGGGGATATGATAAGGAATATTAACCTTGATCCTTTGATTGTCATGCCAGTCTCTGCGAAATTCCTCCCAGAATAGGTATTGCTTATAATTTATTATTTTGGTTAAGAGCAATTACAGGAGTTCCATGCAACCCTTGTATTCCAACATAATTCACTGCACATATCAGGGAACCAATGTGAAGATTCTACTCATTACTAGATACATCTTTCACAATTATGTAGCTAGTGCAATAAAACAACCACAACATAGTTACAAAGACCCAATGAACCTACTATGAGATGGACTTGGACAAAACTCTGTATCAGGTCTGGCTAAGGTGTCTTTGTAGGCGGTTGTACTCTGAATCATGGATGAGTGCTCCAGTATTAATGAATCCTTTCTTACCCAGTCTTACATTCCAGTCTCTCAGTCCAACACCCTTAAAGCACACTTTCACACATGTTGCCCTCATTCCTGCCAAAGACATTGAGACATGCAATTCCTTTGGGTTTGTAAACTGAAGAGATAATGTGTCTTCTTGCTCAAGCTGTGTTGATATTTGATCCTGGTCACTGTCTTGGTGGCAATAAGGAGAGGCAGGGGCAGACACTATTACTATCTGGTGAGGTTGCTGTCTCAGATGTGGTCATTATAGGGTCTTCAGTCAATGGAAGGCTGATCTCCTCAAGCCAAAAAAAAAAAAGAAAGAGAGTTTTTGTCAGCGTTGAAAATTCAATGGCATTAGTTCAAGATACATACTTACACACCCAAATGTCCCTATCCTAGGCCTTAGGGCTCCTCTCTCCCCTTATCAGGGCACTATTTTGGTACCAAAGACGATGAGACTTGTACTTCTGACATCCTTGCACCTCCAGCCCTGAATTTCCTCACATTCTTTTCTGCAACTTCAGGGGATAAGGGAGGCTCTCTGCTTCTTACATTTTCTCTTCTCAAGGCTTCCATAGCAGTTAACAAAAGACAGGCAAAACCTGACTCCAAACGATGGAAGAGTTTCTTGGTTTAGCAAAACTCAATAGAAGCAAATGGCATGACTGAGAGTATGGATTTGAAAATGTCCAATTACAACACATTTCTCACATCTTATAGGATAAGCCTCCTAATTTTATAAAGTACTATTTTCTAAAAATGCTTTAACTGAGTTTCCAATCAACCATTTGATTGTACTACAAGGCCAGCTTCTTCCTGCTGCTGATTTGGATGACAAGATCAGTGAAATCCCTTAATGCCAGCTCATTGTCTGACTTATTTCACTGGACACCACCCCTGGATACTACTGCGGCTGTCATCACTTCTAATCACCATTGCTGGGCTGCCAAATTTAATAAATCTTAAAATTTCCCTAGATTTCCAGGCTATTTGGGGATCTCAGCCCAAACTAAGGAATTTATTTTCTACAAATAGGACTATCCTTCATGAGCAAAAGGAACTTTAGAGACTGACTGCTCTCAGTCTTCTGTGATTGTTCCTCCCAGGCCCCTCATCACACACACGTCTGCGCTCTTCTCTGCCTTACAGATTTGCTTACTCATGGACTTTCCTTCCTCATAACTTCAGTTTGCCATGAGCAGTTATGGCCCTAACTCTATGTCATGATTTCTCTCTATGCATTAGCCAGCTTCAGTCCCTCACTGTTAACTGCCTCAATCTCCCAATATCTCAAAGTTTAAATTTTTCAAAAAGGTTTTATTCTAGGCCATATCATACCTATCAGGTTAGCCATGGATTGATTGGCTGAATCTGGCTCTGGCACTTTCCAGTTTTTCAATAAGTTGGAATGGTGGGCGGAACAGACTTATGTGGGATCAAACCTGCCTACTTCCAGCTTATTGCTCGGTGAGGTCAATGGGTGGGGCATCTTTCCTTAGAAGGGACTGTGTGTGGCATGTACTAGCACTGGCATGTAAACTTTCATACACCAACTGTTCTAATCAGCATGGAAGCCTCATGCTCTGTCTTGGGAATGAAAGGAGATACAGAAGCACATTTCTTAAATTTGCTAATTGTCTTTTCCTCTTCATTGAGTTGAGCATCTGTGTATCTCAAAGATGACAACAAAAAATGAATGGATAATAATTAAATAACCTTCATTCTTTCTTTGAATTCACAATTAATCAAGCATTTCATTTTGTTAATTTAATTAATTCTCCACAATTACATTAATTATTTTCTTTATAGCTTGATTTGCTACATGAAACACTATCACATGTTATATTTTATTATGCTTTAAACCTTACAAAGCACTTCTGTGCCCATTACTACATCCAGTTCTCACAACAACCTGGAGAATTAGGTGATAGAGATGGAATGAAACTCAGTATAAAGAAATTGCTGAACATCTTACTCATATCCTAAACCTGAAAATGAGCAATGTGCAAATAGAACCCTTCTCCTGGTTTCCAGTCAAGTGCAGCTTTCTTTATACCATACCAAACATGTTTATCGGTGAGATCCTGCTTTGTACAGTTTCTCTTTATAGTTTTACAGGACCCTGGAAACACAGCACACACACACACACACACACACACGTAAACACAGTCTGTGACAATTAGTTTCTTTACATGTAAAACAAAGTGTTGGACTAGATGATTTCTTACACCTCTTTTATCTCTTACATTCAGATTTTTTTGAATTTAGACACCATAGCACCCTGAGAAAGCCCACTTTTATCATACTCTAAGCCATGACTAGTATATTTTTCTCTAATTTTCACTAGAAAATCAGCTCCTGTTTTCTGTGCCATTTCAGATTTTTATTTGTATCCCTAATACCAAGGATGGTGCCTTTCACATAGTAGGTATTCAGTGCATTCATCAGTTGAATGAAGCAATCATTGGAAATCAAATTTTAGTTCATAATTCTGAAGGCATCACATCTTATTGTTCATGGTTATATTGAATTAGATACCTTGAACAATTGAAAATCAAATTTTAGTGTTCAGTTTAGGGCATTAATATTATTAGAGCTGACCTAAGGCAAAATGGTGAAGTAGGCCAAGTGAATCTTCAGTGATTGTATATCGCTCCTCTTTCCAAAGATGTTTGGCAGTGAGTATGGAATTCATTCACCTAAATGTTCAGATGATAGAAATAGAAAGATAGACATTGAAAATGGCAGAACTGGATAGTAAGGATTTAATGAAGCAGAGTTAATATAATAGATTCATTGAAATCTAAGATACTCTTCTGTAAGCAAATAAATGCCCTTGAAAAAAAAAAAGACTTGATTTTAGTTTAGATGACTCAAGCACAATTATAGAAGAATAAAATAATTGAATTGTATTCTTAGTTCTATAGCTGTCACAGGCTCACTTAATTTATTGCAACTTGTTCCAATGTCAGCGACTTATCTTTAAAATATCAAATTTAATGTAACGGGATTTGCTGCAATAAAATATTTTTTAAGTGTACCTCTTGGTATGAAATTGACATTGTGTTTCTATTTTGAGGACAGAAACTAATTTATACAATAATATCAATATGTACAATTTGAGCTAGCATAATGCACACAGTAGCTACTAGCTATTATTGTAAATCTGATGACTGCACCTCCATGTTTATTCTTTTAACTCATTAATAATGTAAAAATCACATGGAAGTTTGAGCCTCCACCATGGAAGGGGGATTGAGTTGTTGATGTGCATGTGAGCTCCCAATTTGGTGACATCAGAGAAACTAGGATACTTTTGCTCCTGAGTTTAGGATGACCATGTTTCCTATAACTTAAAGTACTATGCCTGATTTATGCTTGCTTTCGTTTTGTAAAAGGCAATTCATTTTTAATAACTGTACCCCATATTTTGTTTATACCACATATGGTCAATCTAATAATTTATTTTGTTCACTTTGTGCAATTTTCTTAAGACTCCTTCTGTTTTTTCCCTTTTCAAGCATTAAAGTTACCATGGAAATGTTGCCGTTGGTATCACGGGTGGGGTTTTTACACAAGTACATCTAGTTGCACTTTGTGAGGTTTTAAGATTCAGACCATGTCATAAAGTGAGAAAAATCAAGGTTGACATGCATTTTACCTTCAATATATGTTTTAGCACATTAGTCACAGAAAGCTATGTTTTGGCAATGTTTTGATTGAAAATTAAATGACAAAAGAATGAAAGTTAAATCTTAAAGCTCTCCTAGTAATACCAATTGGTTCATATTGTATTTTACTTTTATATTGTTAACAATCTAATTACTAATGGTGTCTAATAAAAAAGTATCTGTATCATAATGTATTAGCTATGCACTTCCATTTGCAAAATTTAAATTAAGAAAATTCAACATCTGTATTTTTTTATATTGGTACTATGACATGCCTTTCTAGGTTGTGTGGCTAGGGGATATTAAACCATTTACTTGTATTTATAATAAATGCCTTGATACAGAGAGAATTATATACAATGGAAGTAGCTTATAATTTTAGTGTGTTATATGTAGTTTTGGAATATAAAAAAGCCATAAGTGCTTTTAATTTTCAGTATTAATTAATTTCTATTCTCATTTTTAAAACTCATATCTAGAGAAATGTTGATTTTCATAAATGGTGTCCAAAATATATTAACACATTTTTTGTCAAATATTTGCTGAAATTTTATACAGTATTGCTTAGAAAAATGTTGACTTGAAAAATTAAAATAATTAGGAAGTCCTTGATCTACCATTAAAATATTGCTTAGTTGCTAAGTAAATGTCACACCTAAGTTTCAAATATAATACAGGAGAGGGCATCAATGGCCTATGGGCCCGACCCAGTACACTAGCTGGTTTTGTAAATAAAGTTTTATGAGAACACAGCCATGCTCACTTATTTATATGTATTTTCTATGGCTGCTCTCATGCTATTATTGGCAGAGTTGAATAGTTGAAACAAAGATCATATAGTAGCCTGTAAAACCTAAATTATTTACCATCTGTCCCTCTACAGAAATTTTGCCCACCTCTGACATAATATATCTCTTATTAGCCCACTTGTAAAGAACAAACTGATGGAAATGCAATGAAACTGACAGGCAGATCATTCCTAACAACCTAAGACCTATATGCATTGTTTTGGGGGCAAATTCTTCTTTCTCCACGCAATGTTTTCGTTCATGTGGCATTGCTCTGTGAATGTAATGATGCTGGCATCTGTCCATCACCTCAATCATACTGTACCAAAAGAAATAGGTAAGCTACCTGATTGGTAAGTTTGGGAGAGGAACTGGGTATATATTTGCCAGCCCCATCCTTTCCCCTTCCCCTGGGAGCTAGCTATGGGCCATGCTGAATCTAGCCATGCAGTAGCTGGTAAGGGCTGCCCTACATGAAGCCTGCCCTGGGACATCGCTATTTGAGCCTGGACTTTGGATAAAGGGAAATCATCCACTAGAATCTGGAACACAGAGACAATTTTCGTCAATAAACAACAGCCCCTAGACATAGTCAGTACTAATGTTTTCTGAATATTTAAGCATTTTACAAAGGACATTCCTCTCCTTCATCCCCTAGGAGTCCTGTGAATGCACTTTAGCAATGAAGCAATGCATGTCACTTAGGATATGCACTAGTGAGGCATCAAGAGGTGCGCTCTGCACATAAAGGCACACTCAGCCTTTATTTTACTATAGCATTAGGGTTGTACAAGTCATTCCGAGGAGCGCGATGCTGCTGAGTGGCGTTCAGGGGCTAAGACCTGGCAGTTGCTGGCAGGAAGGGTCTGCCGTTTCCTGGCTTGGCTGGCATCTCAGTGCACATGATTTCCCAGCAGATGAGATGTCAGAGTCTGTGGACACACGGAGGGAGGAGCAGGTGTTGACCTCTGATCCACAGCCTTCTGGCACATTTCCTTTTTTTCCTCCAATTGAAAAATCATTGGTAGTAAATTGTTAATGCTCTCGTCATTCCATCTTGTCCCTAATGCCACCTGCCACTAGCTAGTGCTTCACACGGTGCAGCAAAGACAGCCTTTCCTGAGAGAAAGATGCCGATGTTACCCTTTAAGTTTGCCGTGTCTTTCTCTGGTGTCTCAGGCCTGCGGGGCAGTGTTGCATTTCAGCTTAGAGCAGGAAAACTCCCAGCAACTGTATTTTATTGGGGGCAGGGGTGCAGTTATCTTAATGTGGCAGAAAAGTCCAGGATTCTAGATGGAAGAAAACTGCTTTGTATTAGTCTCAGGATTTGGTGGACCCAAGTTTGATCTGTAACTCTGTGACTTTAGCCAAAAGCTAAACAGCCCTGAATAGCTTATCTGTAACTACTACCTTTCTAATAGGGTTGGCTATTAGTATTATATATAAAATATATAATAATAACATAATTAATATAAAGTAATATATAAAGTTGACATGTTTATTAAAGTGAGTCCTTTAAAGTAATTATCCTTTCTAATAATTGCCTTTTTCTTTCTCTTCCACAAAATAATCTTCACAAGTTCAGTAACCCAATCTGATGTGTCTCTTCTTCTACGTAGTTTGCATGGTTTATTTCCAGTGATCTTCTGGAGATGGGGAAGGTAGGGAATAGACTTCACTGTTTCTTCATCTGTGCAATTATCCCTGAGCTGAAGTCTGTCCCTGTCCAGTGGTCTTCAGTGAGGATGATCACAAGAAGTGAACACCTGTTAACTATCTGTTGCAGTTACTATACACACTTCCTTTCCCTAAGACAAATCCACTGTTCCCAGATGAGGGTTTGTTCCACTTACTATGGCCATATAACTAATAACTCCAAACCTTAGCATCTTGAAACACTGCCATCATTTAATTTGCTCCTGAATCTGGAAGTTGGGCAAAATTGGTGGGGATAGCCCCTATCTGCCCATCTTGGGTCAGTGGGGGTGGCTTGAAGGATGGGAGCCGTGATCAGCTGAAGGCTAGTTACTCTCACACCTGGAGGTAGCTGCTGAGAGGGCTTGAGAAGTTGGAAAATGGAAGAGATACGGATCCTCAAGCAGCAATCTCTCTCTTTATGTGACTCTCCAAGTAGTATCTCCAGCATGGCAGCTTTGAATGAACTGATCTTCTCACCTGTGGGCTCTGATCTGCGAAGGCACATGCTGAGAGAGAGAGAGAGAGAGAGGGAGAGAGAACATTGCCTTTTAGATTCACCCTCAGATGGCACGAAGCATCACCTCCATGATGGCATGAGCCACTACCATTCGCTCAAATTAGAGGAGGGGACTGACTAGATTTTGCTTTTTAATGGGAGAGTATCTGATTCTGGAGGAATGTGTGGGTCCAGGATTATTGCTGTGGCCATTTTTATAAAATTCAAGCTGCCATAAAATTTAAGCAGATTTTAATGAAAGGAATTGAGTAATTGCTCCAAACATTATATATTTTGTTCAGCTTCCTCACTCCCTGATATTGAACAAAGTGGAAAGCAAATTGTCTGGCCAAACTGTTTTTAAAATTTTAGGTGTCAGGGCACCTAAAGTCTCTTGAACATTACTGAGCACCTGAAAGAGATTTTATGTGGCTTACACCTATCAATATTTACTGTAGTAGGTTAAAACTGTGAAATATTTAAAACACATTTAAAAACAATAATTCTATTATACATTAACATAAATAGCATAGTTTCTGAAAATAACTATAGTGGAATTATTTTACATTTTCACAGACTAATGTCTGGCTTCAGAGAAGACAGCTGGATTCTCCTATTTGCTTCTGCATTCAATTTGTTGAAATGTTGTTTGGGTTGAACTAAAAGGAGAAAATCTGGCCCTCACAGATATGTAGGTGAAAGGGAAGATGTGCTTCAGTAGTCTTCTCAGATAATTTTGTATATTCTGCGTTGATACTACACCAAAACTCAACAAATGCTAGTTTCCTAAAGGTTAGTTGCAACGTGGAATCTGAAACCATGTCAATGAATCTGTACACTTGTGAGAGAATGAGAGTGACTGGGGAGGGGGAAGGTATGGGGGGGGAGCGTCATTGAGGAGAAAAAGGGACATCTGTAATACTTTAAACAAAAATAAAAATTATAAAAAAAATAATAAAATAAAATAAAATGAAAGAAAGAAAGAAAGAAAGAAGAAAGAAAGAAAGAAAGAAAGAAAGAAAGAAAGAAAGAAAGAAAGAAAGAAAGAAAGAGAGAGAGAAAAAGACAAATAATATCTTAATATTATAGTGAAAATCATTTTGATGTTAAAGTCTGAAAATGTCTTGGGGACCCGCCATGGAGCTTGAATTACACTTGAAGAATCACAGGTGTATTGTTAGTCAAACATTGTCCCCTGGCTTCTGAGGGTTATTCCATATTGACCCCTCTCACTTTCTGTTTCTTTTTATGGTCCTTATTTAAGGCTTTTGTCTTTGGCCCCAATCCATCTGTTATTCCTACCTTGCTCTTCCCACCCCCTAGCATTTCCCCATTGAATTTATTAAATGTACAACCCAGTGCCTACTGGGGTATTGTAAACTTCACCTCAGGTTGTGAGTCTGCTGCATGTTTCTACCTAGTTACTTCTATACTAATAGAAGGGCTCATGTATCACTGGGTTCCCTGGGGTGAAGCTTGAACTCTGGTCTCCTGGGCAGGGAAGAGTAAAGTAGAAATTGTGGGAATATTTATGGGTATGGATACTTTTCCTCTAAAGTTCTTATAATTGAAGACATCTCTTTTACCCTTCTAGCATATCATCTCTACTCACTTCTATCTTCTTACGTTGTTTTTGTTATTTCTATGATATTGTATTGTTTTTTTTAATCTGTATCTGTCTTCCCCAGTAGCATGTCAGCTCTATGAAGGAATGACCTTTTTTTAAACTGTTTTATTTCCAGTTCTTAGGATAATTCTTAGCATATAGTAGAGGCTCAATAAATATTCTGACAGTGCCTCTGCCTACTAAGGAGATTAAAAGTGAAAACCTTTCTTAAGATGTATGTAAAAACTCATATGTATACTATATTCATGTTTATTCTTTTGTAGCAGATTATTCTAGACTTTGAGACATTTTGCAATGCGAGGCTGTATAACAGAGTGATGAAGAGCCAGTCTATGAATCAGAGATACGTAGGTTCAAATATTGGCTCTCCTAGTTTTCAGCTTTGTGACCCTGGATAAGAGGCTTTGCCTCTGACTCTTTGTAAAATGGGGATGCTACGACTACTACTAGCCTCAGAGCACAATAGTGAGTTAAGTGCTTAGGCTAGCACCTATCATATAGGAAAGATTAGGTCTGCTGTTTACTGTTGCTGTTAAGCTCCTCTGCCTGAGGTTCCCTGTGCTTCTTTGATAGTGAGAAATGCTATGCTTCTTTCTAATCCTGGGGAAGAAGCAGTAGAGGCAAATCCTGTTTTTCTCCACCAAGTAATCACAGATAGCTCTTTTATTTCCAGGATACTGTTCCCTTTATGTGTAGTTTAGGGAGCGTAGATGGTCCTGGAGGTTGTAAAACTATTAACCAAGTGGAGGAAAAGGCACGTAACCATGGATTAGGAAAGAAAGCCTGTGAAGATCAATGCTTTTAGATGAAAAGATAAGAACCAATAGCAATTTGTTTTGTGTTTTTGCTGCGTGACATGCACTATTCAAAGCTAAAATTAAATATAATTTAATCTTATTTACATTTTATTATCACAACAAGTCTATCAGGCAGCAGCAATTAATCTCTAGCTTTTTAAAGATGAGGCAACTGAGATACAAAAAGTAAAGTATTTTGCACAAAGTTACATAAGCTGGGATTCAAACTCAGGTTGTCTTGTTTCTGCATCTATGCTCTTAACCACTGTGACAGTTAAAAAATTTCTGAGTAGCTTTTATTCTGTAAGGTAAGCAGATTGATATCTGCACAGGTTGCCACAGGTCCAGGAAAATGCAAGAGGTTTATACAGGGCTTTCCCTAGACCAAAATATTACTTTGGAGGTGAAATTTCCTTGGGCTATAAATCAGAGGTGTGCATAACCATGATTTTCCTCTTCTCTTATTGGCTTGGTAGGACACACACATTCCTTATTTACCACTGGGTTAAAACAAGACAAACAGATGTGATGCACGCTTTAGAAAATGTATCTCTCTCTTACCAAGAGCAAAATGTTTGAGACACTGGGATATTATCAGGAAACCAATCACAAAGCCACTTTGGGCTTGAAAACAAAGGTACATCTACATACTTTAAATAAGTCTTATGAATACTATCGCTACTGTTAAGCACAAAGAAGAGAGGAATAGACCCTGGAAAGAGATGAAGCATCTTACAATAATGAAATGGTCACTTGTTAGCCATTAAGTTTAAGAAAAATGTATATACAAAGGACATAAAGAAACAATTCATTTCCCCAAAGGTGCTGGCTAAGGAATGACTGTTCTTCACAGATAATTGAAACTTGAATAATATTTTATTCCTCTCAATGCATGTGAAATGATTTTGCCGTTGGTATTATTTTTGAACTGCAGAAGCACAGTACCTCCATTTAATGCAGGTTGAATTTTATTTTCACCTGCTTTCCAAAGGAGATTCTATGCTGCAGTAGGCTTTGCAAAAAGCAATATTCTTCTCCAGAGAGGACATGAATGATATTTTGTGTTCTCAGAAAACATCCTGGTATCTGTGAAATTTTGGGGTACAGTGTAGTATTCTGGAAAGATGACTGATATATTTAGGAGAACTTGCTTTCCATATTAAAACTAAAACACCATGCATAGTTATTACAATATTATTGACTGTATTTCCAGTGCTGTATTTTATATCCTTGTGCTTATTTTGTAACTAATGATTTGTACTTCTTAATCCCTTCCCCTTTCTCACATACTCCCAAACTCCCCTCTCATCTGACAGCCATCTAAATGTTTTCTGTAGCTATGAGTTTCTTTCTGTTTTGTTTGTTTGTTTTTAGATTCCACATGTAAGTGAAATCATATGTTATTTGTCTTTCTCTATCTGACTTATTTCACTTAATATAATATCTCAAGGTCTATCCATGTTATTGCAGATGGACATATTTCATTTTTTATGACTAATATTCAGTTGTGTATATGTAGCACTTCTTTATTCACTCATCTGTTGATGGACACTTAGTTTGCTTCCATATCTTGGCTATTGTAAATAATGCTGTAATGAACATATAAGTGCATATGCCTTTTTAAGTTAGTGTTTTGGGTTTCTTCAGATAAATACCTAGAAGTGGAATTGCTTAGACCTTTTTTGTCACTTGTTATAGCCTTTGCTTTAAAGTCTACTTTGTCTGGTATACATATCAGTACCCCGGGTTTTTGTTTTGTTTTGTTTCCACTGTCATGAAATATATTTTTCCATCCCTTTATTTCAGTGTCTGTGTGTCTGAAGTGAGTCTCATAGGCAACAAATGTAAGGGTCTTGTTTTCTTATACATTTAGTGACTATATGTCTTTTGATTGGAGCATTTAATCCACTTACACTCAAAGTGACTTGATAGATATGTAGTTATTGCCATTTTATTAATCATATTTTTAATCTTCCTTTTCTTAAAGAAATCCCTTTAACATTTTTTATAATACTGATCAGGTGGCAAACTCCTTTAACTTCTTCTTGTCTGGGAATCTCTTTGTCCTTCAGTTCTAAATGATAGCTGTGCTGGGTAATCTTGGTTGTAGGTTCATGCTTTTAAATCACTTTGAATATTTTGTGGCAATTCCTTCTGTCTTGCAAAGTTCCTATTCAGAGATCAGCTGACAGTCGTATGGATGTTCCCTGGTATGTAACTAACTGCTTTTCTCTTGCTGCTTTTAAGATTCTCTTTTTGTCTTTAACTTTTGCCATTTTATTTATGATGTTTCTTGGTGTGGGCATCTTCACGTTCATCTTGTTTGGGATGCTGTGCTTTTGGGTTTTTATGTTATTTCTCTCACCAGGTCAGGGACATTTTTTGCCATGATTTTTTCAACTAAGTTTTCAATTCTTTGCTCTCTCTCTTCTTCTGGTACCCATATGATAAGAATGTTGGTATGCTTGATGTTGTCCCAGAGACTCTTTAAACTATTCTGATTTTTTTTGGATTCTGTTTTCTTTTTGCTGTTCTGATTGGGTGTTTTCTGCTACCTTATCTTTCAAATTGCTGATTCAGTCATCTGCTTCATCTAATCTATTGTTGGCTCTCTCTAATGTATTCTTCATTTTAGTTATTGTATTCTTCATTTCTGACTGTTAAATATTTATGTTTTCTATCTCCATTTTTATATTTTCTATCTTTTTATTGAAATTCTCATTGAGATCGAGCATTCTTATCTGGTAGATTGCTTGTCTTCATTTTGTTTAGCTCTTTTTCTGAAGTTTTTTTCTATTCTTTTATTTGGGACATGTTTGTTTGTCTTCTCATTTTAGCTGCTGCCCTATGTTTGTTTCTACATATTAGGTAGAGCTACTATGTCTCCTGGTCTTTGTAGAGTGTCCTCATGTAGTAGGTGTCCTGGGGGACCCAGTGGCACAGTCTCCCTGGTTACCTGTGCTGGGTACTTTAGATATATCCCTTGGGTGGAGTGTGTGTGCTCTCTTGTTGTAGTTGAGCCGTGATTGTTGTTGGCACGTCAGTAGGAGGGATTGTCCTTCCAGCTGATTGGTTGTGAAGATTGGCAATTTGTACTTAACCCTCAGCATCTCTTGATAATAATGATCTAATTGCTTTGTGACTCATTAGTTTGTGAACCATGGATTCCCTGATGTTACTCTATGAATCTGGATGATATAATTAGCATAGAAAAAAATTTGGAAAGTGAATTTATAAAATGATTTTCCCTTTTTAACTGAAAACTTATGGGAAACAAAATTCAAGTGTAAACATTCAGGTTTTTAGAGTATGGAAATACTCAACTTCTATTGGTGACTTGAGGGTTCACCCATTGACAGGTGCTAGAGAGTCCTTTCTGGTTGCCAGTGTTCCAGGTTGTTTTCATGGATGCATAATTATAAGAAGTTCTCATTTTTTGGATAATTGATGGTGATGTGGATTTGTCTGCTGAATAGTACAATGCAAGGATTTTGACTTAGTCTGTTTCTTGGCCTCCTTTTTAAATTAATCAGCCTTATTAAAATTTTGGAAAAGATATGTGACCAGAGCTATAGAACAATAAATATACTGGACTGAGAAATAATAGAACTGTTAAAAGTTGAGTAAATACATTTAAATTAATTGTATTTTAATTGAATTAATTTGGTGATTGTTTATTGTTAAGTGCTATACTTAGGAGTTTAGAAATTTTAAGTTGAAAAAATAAGTATATGGTGAAATCAGAGTTCAGCTAACAAATGATTTATTTATATGATCAATTCATTTGAATACAACATCCATCCTCCACATTTCTGAGGACTGTACTTTATAACTATGTGGCTGAGTATATGCCTAATAATTTGCAGATTGCTTTGTTGGTTCTGACATATCTCTCCATTTATAATGAAGAGTCTCTTGTGAATAAGCATTGTAACCTTCACTGCTTTGTTGGTTCTGACACATCTCTCCATTTATAAGGAAGAGTCTCTTGTGAATAAGGATTGTAACCTTCACAAGCTCTTGAGAAAGCCAAGTTGAAGTAAAAAACAAAGCCCTATTAAACTACCCCACTATAAATTGGCTTTAATCTGAATGCAGTTTTCCTTGGAATATAGGAAATGTTTTTATTCTTGTCTTGGACCTCATGTAGCATTCTTCTGAGATTCCACAATGAATAATTTTATTAAGCTCTATTATTTGTTCAAGTATTTTTATAGTTAGTAAGGATATGAAGGGGCTAGAGAGATTAATAATGCAAGGAATGCATGTTGCTGACAGAATAGCAGCAGTTTTTAAAATATTGCCAAGTTCATTAATAAAAGACTGCATCATAATTTTAAAAGCTATAGCCATGCCCATCATCATGTAAGGACAATGTGAATGTTAGTTGGGTTTTGTACATGTCTTCCACACATTTCTCAATGCCACTCTTAACAATTGTGCCAACAATTTAACCTTTTCAAGGTTACTTGGTTTTCCATGTTGAAGTGTCTCTAACCCTCCTTGGATAGGAAATGCAGAGGTAAAATTATAAGTTCTTTGTAGACAATAAATTTGAAAAAAAATCTATCCTTTTTAGAATATATATTTAATCTATCCTTTTTAGACATCAGGACTTATTTTTAAATGGAATCCAAAGGCAATAATATCATATCTTTTATAAACATTTCTCTGCAAGAAAGCAAAAGTAAATAATGTGGTTATATTCAGTTATAGACCTTTTTGGGCAAAAGGCAGGAAACATGGATCCTAGTATGAACTTTGATTAGCTTCTATTGGACTTTGGGCAAGTCACAGAATTGAAGTGCATTGAACATAAATGTGATCTTCACCGCTTCAATTTCTTCATAATGAAAGCATATAGTAAAAGTGTGCTATGAAGACAACAATTAATCTATGTAAGTAGGGCATTTGGGATGAAAATAACTTAAATTTAATTTACATTATAAAAAGAGATGATTTATTAAGTAAAGATTTCCATCACCCGCCTTCCTACCTTTCTTTCTTTTTTCTTTTTATTTAAATATAATTGGCATATAACATTAAATTAGTTTCATATATATAACATAATAATTCAATATTTGTATATATTGCAAAGCAATCACCATGATAAATCAAGTTAACATCCATCACCCACAGTTACAAATGCTTTTCTCATGATGAGAACTACTTTTTTAGCACTTTCAAATACACAATACAGTATTATTAACTGTAGTCACCATGCTCTACATTACATCCCCCTCACTTATTTAACTTATAACTAGAAGTTTATACCCTTTGGCAACCTTTACCCATTTAGCCAGCCCCCACCCCTCAGGCTCTACCTCTGGCAACCACCAATATGTTCGCTGTGCCTATGAGCTTGGGTTTGTTTTTGTTTTCTGCTTTTTGTTATTTTTAGGTTCCACATATAAGTGAGATCATCTGGTATTTGTTTTTTTGTTTGTGCGTTTGTTTTTCAATCTTATGTATTTCATTTAGCATAATGCCCTCAAGGTCTATCCATTTTTGCAGATGGCAAGATTTCCTTATATTTTATGGCTGAATAATATTTCACTGTGTGTGTGTCTGCATCACACTTATTTATTCATCCATTGATAGACATTCAGGTTACTTCTTTGCCTAAATAATGCTGTAAAGAACATGGGGTTGTAGATATCTTTTTTCGAGTTAGTGTTTTCATTTTCATCAGATAAATACCTAGAAGTGAAATTGACGAATCATATGGTAGTTCTATTTTTAATTTTTTGGAGAACCTGTATATTGATTTCCATAGTGGCTGCACCAATTCATATTCCCCCTAACACCGCATAAAAGTTCCCTTTTCTCTATATCCCTGCTAAGACTTGTTAATTCTTGTCTTTTTGATAATAGCCATTCTAAAAGGTGTGAGGTGATATCTCATTGTGGTTTTGATTTGCATTTTTCTAATTATTAGTGATGTTGAACACCTTCCCATGTACCTGTTTCCATCTATACGTCTTCTTTTAAAAATGTCCATTTAGGTCTTTGCCCATTTTTAATTTTGTTGTTGTTGTTTTGCTATTGAATTGTATAAGTTACTTGTATATTTTGGGATTAATTCCATATTGGATATGTGATTTGCAAATATTTTCTCTCATTTAGCAGGTTGCCTTATCATTTTGTTGTTTCTTTGCTGAGCAGAAACTTTTTTATTTGATGTAGTCACACTTAATGTTTTCTTCCGTCGCCTTTGCTTTCGACGGCAAATCCAAAAAAAAATATTGCCAAGACCAGTATAAAGGAGCTTATCCCTGTATTTTCTTCTACAAGTTTTATGACCTACTGATGAGTTTTCAATTTATTTTTATTTGATTTTTGTGTATGATGTAAGATGGGGGCCCAGTTTCATCCTCTTGCATGTAGCTATTTAGTTTTCCAGCACTATTTATTAAAGAAACTATCCTTTGTCCATTGTATATTATTGTCTTTTTTTGGTCAAAAATTAATTAATACTATATGCATGGTTTATTTCTGGGATCTCTATTATGTTCCATGATCTATGTGTCTGCTTTCATGTCAAAACCATACTGTATTGATTACTATAACTTTGTAATATAGTTAAATGTGTTTGTATTTTTAACATTGTTAACTACGTATTAATCTTTGTAATATTTTAGATAACTTTATTTTTATTGAAGTTCTATAATTTATGAATATTAGGTACAGGTGAGTAGCAAGAAAAGAGTCCTGGAGTGGGAATAAAGAGAACTTTGTTTTGTTTTTTTCTTAGCCCTTTTATGGTATATAATATTAGGTAAGTAATTTACTATTTCTAGGAAATCGGTTTTCTCAACCATAAAATTAGTGGGTTAGATTATATGATCTTTAAGATTATTTTGACTCATGTATTTTATGATTCTTTGTGTATTCCTATAAATTATAATACACTAAAATTTTAAAATGGCAGAAATGACTAGATAATGGACATTTTATGTCATTTTAAAATAACTTTATTAAAGAGCCAAGCACATGTTTTTAAATATATATTTTAAATTTTTTATTTATTGATTGATTTTAGAGAGAAGGGAAAGGAGAGAGAGAGAATATCTATTTGTTGTTACACTTGTTTATGCATTCATTTGTTGATTCTTGTATGTGCCCTGACCGGGGATCAAACCCACAACATTGGTGTATCGGGATGACGCTCTAACCAACGGAGGTCGCCAGTAAGGGCCTAAATATTTCATTTTTTAGTAGTAAGAAACACTCAAAAATAACATTTCTAGTAAATACTACTCTTCTATTATTAAACAATGTGTAGCACAGTGAAATTATTCAAAAGCTTACTAGTTACATCAGTCTAATTCTTTCCTGCCTGGTGAGTAGAGAGAAAAATGCTGCCTTTTCTGACTGCTGCAAGGATGTTCCATAAACCTAACCATGATGATAGCCTTTCTGTCACATGTGAGGTGATATCTCATTGTGGTTTTAATTTGCACCTCTCTGATGATTAATGATATTGAACATTTTTTCATATGTGTATTGGTCATTTGTATGTCCTCTTGGAGAAGTATCTGTTCAGGTCTTTTGCCCATTTTTAAAACTGGATTGTTTGTGGGAAGTTTGGTGTTGAGTTTTATAAGTTCTTTATAAATTTTGGATATTAACACCTTATCAGATGTATCATTGGCAAGTATGTTCTTCCATTCAATGGGTTCCTTTTTCTTTCTGTTGACAGTTTCTTTTGCTGTGCAAAAGCTTTTTAGTTTGATGTAGTCTCATTAATAAATCAACAAACAACAAGTGCTGGCAAGGATGTAGAGAAAAGGGAACCCTCAAGCACTGTTGGTGGGAATGCAGACTGATACAGCCACTGTGGAAAGCAGTATGGAGTTAACTCAAAAATTAAAAATGGAACTGCCTTATGACCCAGCAGTTCCACTTCTGGGAATATATCCAAACAAGAAACACTGATTCAAAAGAATATATGCACCCCTATGTTCATAGCAGCATTATTTACAATAACCAAGATCTGGAAACAGCCCAAATGCCCATCAGTGGATGAGTGGATAAAAAGCTGTGGTACATTTATACCATGGAATACTATGCAGCTGTAAAGAAGAAGGAAAAATTACCTTTTGCAACAACATGGATGGACCTGGAGATTATTGTGCTAAGTGAAATAAGCCAGTCAGAGAAAGACAAGTACCATATGATTTCACTTATATGTGGAATCTAATGAACAAAATAAACTGATGAACAGACTAGAAACAGAAGCATGGATACATGGAACAGACTGACAGCTGACAGAGGGGAGGGGAGTGGGGAGACGGGATGGAATAAGGTGAAGGGATTAGCCAAAAACCATATAAACATAACACGTAGACACAGATAACAGTGATAAGAGCCAGAGGGAAGGGGGCTGGGGGCTAGGTGGAGCTGGGCAAAGGGGGGGAAATGAGAATGGAAAGAGACTTTGCTTGGGACGATAAGCACACATTGCAGTGTGCAGATGATGATGTATTGAGTTGTATACTTGAAACCTGTATGGTTTTGTGAACCAATGTCACTCCAAAAAATTCAACTAAAAGAATATAAAACTAACCAGTGGTGATACTAAGAGAAGCCTATGTGAAGGAGGTAAACCATTACATTGGGAGCCAAAGTGTTGAAAGCCAAGATGAATTTAAAAATGGAAATAGTTATCTAATTTTGGCAATGCATTTCCAACCATGGGTATGGGTTAATTTTCTGAGAGAGTCATTTGTTCACTTATTTTTTCACCTGTTTTTATTGGGTAACTACTGATTATTTTGCTCATGCTGGAGATAAAGATGAATATCCTCAAGATGCTCAGTCTCATGCTCACCTTGACTATTCCTACTGACAGTCTTCAAATTTGATTTAAGCTGAACTAGTGGCTTCTGGGGTTTTTCCACACAATTCCATTCTAATTTACAAATCATGTTTAACTAGCATTTCATATACAGTGACTCTTTTGCATCTAAACTGTGACCCAACTTGCCCTCCAACCCCCCTAAACATTTTAGTATATCATCATGACTTTTGTTTTATCAGTGACTGCTTTACCTAAGAAATGACATGTATGGAACAAGCAGAAAAAAAATTTAAGGGCTTGGCTTTGCTGTTTCTCACCACTGAGTTTCAAACTAGTGTAGTGGGGTAGCAAGGATTCCTTCTTTATCTCTGGACAGCTCGAGCAGATTCCAGAGTTTCATTCATGCATTTTCTCAAATGACATTTTCCAGTGTGATGAAATATAATTCATCTATTATCAAAGTTTTAATATCTCTTCCAATTCAAAGCTTCCCCCACACTCATTGTGCTTGGTAATCTGTTCTGATTTCTATTGCTGGTAGCAAAGTAGCCCCGAATTTAGTGGCTTCAAACCACCACAATAATGTATTTTTCTCATCAATCTGCAGTTTGGACAAGGTTAGGTGGGGATAGCTAATTTCTGCCTCACATATGTCAGCTGGGGTAAGTCAATTACAGGTGGAAGGTCTACTTTTAAAACAGCTCTTCCACATGGCTGGTAAGTGTCTGGGAACTCAGCCAGGGCTTGGTTTCTCTCCACATAGGACTCTCTATTTCCTGTTTAGACTTCCTCACAACCCAGTGAATCAGTTCCAGAAGCAGGTATACCAAGAACACAAAGGTGAAATATATTATTCATCATGCTGCCTCTGGTCCTTTGGGATCTAGTAAGGGGAGGGAGAAGTGAGATGTTGCTTGATCGATCAGGTAGTAACCTGACGTTAGTGTTCTCTGGGTTTGAAAGATGGCCAAAGCTTGCTCTTTCTTTCTTGGGGCATTTTTTTTTTTTTGTCCTTTTAGAACACCTATCTTTGCAGGGGGCTCCTTGCACTGTTCCTTGAGGCAAATAATACCTCTTCAGTGGGCCTGTCATAAGTTCTTCCTTTAGCTCATTTTCTGGTGTTGGGAAACACACAGTCTCTTCTGGAGGCATGATTCAGCTCTGGCATTCAGAATTAATCTTAATCTGACTCAAACTTGACTCTTTTCAAGGGTTTTCCTTCTGTCCATCACTGATAGGGGTGACGTTTTCTCCCACTGTGGCTACTGTTTTTGTTATTATTATTCCATCAGTTCTTTGAATCTTTTCTAATTAGGACCCAATTACCAGTATCCAACTCATGAGAAACTCACATCAAACTTTTTTGGAGGTTGATACATCTCTTCCTCTCGAAGGTGGTGCCAAGCTATTTCCCTCCTCTTTGGGAGGAGAGAAAAACCATGAAATACTCCAACTTTCTCCTCAGAGATCCTATTAACTGAACTGTTTTCATCTATCATCATAACCTCTCTTTCTTTTGTACAGTCTAGAGGTAGGTGATAGTCTAAGGGTGGTAGAACTGTTTTTGTCTACCATTTTGTCCTATATATATGTCCTGATACTACGTAGAAGATATGATCATGTGACAACTTAACATTTTTGTTCTCAGTATTGTGCACTTAGTAGCAACTGAGGGAGTGTGCTCCTTTTGCATCCTGTCACATATGCATTTAAATTAAATATAAATGTCTTGACCCGAAGGTGATATATTTAGGTGGTATACAGAGCAATTATATACCTATGTCAAATGAATGACTAAAGGACTGAAGACATTCACCTTTCCATCAGCGGTTTCAAGTCAACCCACACCCTTGAGGCTGTATTTCTAGTTGGCAAGTCTTGCACTGAAGTATTCAAGTTCTTATAATATCATTATGGTAGCTACAGTTTTGTGGCACTGTGTGGAGTCTGGAATAAAATTAGTCATTGTTGCAATGCGGTCAATAAAATAAGTTGAGCTCATTGCATTCACAAAGCAGGCATGTGTAACCAGCACATCTGGCAGTGTCTGAAATGTAGGTGAATTCCCAAAGATGGAAATTCAATTTCCTTCTAACTTGCAGAGAGGTGAGCTGTACTCATCACAGTCTGTAGACCAGAAAAACATTTCAAAAATTTTAATTGAGAAATGATACAATGGTTTTAGTCTTACAGGGCTTCAAACCAAGAACAACATGTAGCTTAAACCTGGT
This sequence comes from Miniopterus schreibersii, assembly GCF_964146895.1. NCBI lineage: Eukaryota > Metazoa > Chordata > Mammalia > Chiroptera > Miniopteridae > Miniopterus > Miniopterus schreibersii. The sequence goes on from NC_138108.1 coordinate 24,655,337, forward strand.
CTTCTATATACAAAATATTTATTGATAAAGTAGTGTTTGGGATCTCTGCTCAGCAGTGAAGGGGGGGCTTACTAGCCCTCCAATCAAAGAGATTACATTTTAATTGGGAGGTAAGAGGTATGAAGGCTCAATCAATATATGTCTACATCAGCTGAGTATTGAATAAGAACAATTATATAGTATAGTATGTGGTCATTCAATGAGCATTCAATAAATATTTGTGAAATAGAAAGATATATAGATCAACAAATAAATATATCAATAGCGAAGATATTGGTCTGAACTATCCCAGGGCACCAGGAATATTCAGGAAAAATCTTATTGGTCAAAAAGGAGGTTCTTTTTCTCCACAACCTCTCCACCATTTGTTATTAACAGATGAGAGGTGGTATCTTATTGTAGTTTTGATTTGCATTTCCCTAATAGCTAGTGAAGATGAACATCTTTTCATATATCTGTTGACCATTTGTATGTCTTCTTGGGAGAGTTGTCTGTTCAGGTCCTCTGTTCATTTTTTAATTGGATTGATTGATTGTTTGGTGTTGAGTTGTATGAGTTCTTTATATATTTTGGATATTAACCCCTTGTTGGAGCTGTTGTTTGCAAATATCATCTCCCATTCGGTTGGTTGCCTTTTCAGTATGATGGTTCCTCAAAAATTTCAGAATAGAGTTACCATATGAGTCAGCAATCATCCTTATGGGTATCTACCCCAAAATCTTGAAAACATTTATTCACAAAGACATATGTACCCCTATGGTTATTGCAGTATTATTCACAGTGGCCAAGACATGGAGACAACTAAGGTGTTCTTTGACAGAGGATTGGACAAAAATGATGTGGTACATATATACTATAGATAGTATTCAGCCATAAGCAAACATGAAATCTTGCCATTTGCAACAACATGGATGGACCTTGAGAATATTATGCTAAGCAAAATAAGCCAGTCAGAAAAAGCTTAGAACCATATGGAATATAAAACTGAAACTCATAGACATAGACGTATGGTGATTAGCAGAGGGAAGGAGGTGGGAAGTAATAAAGGGTAAAGAGGGCCAAATATATGGTGATGGGAGATGTTTTGACTTTGGGTGGTGGGGACACAATGCAATATATAGATCATGTACCAAAGAAATGTACACTTGAAACCTATGTGATCCTATTAACCAGTGTCACCCCAATCAATTCAATAAAAAGGGAGATTTTTGATGTGTTATTTTACTTGTTAACTTCTCGACGATGTGACTGGAATATGATGAATGAAACTGCTTTTGCTTGGATAAGATAGATTTCACCCTTTCAATGTCTTCAATAGTAGAAAAGATTGAATCATTGTCTTGGAAATGAAATAGATGGAGAAAATAAAGGAATAACTCAGGTGACGATGAAAACCTCAGCTTTGGCTGTCTTTATATTCAGCTGTAGAATCACAGCAAAATCTTTCCCACCCTAAGTTTCAGGTTAATCTGCCAGACACATTTCATAAGTGGGACTGGAGGTAGAGTTTCGTTTTGATTATTTTTAGCGCTTTTTAAAAATCCTATCAACACACAGGTGGTATTTTTGGCCAGGGGCTGCAATTGAAACTGCTCTTTGAAGAGGAGTACAACTGACTTAACTTTATTGTGAGAATTTTTTTCTAAAAGAAATTCAGACTTCAAGAAAGGGAATTAGAGAAGTGGGAGAGAGGTGGACGGAGTTCAATTTAAACAATTCAGAGGTCTACTGCTCAAGGGAAGTATAGCTTAGTCCTTCCAGAAATGAAACATGAAAGGACTTCATTCAGAAAGGGGAAATACCATGAAGAAGCACTGACAAGCTGCATCATTACCATCATACAGGAAAGACCACTTGCAATTTTGGCCAGTTGGTTTCCTTATACTGTGAAACTTATTGATTTTCTTTTCCTAAATATACTTCCCACTCTGTAAGTACCTATGGGTAGAGGGCTTCTAAATGAAAACCCTGAAAGAAAATCTTTGCCTCTCTGCTTCTATATTACACTTTAAAAAATTCTGCTGAAAAAGTCATTTGAAACTTTTCTCCTCCTGTCTTAAAAAAAAAGACCTTCACTTTTACAGGTCCACTTAGCTGAATAAATAGTTTGTGCAAACAAACCTTTGCACCCCTGCATCTGAGAGCTTATTTTCTTGGCATTTGTCTATCTGTTAGAGAAACCCTGGTGTGTGAAGTTAATTGGGAGGATGCCTTCCTCCTGCAGACAAACCCTCCATCCCTCCTACTCGTGAAGGTTCTGATTATTCTAATTTGTGTGTGTATGTTAAAACTGGTTCTGTTCAGCACAGGCTGAAAGGTTGCACTCTTCCCCTTTATTCATGTGTTGATGTTTGTTTGAATTTGTATATTGGAGCCCACATCTCTGTGGTATATTTTAGGTTAGAAATTCTTAGAGGACAGGAATTGTTACTCTCCGATTAACTTTGTATATCTTCTAGCGTGGGTCTATGTATATACAAAAGCTTAATGCATTCAATCTGTTGAAAAATTACTGGGCCTGGGATTCTTCAAGGGTAAAATTGTATTCTATGATATTTTCATTTAAACATGGAATTTATCCAGATTGATTCTTTCACAGAGCTGTTCCAATGTAAGATTATATAGAGAGGAGAATGGATGCACAATGCTCTCATTTTACCAACATGTAAGAACTGAGGGGAGATAATTAACTCTTAATTCACACCTGCTGTGTGACAGGTAGTCTGGTACAGGTAACCTCAGTGGCTATTCACAAGGTAAGAGGCAGAGAATAATAAAGTGTATCTGAAGGATCCGAGTATTTACAATAGACATACCTGGGTCTGAATTCCTGTTCTGCTACTAAGCTGTGTAATCTTGAGAATTTTACTTAACTTCTTTGAAACTCTTTTGTCAATTATACCTGTCTCACAGCATCATTATATGAATTACAAATGGATGTTATTGTTATTAAGGTAAGATTTACTGTACTCATTTAATAAATGAAGAAACTGAGGACAGTAGCATTTCATGACTTACCCAAGATTATATTGCAAATGCCTGGAAGGTTTTCTCTTCCAAGTGCTGTGAGAATTTAAGAGCTGAATAGTATTGGAAAGAATAGCATTAACTTGAGCTGTGGAAGTGATCATGCCGAGAGGTGTTCTCAACACTGAGCAAGGAGCAGTCATGATATTTGGGTGACAGTAGAATGGAGAAGCTAGGCTAAGATGTTTGTCATTTGTATTAGTTTAGATGAGATTTGTTCATGAGTAAAAGAAGACCCCAAACAACAGTGACTTTTAAAAGATAAAAGTGTGCTTCTCCCTCATGTAAGTGTAGGCAGTCTAGAGTTGATGTGTTGACTCCAAAATGACTGAGGATTCAGGCTCGCTCTGTCTTGTGTTCTCCCACTTAGTAACACCCAGATTCCATCTTGTGGTTCAAGGTCGCTGCTCTCTGTCCAGCCAGCCCATCTACATTCTAAATGGCAGGAAGGAGGGGAAAAGGCAGGAGAAGGTATGCTTCATCCCTTTAGGACACTTCCAGAAAGTTGTGTTCACCACTTCTGTTTATATACTGTTGGCCAGAACAAGGTCATAACTCCAGTAGCTCCAAGAGGGTGTGCAACCATGAACTCTAACCTGAGAGTTCTAGGACTGAGGAGGGTATGGAAGACAACCGAAAGTCTGTCACACTATTTATTTATGGTTTTTGTGTTTGCAAAATTAGTTAGAATGAAGCTGTTTCTTTTTTACTGGTTCCTATGCTTTCGATTCGATCAAGAAACTGTTTTTATTAAGGAGTTTTAATAGTTTCATAGCTGGAACATTTGAGTTTCAACTATGGACATCATTCATACGAAGGAATACCTAAAATCTACAAATTATAATTTTTTCATATGCTTGAGTAAATCACAAAGTTAACTTGCTAGACTATAATGCTGCGTGATTTCTTATTTGTCTCTGTATCCTGGACAAACTAGCCTACAGTAAGTTCTAGCCTATAGTAGATAGATGAGGGTAAATGTTTGGCCAATAAATAAATAAATAAATAAATAAATAAATAAATAAATAAATAAATAAAGTGAATACTTGGGTATAAAATGAAGTAATACGTATTCCCTCCAAAGTAGGGAAGTAATGTTAGCTTTAGTCTTTTGTAGTTTTAAGGTAGCTTTGTTTCATATGCCCAGCCATTGGGACTTCTGAAGATTTTCATTTCAAAAGCCCTTGAAGAAAGCTCACTTTTTCAGGCAGAATAAACCTTTGGGTGGTTGTTAATAGCTTATAAGGAGCAAAGTCCTAGTTAGTTTTCCAAGTATTTCTTCTTCCTGGATTTATTTTATTTGTTTTTTGTATATCATATTGTAGATATAGTTTTATGTCTTCTTTATCACTTAAACGTATATCATAAGTGCTTTTCCATATCACCATAGCATGGCATAGACATTGTCCTATTGTTGAGCATTTTTGTGTGGCACAAGATTTTATAAAATGCTACAGGAAATATCTTTATATATGATTAATTGTCATCTTTTGAATTTCCTTATGCTAGATTTCTGGTTGTGGGATTACTAGGTCAAAATATATCACAAGATCCCAAATACTTACTACTATATTACATTCAAAAAAGAGACTCAGTTTACATTCCCAGCATTGTGTAAGAGTGCCAGTCCCATGACACCATCTCCTGTATTGAATTATTAGGATTTAAACTATCTTTTCAAATATATTAAGTGAAAAATTACACATAGTTATAGCTTTAATTTATTGTTAGATTTTTGGTGTAATACATACATACACATACATTTGTGGTGTATAAATATATAACTATGGATATATATAAAACATTGGGATTACACTGTTTTTCCTTTATAACTTTTTTTTTTTTAATTTACAATGTTTTATGACTCAAACGGAATTCTTCCATTATCCCACATTCAAATGTAATGTTGACTAATGTATTGAGATAGCATTTTAAATCATGTTAAGAAAATACCCTATTTCTGATTTTCTAAGTTTTATTCAGTGATAAGTACTGAATTGTTTTTATTTTGAAACGTCCCCATATTCCTTTAACCTTTCCATCCTTCCTTCCTTCTCTTCTCCTATCCTTTTTGCATATTTATATTACTGTTGTCTTCATTCACCTACTCTGAAATATGTATTTTATATCTTCTTCTTCAAAAGAATGAACTTATAGATTTATCTGTCAAGTCTACTTTTTTCCTGTTTTTAGTATTATTAAATTTGTATCTTTATTAGAGTGTTCTTCTTGAATCTATTAGAATTATTTGGTTTCTTTAAAAATTAAAACATTAAACTTTGAGCCCTGGTCGGCATGGCTCAGTTGGTTGGGCATTGTCACATGTACCAAACGGTTGCTTGTTTGATTCCAGGTCCAGGCGCCCATCCAGGTTGTGGGCTCCGTCCCCAGTAGGGAGCTTGCAGGAAGCAGCCAATCAGTGACTCTCTCCCTCTCACTATAAAAATCAATTTTAAAAAAAGTTTAATTTTGAATATTAAAAGTTTATTTATTTGTATTCTTATAACTTAAAAATGAAAGCACTTAACGTAATGTAAGATAATTCTTATAAATGTAGATTCATTCTCATAACATTTAATAGTGTCTTATTTTTATTGTAAACATTCTAATTAGTTTTTATTATTTGAATTTAGAATTTATTCAAAGATTATATAGTTTTCTCAAATTTTTATTTTGAATGAGTGACAATAGTTTATGTGACACAGTTTATAGATTATAAAAGAAAGGGGAGTAAAATTGTAGACAGTATGCGAGGTCCAAGACCTATATAGATGTATTTAGTTTGGAATAATGATAGCATTATTTATTAGTTATTAGAATGATACTGTTTGTGACAGTGAGGAGATAAATTGATATGTCAAAAATGAAGGGAATTATATAGAATAAGTTTTGGATCAGTCAGAATCTGATCAAAAGACAGACACCACATAGTAAACTGAACAAGGAAAGTTTATTTATAGAATTATTAATCACTATAGAGGATTTGAGTAACAAGAGATTCAACAAGCATTAAAGAGAACTCTGAAGAATATAGGAATCACAGATACAAGGAGCAGTCACTAGCTCTGCAGTAGAGTACCCAGTTAAGGGTTCTATACACACATTCCCCCTGTCCTGCTGGGGGTGAGATACAGACCTTGTCGGGGAGGGTATGGCCATGGTTCAGTGAATGGCAGATAGGAAGATTGGTGTCACACAGGTGGAACTTGCTGGAAATCTACGCTCCTAGGTGCTGGAGAAAGCTGTTCATGAAGTAGTGTTTCTATGGGGGTACATTACTACACCACCACCTAACAAGGACTCCAGGGGATGTGCCTGGCCACCATGCTCTACAAGAATTGGGTGTTGAAGAAGCTTCCCAAGCTTCAGAAGCTGGGCTGAGTGAGAACACCAAAACCAGGAAAGGAAACACCTTCATTCTCAGTGTTTCACCAGTGTTCTCTACTAACAAAGTTCAGCATCATGCTACCTGGCAAAGAATAATAGTTAAAAGCCCATTTTAATATTCTCAGAGTAGATGATAAAGGGTAAATTTGGAGTTGAGAGGAAATAAACTGATAAATTTGTATTAGAATACAAATTCTTAAATACTTATAAATTTGGAATTGAAAATGCCAATGTGTAGTCATAACTGTTTCAGTTCTTATCAATCAAGAAAAATCTGGTATATCCATGACCAAGCCTCATGTATAAAATCTATCATGCACATTTAGATGTCTAAATTTGACTTGAACTAATAATGTTGTTCCCTGGGGTACATGCCTGCATTGATGCTCATGTGTATGCAAAAGAGAATAAGTACTTAAATGGAAACAGAGCTCTTTTAGAAAAGATGGGAAGAGGGACATAATGAATGTTGACAATATATGTCTAAGCTTCTAAAAATATATAGATTTAATAAATTTTATTTAATTAGATTTTAAAAACTAGTATTAAAGTAATAAAAGTTAAAGAGCAAGAAGCCATGAAAAATTTAAAAAATGATATCAAGAATAAATTTAGCATGTCAATCAATGATCACAATAATTGTAAATGGATTAATTTCAATTTTTAATACATATTTGATTCAGGTAAAAACAGAATACACATACACATGCACACACACACACATACACATAGTAAACAACTTGGAAGAGATACACTGATGGAAAAGTGACATATTTTATTAAAAGTTTGCTTAAAAACAAAAATTTTTTAAATGTCACAGAAAATTTAAAAATAAATGGGAGAATGATAATAAAATGAAAGTAGGAATAATTATGTAAAAACGGAACATTAAATGATAAAAATCCATCAGGTACATATGAGATAAAATAACACATTTTCATGTAACAGATAATATAGTATTAAATACAGACAGAAAAATGTAAGAAATGCAAGGAGAAACATAGGATTTCAAAGAGTAGATAATTTATCATAGTTCTGTGAATATTCAAAAGGTCAGGTTCACAACCATAAGTAAAGATTTAGAATTTAACTAACACAATCAATACAAATAAATATACATAAATCATGTGCATACCTTATTATTTAAATGGGTATGCAAAATAGATAAAAATTGACCTTGAGTTTATGGTACTTGATAAGTGTGAGACACCATTCTATGCACAAGCCTGCACTCAACCATTATGCTAGGCAACAAAGAAATGTTTAGTAAGTTATCCACAACAGAAATCATACTGTGTACAATACCTGTCCACAGTACAATAAAATTAGGAGTTAGGAACAAAGAGAAATAAAAAATATCAATCCACTTAATTTTTTAAAAATCCAATAAATAATTCTTGAGTTAAAGAGAAAATTAAAAATCAAATAAACTATTTCAAAAGGAAGCAAAATAAGATCATTAGAAATAAAAACAATAAATAAAACCCGTGATTTGGTAAAAAGGGTTGCTGAGAAGAAAATAATTGACTTCATTTATTAAGACACAAGAAAGGTGAAACTGAATGAATCAAGGATTCAACTAATGAAGCTGAAAAAAATTAAAAAGTAAAAGAAATAATGTAAGTAAGAGGAAGAAGTTAATGAAGATAAAAGCAGAAATTAATGAAATGAAACACAAACCACCAGATTTAAAAACAGTAGACTTGACCATTTAGACAAAAAGCTGGCTCTTTGAAAAGAATCAAAGTAGACCCATCTTTTAGTAAGTTTGATTAAGAACTATTGACTTAAAACAACATTATAGTTAAAAAAAAATACAAAGAAAAAAATAGCACTACAGTTATAGAATAGATTTTTAAAGAAAATCCATGTCCCAGGGATATAAAAATTACCAAGAGACTCCAAAAGACGAAGAAATCCTGATTACATTTAAAAAATCATGAAAGTAAATAAAAAGCTAGTTAGAGATCTGGCCCCGAATAAGTACCAGCCACAGGCGTGTCTACAAGACTTACCAAAGCCTCTCTTACGCTGTCAGCCCTGTAGCTCTTGGATACAAGCTGAACACCTTGCATCTCATTCTACAAAACCAAACCACCGTGATGCTAAAATTAGGCGAGGGTTATAGAGAGAAAGAAATCCACACCACTTATGAACAGAGTGCATAGTCCTAAAATAATAAACCTGAGCACCTAAACCAAGCGGCGTATGCGTGATGATGAACTATTCAAACCAAGGATGGTGTTAGCTCAGGAAATCTAAAAGGTATTCGGGACTTAAGCGGATGATAGAAGAAAAAGGGCGTGATTAGCTGGAAGATTCTGACTAGGTTGTGCCTGAGATCAAAGCAGGAGTAGGGGAAACTCCCTTAACCTGAGAGAGAGCATGGATTAGAAAGTTCTCAGTACTAGGATCACCTTCACTACCACGGCGGGGCTTAGAAGGATTGTAATGAAATGAAAACGATGATAACTGAAGGTGACCGTTGTCATGTGGAGAGCAACCCACGTGCCACCTTGTTACTGTTCTAAGAATTTCCTCGTGTTCCATCCCTTTGCCACCGTCTCTTTCATTCTCGAGGAACTGCTTACATTTGACTCCTAAATCTGGGTTCAATGTTTTGCAGCATCAATTTTACTCTTTATTTCTTATAATGCAAATTTTGTCTTAAACTTTACACTATTAATTGCCTTAAACTCTGTTACATTTAGATGCATTTAAAAAATGAATTATTGTCATTTCATCCGTTTTTCATCTCTTCCTTTATAAAAATTATACTTTTTGAATGTCATCAGGAACACAAAAAAGATGCTTTCTAAAATGGAGCTTTGTTTTCTGTTGCTAAACTGCCGAAACACACTTTTCTTCAGAACAGTCATTAGTTTCCACCTGATTTACTGTTTTAGAATCTTTTCCTTGGGTGGGGAGGACGGAGGGGGGCAGGAGATAGGTATTTTGTTGCTCTTTTGCTGTTTCTTGGTACTTGAATGGGAAGAAAATGGCCCTCTTTGCCTACTTCGCAGCCCTCCTGCTTGGTAATAGACTCTTTCTCTGATTTGGACTTGGAGGCCGTGCTTACCGTGCATATCTCAAGCCTGGTTTTCAGTGCTTAAGGCTTATTTGTCCGGCAGGTCTCTCCTCAGCTGGGGAGATTCCAAGGGGATGCTCAGGGTGACCTGATCCTGAGCACATTCTCACGCCCTGCGCTTCTTTCTGCCTTTGGGGGTGAGGGACTGTAGAATGAGAGGCCCGCAGTGTTCACTCTTATGGTGTTTGTCCCTTCAAAGAATGACTTTTCTCCCTGGGTGCAATCTTCCATCACACGTCACCTTTTGTCTTTAAAAGTGGGTATGGAAAAAGAAACACTGAAGAATGGACGTTGAGATGTTTTAATGTTTTTCTATACCTAACTTGTTCACAGCTATGATTGTATTATATAAACAATCTTTTATAATATATAATTTTTTACTAACCATTCTACACATGTTTCACTTTGGTACAAATGATTCATAACATCATTTTAAATAAAGTAAGCTTTTGGGAATTAGGATTTTTGCCTGCCACGTTCAACAGCTATTTCCCCAGGAACAAACATGATAACTGATATATAAGAGGGAATAAATAAATATTTGTGGGGGAAATTAATTGCTTTATCCTTTAATTTATTTAGTTACTTACCAATTGTCGAACATTTAGTTAAATTCATTTTGTTTCTATTATTTTTTTACTTATTTTTAATCCTCACCTGAGAATATGTTTTTATTGATTTTTAGAGACAGGGGGAGGGAGAGAGAGAGGGAGAGAAACATCGATCCATTACCTCCTGTATGTGCTCCAATACGGGATCAAACCCACAAACTTTTGGATGTATGGGACAATGCTCCAACCAAATGAGCCACCTGGCCAGGGCCATTCTTTTCTATTATTGATAATATTCCATTGAACAAATCTGGGTAGTTTCCTTCTCAATCTGATTATATTTCATGGTATAAATTCTCAGAAGTATAAATTTTTATTGATGGTGCAAAGATTGTTAAGACTCCTGATGTAAGAATAAAATATTTAAAACATTTAATTTGGCACCAATACAAAATTTTTTCCCCTCAGTTTTTTTCTTAATTAATTTTTGTGATTTGGGGAATAAATATTGTGGATTATCATGTTATTAAATACTTCAAGTTATTGCAAATGTTAAAATAAATTAAAAAGCTACTTTTAAAATGGTTCTAATATACCCAAACTTCTTTTACTTTTCTATTACAGTAATCAAAATTTGGTTCTAACACTTGAAATTAGGTAAATGATACTTTGTCCTTGTATCAAGAAGATAATTTTTAAAACATCATTATATTAACTCCCAAATATATTTATTTGCTTCCTCAGCACATTCTGAATCAAAGAGTGGTATAATAAGGCTAATTGTGAATATAATTAATATCATTTTTTAATATTCCCAATAAAATAAATGGAAGAAATAGAAATACCTGTAAAATGTTATAGAGGTAAATAAAAATTAATTTGGTTTTTACCAGCCTAAAATTATATTTTTGCTGTATGCTGGTGAATGCATAACTATGTAATTTATATAAAGCTAGGGTATTATTTTGCATTTTGTGAACTAGAATCTCTGGGCTATTGGGGAAAAGAGGTTTGTTAAACTGAGGCCAAAATAAGTAATCATTTAAATCTGTAAACCAATCACTATCATGAAAAATAAAATCAAGCCAGTCAATAGATCTGTAGAGAAACTTTCTTTTTGCATTTAAAGATAATATTTATGAACTATCATTTGGTGTATCAGACACTAGGATTGTTTTTGTAGTATTAGTGATAGATTTGTGGTCTTGATCATTCATAAAACATATGGCTCGAGTTAGGGATTCATTCTGTGGCCATGGAACAGAGGGAACCCAGAAGCCCTTAGCGGTATTAAATCCAGCATTTTGCTGTCAATTAGTGCAGAGCTCTTGCCAAGTCAGAATACTAAAAAAAAAAAAAAAAATGAGTGACTGACCTTTACATTTTTTCGACAGAAGCTTTGGTATAACAGAGGAGAGCTCCAACTCTTGGTAGATATATGCCTTTGAAATTTCTGTCGATACATTTGCTAGAGAAGATCCCTCATGCCTTGAATCTGGCTCTGAAATAATCTTGCTCTTGCTACAACATCAGATGGCATTAGTTCTCTGAAAAGATATCACAATGGAAAACAATGATATATATTTAGGTATATAATTTAAAAATATATTCATTTAAATATATCTAGCATGAGTACCACAAACTATATTGCAAGCCCAAATGAGTTTCAGAGGTACACTTCCAAAGCCTGCCGATCTAAGCGAGAGCTGCTCCGTTCTGGCTGAGCCAGGCCCTGGCCAAGGCGGGGCTGGGGGCCCCACACAGGAATGAGTCTCCTCTCTGAGATGTTGACTCTGAAGCTCTCCTAGGCAAGATGGCATCTACTCAGACTTTGTGGTTTGCAAGGCAGGAAGCTTTTCGGATCATTGGGAAAGGAGAGTACTGCCAGTGCCAATCCAGTCAAAGGGAAGGGCTTGGCAATATTGTTGTAAGATACAACATTGAACATTCCAATTGGTTTTAGTGTTTTGCAGTATAGATTATTAAAACTCTCCATACTGGGGAAATGGCTTATGACAAGTCTCTTAAAACAGCTGTTGATAATTTTTAGGATAATAATTTCAGCATTAGATTTACTTTTGTCTTTTATGAGGTATTTGAACTATGCAAAAAGATGAACTTTTCCCTAGTGAAAGTGTATGTGCCTGTCTTAATGGTTACTTACTCTGTTGGACTCTTATCGTGTGGCAGCTATAGCTTATGGTACAGGTACTACATGGGTTTTGAACAGTCTTCAGCAGGTGACTTGTTTTTATTGGCTTCTCATTTTCAACTTAGAGAGGTATTTAGGAACACCAAAACAAGTGCGGCTTTCGGGAACAAATAATTATTAAAGGGAAGGATCCAAAACAATTGGGCAAAGGCACTAAAATATCTGTGGTGGCCTAAATAATTGCATGACAGTGAAAATTATTCATGTTTGATTTATGTTTGAAAACAAATCATAATGTGTTCTCATTTTCAGTTTTAATGTATGAATTTTATCACAATTTTAGTCATCTCGCCTGACTCATCTATGTTAGTTATATGTTGCTACATAGCAAATTATCCCCAGATTTAGTGGCTTAAAACAAGCTAATGTATTATCTCACAGTTTCTGTGGGTCAGAAATCCAGGCAGTTTAATTGGACCCTCTGGCTCACAAAGCTGAAGGTAGGAGTTACAAAATGCCAGGCTATTTCCTCCAAGCAGCAAATGAGGAGAATGAGAGAGAAAAAGAGAGAGAGAGAAAATGATAGAAGTCACTGTTTTATAACTTAATATCAACCCTGACCTGACCCCACACTCTCCATCTATACGTATCTCCAAAAGTCCTCATGAGGTAAATATTAAATTCTCACTTTAAAGATCAGAAAACTATCAATTTAGATATCGTAGCTGAAAGTTTAGAGCTAACTCAGAACTTAATAATCAATCTAGCCCTAGTCTACATGCATTCCCACATATGTAGTACATGTATCAAAAGCTGTCAGAGCTACCCTCCGCTCTAAAGCACTTAAATGTCTGTTGTGTAATTAAGGAAGTTCTTTTTCTTTAACTCATTCAGATATTATTTACAAATGGGTAGTACATGAGCATGGCTGTTCAGAGGGACTCCTTGTCCTCCAGAGCGCAGAAATGGGACCAACTGCCGGGGCTACAGCAGGACTGGTCTGTAATAAATGCTGGATAAGCCCAACACGCCAAGCTTCATTATATTTGCAAACAATTAATTACACTGAGGAAAAATTATGAGTTGAGCAGAAGTAAGGGACTTTTTTCTCCCTTTTAGGAGGATTCTTCTCTACTTACCGTAGGAGGCACAAAAGGAGCCCATGCAATTCTGTCTTATGTCGGTTTCTCTCAGCCAGTGGGTACAGCACATACACCTAGTCTATGAGCACCCATGTGTAATGTGCACCAGATAAACATTCTCGTTTCCACGCAGTCAAGGTCTGATTTTCTCAGCCAGTCAGAATCTGTTAACTATTTTTTCCATGGTCAAGTTAGAGTGCCACCCATTCTTTTTAAAATTAAAAATAAGTTTGATAATTTGTTTATAATGAATTTCTAATAAAAACATAGCAGTTACACAATTTTATTATTATAATAACATACTAAAATAGATTTATTACATACACAAAATGAAATATTTCATAAGGTACCAAGTTAACTATTATATATCACATGTGACAATGTTATCACAACATTATTTTTTTTAGGTTTTGTTTTGGTTTGATTGTTTTTAGCACTATGAAGAATTGTGTTCAGGAATATTTTCTTTTCTTAAAATATTAAACTTTTTTCTGAGTGGCATTTGTCTTTGTTAGGGTTTCATGCATTTTACTGAGGGGTGTGTTTTCTTTTTAAAATTAATTCACTATTATTTTCCCCTTCCTGCTCCAGTTAACTGAGTCATTTATAATTTTGTCAGATTTATTTATCTATCCAAGGCACCAAATTTATCCTCAAGTCATTCTTTTAAACAGCAAAAGAGACCAAAAAAGAAAACATTAAAGGACTCAAGTGCTCTCACAAAGAAACTGCCAGTTCAGTCAACAAAATTTAAACTTCCAGTAAAAACAGAAAACTCTCTGAGGTGTAGACCCCAATGGCTAAGAAAAGCCACAAGTTCAAGTTGACCTCGCCAAAAGCATTTATACTTTTAGCCAAACTTATTAAAAACAAAATTCATTTGAAAGGAGAAAAAAAAACATGCTACTGGGTTTTATAACGTCAAGATGACAGGCTACAAAAGGATTTTATTTTTAATAATATTGCCTACTGAACATGACTCTAAGTCCATGTGTTTTTTTTCCCCAAGTTCCTCTGCTTCCTACATTCCAGCCACTCCTAGAATAAGCAGTGTACCCTTGTGACTAGAAAACAAAACATCAAATTTGACAGGATTTTATTTTCAGGAAACATTCTTTTTATTATTAGTATTATAAAGAGTTTCCCACCCAATCCTAGGATGAAAAGTAAAGCAACATTACATTAAATGCTTTAAAAAGACAATGACTGACCAATGCTCTTTCACTTTAAGTCTATTAAGTAATGATACAAAGACAGGTCCCAAATTAAAGCTGTATGCTTCTCTCAAAAAACCCAGCTTTTGTTGTTTTGTGTCAGGGGAGAAATTTTATTTTAAAGTTGTTTGCATTTAATGGGCCATGGCTGGCAGCTGGAAGAAGCAAAGTCCCTGAGAGCAGAAGGAACAGGATTTGGCAGGACTTGTGAAGTTCACCGTCAGCACTGAAAGTCTTGAAATAGAATCTTCTACAGAAAAAAGAGCTAGTGGCACTGCACATTGGGTGGAGGTGCACCTAATTTGAACGTGCTTTTCTAATCTACACTTTCCAAGCAGCAGCCAATATTGAAATGACATTGCCAAGCAAAGGGAAATGTGTTGGACATTGACGGCTCTGGATGGGCATTCTGAAGATGTATGGAGGAGGTGTTGAGATGTGATCTGAACAGCTGGCTTGAGCTACATTAGGAAGACTCTTTATATACAGGCTAAGATTCCATCTCATCTGTAGAAAATTTTATAAGTTCAGTTGCTTGTCCTACCATAAAGAGCAAAGATCCACTTTCTTGGGAAACACTGTGAGGAATGGAGTGTAAGAGGATGAGTGACTCTCCTTATCTCCTGCCATAGAGTGACAAGAACAGGAGGAAAAATTAAGAAAATAACCTGACCTACGTGCAAAGAGATCTGGAAGAGTGAGAGATTGACTTTGGATAACAGAAACAATGTCTCTAGTGTAAGGACAGTTAAACAGAGGAATTGCTGAGGGATACTGAACGATTTCTTTGTTTTTTAGTATTAAAATAAATAAAATGTACAATCAGCAAACCTTTATTATGTGAAGCTCTGGGCTAGTTGCTGTAAAAGGTTTGTGTTTAAATTTGAATATTTCTGATGGCAGTGAGTCTACTATTTCTAAGACCTTGAAGAGCATACCTCTTCTTAAAATGTTGAAATTGTGATATAACATCTGTGTCTTCGGTTTTATCTTGGTCAATGAGAAAAGTATTTTGGATTTTTTGGGGGGATAGGTGTTACAGTTCAAATCTGCTATATTGAGTCTTTAGAGATTTCTGTGAATATCTATAAAAATAAATGTGGAAAATAAATTTAATGAGTCCATGGTGGTTCCAAGAAACACTACATGATCTCAGCATAAATCAGAGAAATTTTTTTAATTGACATAAAGATACAAAGATAATTTTTCAATGGCTTAAACTAAAGTTGATATTATAAACTATTACTGTGTGGGTAGAAAAAAAACATATATTGACATTTGTTTAAAAAAGCATGCGTATTACTTAACATTATTCAAAAATCAACCCTGTATTTCCCTTTTTCTTTTATTCACACTAATTTTTCTTACATCTTATGGGGCATTAGATACTAAAAGAGGGAAGTTCTATGGCTTCTATGAGGTGGCAGTTGGATATGAGTTATTTCAATGGCAGGATTCACTGGACTTTGGATCACATGTAACACCTCTCTAATTCTGTTTAGAGATACAAGAAGAAGTTGAGAGAAATACATTGAGAGTGGGCAAGAAAAATAGATAGACCTGTGCAGGTTCCAAAATCTCAGCACACATTTAAATGCATCTATTGCCATAATTGTCAATATAAGTATCACACATTGTATACCAGATCTATTCTTCATAAAATATTTGTAGCACATTTTTTTCTGAATGTTGATATATTTTTCTTCTATAAAAAGAATCATACTCTATGAAGACAAGGATATTGCCTCTTTCATTCCCTGGTGTATTTCAAACACCTGAAACAATTTCTGACATACATATTTGTTGAGTAAGGGTATTAATAAACAAAAGAATTTAGAATGGAGCACAGTCTCATAATAATTTTTTAGAAATCAACTAATTGTTATTATTAAGAATTAAATCTAGGTTTTCCATAATTTGATATATTTAAACAGGATTATTACTGGAATAAAGGATACTATAAGTTTTGCCTGCCTTATTTTCTGATTTTGATAAAATCTCAAAATTAAGGAATAAAAAGCTATTGGGAAGATTTTGTGCCAATTCTTAAGCTATTGTCTCATCTTCACGCCCACTCTTCTATACTGTGTTGTATGATGCTGGGACAGGCACTCTATAAACCACATTTCTACTTCACCAACTGGTTCTGTTGGGCTCAGCCACTAGGAGGTGCTAGACAAAGAAGGGAAGCTGCTTCCTCTCTAGTACTATCACTCTCAGTGTACCTCAGCTTCCTATGGGGTCCTGTCTGCTCCTTGTTCTTTTTTTTTTTTTTTTAATATATCTTTATTGATTTCAGAGAGAGGAAAGGAGAGGGAGAGAGAGAGACAGAAACATCAATGATGAGAGAGTCATTGATAGAGCCCACAACCCGGGCATGTGCCCTGACCGGGAATCGAACCCCGATCGCCTGGATCCCAGGTCGATGCTCAACCGCTGAGCCACGCCCGGCCAGGCTGCTCCTTGTTCTTGTGAGCATTGCCACGGTAGCATCATTTCACCTCCACAGCGGCAGCACCTTCTCATAGCAGCATGTGAATGCAGCTTGTGGTTTATTCAACTCTTGTAGAGCCATCCTTATCAGTCATTTAGAGACACCACTAGCATCAGACCAGCAGTGTCCTTCCTGGGAGGTTTGAATTTCAGTTTCACAGGGTCTTTCCTCCAGTCTTCTAAATTTTAATAATTCCATCCTCATGCCTTTATTCTTTCATCCCTATGCATGGTATCTTCTTCCTGAAGTTGTTACCTCTACAACACCTAGTGTTCTCTTTGTACTCTTTCACTTATTTAGTTAACAACTTTATACTAGTTAACACTTCTTCATATTAAATTTTCTGTCCAAATAACCAGTGTCATGTCTGTCTCTTAATGGGACCCTAACTTATACAAGTTAGTTTTACTCAGCCTCTCTCCTTAGTTTCATTAGATTATACATGCTACTTGATTAAATGCAAAAAAAGAGTCAATTTTAAAAAGGTCACGAGACTTGATGTAAGCAAAATCCTAAAATAAGTGAAATGTCCTGAGTATTTCCACCATCTTCCTGGGCCCCTGGTTTTTGCTCCTTCCTATTTCTTTCTTTTTTTCGTCACCTTCTCCTTTTATGGGCTTCCCTCCGGGTGTTATTTCTCTCAGCCCTTCTCTCCTCTTGGAAACTCTCTTTAACTTATTCTCACCAGCCCAATATACATTCATCATCTTTTCTCCTATTATTGAGGAGACAGTGAGCTCAGTTCTTTCTCCTAAACTCATCAAACGTAAGTTTGACTCCATACCCCGTGGAAAACAGAGAAAGGCCAAGTCCCTACACGTTGCAACAGGAGAAATGGGAAATCAAACATCTGTCTCCAGTGGTGGAGAAGGTCTTGTTTTCATCAGGGTGCTCTGAGATGTGTTACAATGGCACCCTGTCAGTGGCCCTTTGGTTAGCTCACACCTAAGGAACTGCCCTTTCCTTTAGCGGCGGATAGTAGAAGAGGGCAATGTTTCATTCTAGCAAAGACCTGGAAGGAATTGTGGCTGGATGAGCCCCTAAATAAGACATTTAAATCTCACAGATGGATCAATCTGTGCTCAGCCACGCTGCCAGGATCGCACTCTTATCTTGGTTCTTGGTTCCCACAGAGCCTTCTTATTGTTTACTGAGTGTCTAGGTTCCCGTACCTCACCAGCACCTCAAAATGAGAATTTTTCTTCCATATCCCAACTCTTAAGGGTTTTCAGCTAGCTTTTATATAAGGATCATTTGCTTTTCTAATCTGTTCTAAGGTGTCAACATTTTTATATGTTAACTTTTCTAAGGATATTTGTATTTTGAAAGAGTAGGCCCAGAAACTTCTTGTCTTAACACAAATACGAAGAAATTATAAAAGGTGAATTTTAGCCATAAAAAAGGGACTGTTTCAGGGACTGTCTTCAGAGAACATATTTCTTCATCCTCATATTAATCAACCTAAGAGGGAAGCCAGTCTAAACCAGACTTCTGCTTCTGGAATGCAGCTTTATGAGTCAGAAAGTTTAAACATCCTATAACTATATAAATAAAGATAAAATAACGTGCTTTCGCATCTTACTAAGATACATTTCAAAAGAGAATAACAATATAAGAAAAATAGTCTGTAGCCCTATTATGGTGGAGTGTAAATCAATGTAAGGTGAATTTATTTTTATTATGCTAATTGCCAAGAATTCTTAGTCTCAGCCAAGAAACTGTTTTTCATTTGCTTTCTGACAAAATTTGAAAAATAAAAGTTTGGTTTTAGATCAGAAGGGGGCTAGAAATAAAAAAGCAATGAGTATTACGTTTTTGGAGGATGTTTTCCATGGCTAATACTTAATAATATGTGCTATTTTTTAAGGTTGGAAAAAAAAAGCTATTTTTGAACTTTAAAAAAAGGATTGTAAGCTTATTATTAAAACCGTCCCCTCATACATTTCCTAATACAGTCATGTGGACTCATCAGGGCCTCACAATAGTGTTTTACTTCTGAGTCTTGGAATTCCTCTTTAAACCACCCTATGGCCTCATTTTTCAGAAGTGTTCTCTTTCTCCTGATACTTGTGGTATCAGGTAAAGTGGTTTCATGGGACTGACAGACACCTGAAGGTCATGTAGGGAAAAGACAGGGGTTGACCTTGCCACCGATTTGACACTTGCATTTACTTCATAGAATCCTTTGACTTCCAGAGTAAAAGTGTAGAGAAATTTGATATCTTAAAATTCCTTTGAGGTTTTATGGATGGTTTCCCCCAAATTGTACTTAGTATTTCATAGGCACTCATCTAAATTCTAGTGGGAGAAAGGCAGTTCTCTCTTTTAGGATGTTTTCTGAAGTCTGCATAGCCTGTATAAAAGAAGGCATAAAATGCAAGGTGTTGAAATATAAGCACCATGGGTAATAAATGAAGGCTGATGGAACATAAGAAGAGACACACTTTCTGATGAGAAATCTCTGCTCTTCCAGGGATGGTTTCTGTTGTGCGCATGCACACACCGTACATTTGAAATTCCGAAAAGGAAGCTGAACATCTGGTCACTTCATTCTAGTACTTCTTAATTTATAACCTTATGAAAATTTTAACATCCTATATTAGAAAGTCATCAATCTGTGATAAGCCTCTCGCTCTCTATGACTGAACAGCTTTCTTGTGGGTATAACAAGAAACTATTATTTTAGTAGTCTTATTTGTGACTCATTAGAAAAACACATCTCTGAGCTGAAAATGTAGTCCATTTATGACATTAAGCCTAGCGTTCAGGTCACAAAACCCATTGCTGTTGCTGTAGCTTAAGTCAAGATTCTGTGAAATATATGTTTTCTATGGCCTACAAAGAAGCTTTCCTAAAAACAACAAATGTAAATTTTGAAGAGTTTTCAGAATCTTTGCGAGCTTTTGCGATTTCACTATTCCAGCGCATCTTCCTTGAGTTAGCTTTGGCCTACCTTTCTTTCTTTTGGATAAAGATAATTTAATATGCTTAGCTATAGAAGTACAGTTGACCTTGGAACAACATGAGATAGAACTGCATGGTCCACTTATATGAGGATTTCTTCCAATAAATATGTGCAGTCTGAATCTGATATAGCTAATATAATATTATGTTCTAACTAGACAAATAAAAAGAGGAAAAAATTATATATAACCAGTTAACTGTTTGAAAAGTCATATAGAAAAAAATACATAAAAAATAAAAGGATTTGATACTAAAATAAATATAAAATAAAAATTTCCCATCTGAAAATTTTCCTATGCTGACATTTTTATAATGTTCATTGGATTAGTAATGAATAAATTCAATAAAATGAGTTCTCAAACAAAAAATAAATAATAAATCAACATGTACAGTTCTGTAAATGTCTTTTCTTTTCCTTATGATTTTCTTAATAATGTCTTCTGTTCTCTAGCTTACTTTATTGTGAGAATATAGTATATAATACATATAATTTACAAAATATGTGTTAATTGACTGCTTATGTTATTGGCAAGGCTTCCCATCAATAGTAGGCTATTAGTGGTTAAGATTTTGGAGAGTCAAAAGCTATACAAAGATTTCTGACTGTACAGGGGTCAGCACCCCTAACCCTCATGTTGCTCTAGGGTCAACTGTACAATATAAATGAAGACTCTCCTCCATCAACTTACAAGTGTCTAAATGAGTTATTCTGTTGTGTGTATTTTACTCATGCTCAGGTGGTAGGAGAAAGAAGGAAGAGTACTAGAAAGTCAGGGGGTTAAGTTATAGATACTGGCCCGAACATTTCTTATCTCTGGACCTGTTTTATCAGCTAGAATTGAAAATAATGGAACTGATAATACATCCATTCCCTTCCAGTTCTAAATATTCTACCTGAAGCATTTATTATTTTACTTTTTTATTATAGATATAATAAATATTCAAAAATTTAAACAATATGGAAAGTATGTGGAAGATATTTAAAGAAACAAATTTCACCACCTATAAAAAAGCACTGTTAACGTTTTGTAAATGTCCATCCAGATGTCTCGTCTTTACAGGATTGAACACATAAATTTATATGCATAGGAGTATACTATCTAATATATGTTGCTCTCATATCTTTTTACATTTAAAAGTATGTCAAAAGAACTTTTCATATCAATGAATATCCATATACATCATCCTTTAAAAAGATACAAATAATTCCATTGTTTGGATGCACTAAAATTACTTTAATTCTCTTGATAGCTAATTAGGTTCTTCTCAGATTTCCTTATTGTAGGCCCCACTGTGATGAATTTTCTTGGGCCTATGCTTTCCCACATTATGTGCCTGGCCATTCTCCTATGGAATACTTAAAAGAGAAATCATTGGGTAAAGGATATGCACATTTCTGACATATGTTATCAAATTGCCTACATAAGGTTTAATAAATTAACATTCTTACCAGCAATGTATGAAAGTGATTTTCTTCATCCTTACCAACATTAAATAAATTTGTAGTGTTTTATTGAGAATTGAGAATAGGTCATTCAAAAAGTAATCATTTTTTTTTACTTGCATTTTTTTTATTATTAGTAAAGGTGACTATCTTCTCGTTTTTTGATCTCTTATAGCCCTTATTTCTTAATTGCCCCTTCATGTGTATAGCTATTTTTTTTCTATTGGGATTTTATGTTTATTCATACTGATTTTGAAAATCATTGTAGTTGATATTAGTTTTTAATAAATCAATTTTAAATATTTCCCCCACGGCTTTATCTTTTAAAGCTTATAGTGTGTTTTTTGTTTCTGTTTTTTATTATTCAAATTGATTTTGTTTGAATAAAAAAAAATCCAGATCCACAACACTCCATGTAAATAATCTGTTGTGAAGAGGAAAGATTTGGTGCCCAAAACCAAGGTGATAATGAAGTGTCGTTTCCTTAGAGCATGTTCTTTGCAATCTATACTCCTCAGGAACATGGGAGAGATACATAGATGGGCAGGGATTTGAAAATTCGAGAACTGGACTGGATTCCTGGCCATCTGAGATGCACAAGGGTAGGAGAAGAGAATCTCCAAAAGTACACATGGCTCACTTTACATGTTTGCCTAAACACTGTTCACCGTTTGGTTTGTATCATCTATGATTTAGTTCTCAACTAGGAAGTTCAGACTGAATAGCATTCAGTAGTGAAAAAAAAGGAATCCAAGTCTGAAGGAATGAGAAGTTAGTAGCTCTTTATTTACTTACATTTGTAAATACTCTGTAAAATTTTTGATTCACAGAAACAAATTATTTACTCCCTAAAACAAAATAAAGGATGTAGTCGAGCATGTGTAAACTAAGTATTAGGTATGTTTCTCACATAGCATACTGTTTTACAATGTGTTATTTTTAAACCAGTGCTTTTTAATCATATATCTATAAATACCTATGTTATATGAGAAACAGTGGAGTGGAGCAGAAATAGAATTGAATTGAGATCTGGCTCATACTCCCAATTTTTGCCAATGACATGTTGTCATTTTGGAGAAGGGCCAGAATTTCTATATTGGTCAATCTGTCCACGTTTTTTTTGTTGTTGTGTTTTTTTTTTACACTGAAGACCTTGCCATTTCATGCCATCCAGATTGTCCTAAAATCCTGTGGGGATTTCTAAGAGCCAGATCATCATTTTTATTTGATCAGGAAGGAAGATACCTTATAAGCAGTTAGGTTTATGTAGATGATGCTGTGGAAGGAGAATTTTCATATTTTCCATTTCAGCTGCAACAGACTTTGTTTCTCCTCCAGCCTTCAACACTTCCCTTGTGGCTCCTTTCCTCAGTTAGTGAGCTCACCTTGCTCTTAAAATGAAAACATCAAGGCTATCCCTCATTGATTCCCATCTTCATCTCACTCTATTTCCTCCCACCACTGCAGGCATCTCTTCTTATTTTCCCAGTCTTAGAGGAGCCTCAGAAGTGCTTACCCCTCCCCTGCTACACTCCATTGAGGTATTTTGCCCCACACTTGTCCCTTTCTTCTCCATTCCATTTCTCCCTCCTCTAGTTTCAATAATTCACATCTCTCCCCGTCTTGAGGAAAGACTTCGCTTGACCTGACTGCCACTTGTCCCTCCAGTCGATTTCTCTCTATTTTTACCACAAACGCGCACCCAGGCTGCTTCCCCAGCACACTCCTGTTCTTATCGCTGAAGCATAGTTTTCATCCCACTCACTTACTGAAGAAACTCTTTCAAAGATCACCATCGTTGTTGTCAAACACAATGACAAATGCAGTCCTCTTGACCTGTTTGTAGTTTTTGACACTTCACTGTATTTCCTTCTTGAAACACTCTACTTCTTTGTCTTTAGTGAGATGGTACTCTACTAGCTCTTTTTCATCTGCCTACTTCTGCCCTTTCTTTTATTGGATGATTTGTAATTCATTTCTCTGTTTCTATATATTCTGTCAGTCACCACGTAGAACTGTGAAAGAATTGGGGCTCAAAACCAGATAACCCCTTGATTGGTAGTACTACTTTGGGGAAGTCATTTAATTTGTTTGTTAATTTCTTCTATGTAGCATGAAGTTAAAATGCCTGACTTGAAGGGAGACGATGAGGATTGAATGAGAATCTATACAAAGGCATTTATCTAGCACAGTACCTGGCCAGAGTCAATGCTAACCTATATAAGTCACCCATGTTTGAACTTCTCCTTGATATTGCCTTTGATAATTTCAGTCCTGAAACTTTCCTTCTTATACAGCCACCTATAGTTTAGAAAAACATCTGCTACATAATTAAATATTTAATTATATATCATCTTTTATCAGTCGCTGTTGTTTCATGTTAGCTGTATCTTTTCTAACGACAAAATAGAGATCATCTCCAACTATTTCACTATATGCCTCTCGGTACCAATATATGGCTCGTTTTTCAGTAGATGATAGAAATTTGTGAATTAATTGACCTGAGACATTCGCCTTGCCCTGAAATGGACTTATAACAAGTAGTCCAGAAAACTAAGAATATGTAAGGAATTTAATATTACCTTCTTGATCATTACTCTGGTTTCCTTGGACTTCCACAAGTGTATTATACCCTACAATAAAGATAATGCAGATGGTAATTTGTTAAAATTACCCTTTAGGTTCTTGGAGTCAGATAATTCCCTATTTCTTCCATTGTTTTAGCAAATACTTTTAGAGTATAATGAAGTGTCAGACACTGACATAATAGTAAATCAAACAAGGATTCTTTTCTCAAAGGACTCATATATATTAATAGGGGAGACAAATAGGCAATTCTATTCAGATGTGGCAATAATACCCCGTGGGAAAGGAGTAGGTATTATAATATACAAGGAAAGAACACTTAAGTTATTCTTTGGGGATTGAGTAGTCCGATAGGCGTCCAATGGAAATAATCTCTAAGACAAAAACCTGAGAATTCATTTCAGAAAATGAAAATAAGATTAATATCATTAATTGCTTTTTAAAGGGCTATACATTATTTACTTATAAAAATTTTTAATGTCTATTTCAAAGTTACTACTCTGTATTAGAAGCTAAGAATCCCAACTTTTAAATGGCGTAAAATGGCCCTAGTTGGCTTTGTTCAGTAGCTAGAGCATCAGCCTCTGACTGAGGGTCCTGGGTTGGATTCCGGTCAAGAACACATACCTGGGTTGCAGGCTCCATCCCAGGCCCCATGTGTGGGAGGCAACCAATTGATGTGTCTCTCTCACATCCATGTTTTTTTGTTTTTTTTTTCTCTCTCTCTCCCTTCCACTCTTTCGGAAAAGCAATGAAAAAAAAAATCCTTGGGTGAGGATTGAATAAATAAATAAATAAATAAATAAATAAATAAATGGCATATAATGCACAGAAAAATATGAAAAATGAAAATGTAGATGATGCAATATCAAAATAGGATAGTCAAAGACTGTCAGAGACCTATAGTTACACATATGCTCCCATGATCAATGTGAGGCCAAGGCAATGTTTTATGACTGGAAAACCTCACACCAAAGAGCATTTATTCTTCCTGGCTTGGTTGTGTATGGAAAAGGCTTATGGCTACTTTCTTTGCTTCATGAATGAGTTTATTCAAAGTGAAGATAACATCTATACCTCTGATGGTTATGGAGAAAAAAAAACAAAGCTGAGTTACACAAAGTGCCCTGACCTTGTAACAAAGTCATTGTTTATTTCTTATGAATAACACAGTGCCCCCAAAAGGGTAAATATTCAAATCAATGAATTTTGTGTTCTGCCCAATTTCCTGTTTAGAGAGAAGGGAAAATGTTTTCCTTCCATTTCCCGACTGCACCATAAAATTAAGACAAATAGAAAAGAGAATTCAGCTTATCAAAATTCTCCTTTGGGAAACCAGTGTCTCCCATTTTACATACTATTTGTGGTTAGCTTTAGGGTCTCTCACCTCATTCTTTCCTTTGAATTAATTAAACTATGTTTGAATGTGACAGACGTTTTAAAATTCCCTGTAATCTGACAGGAAGAGCTTTTTTCTCTTCCATTCTTCTTCTTTTTCTTCCATAACTATAGAGCCTCCAAGCTCCAAAGATATTACCACAGTGCTGCAAGGTTGTTTACCTTCGCTCCTTCACAAAAGATAATCCAACAAATTACATTAATTATAAACCAATATGTTCCGTTCAATTCCCATATGAGCCAAACCTGGGGATGAGCATCTGCTCTTATTTTCTGAGCTCAGTTTTGAGGACAAGATTCACAACAATGCTCAATCCATAATTAACAGAAAAATTAAAGATGCAACATCCCCACATCCTGCTTTTTGAAGCAGCATGCTTAAAAATATCCATGCCTACTCCTCGCACGCTTTTCCTCCCCAACTCAGAGATAGCCTATTGTTATCCTTGCCATGTTTTTGTTTGTTTAAAATACTTACATTTATATTGGACTTAAAGATGTAAATATTTTCTACAAAAAGAATGAAAAACAACTTGCCACTGCGACAATGTTTTAAAAACTTGGGGTTTCCTTTTTTTCTGGGTAATTTCTTCTCCTTCTTCTCCCTTAAAAACAATTTTGTTATAAGCATGTCATTTTGTGGTGGGAGAAATAGAAATGGATAAAGTTTATTTAGGATACTTGATTTTCTTTTTTCCCCTGTTTGGCCCATAAAAAGAAATAATAGTAAATTATACCATATACTCATATATATATCTACACATATATTTAGCACATACATCTTTTATTCTATTCATGGAAATCTTAGTTAAGCAGTTGGTGGTAAATAAATATTGAAAATATCTGCACTATAGATACCTAATTCATATATAGCATCCATATGTGACTGCTTATAAATAGGCATACTGTTTAAGTACACCCACACACCACACTCAGTGAATGGAGAGCGGGGCAGTGAATGAGCTTCTCTCTTTCTTGTTCACGTGTAAAATATCTGAGTCTGCTGTAAAGATGACCATTCTTTACATAATCGTTCTGAGATCCTGAGAAGAAAGGAGTCACAAAATGAGCACAATTCTATGCATTTCTAGTGCTTTATTGTCATGTATCTTTATTGCATATTCAGTCACAAAGGGAAAGTTATTCTGCTTTCATTGAACTTCCGCTGCTGATCTTTGAATTTGCACCTAAAAATTCTTGCCATAATGGGGTTGACCTATTTTCCCCCTCACCCAAGGATATGTTTTCCATTGCTTTTCAGAGAGAGTAAAATGGAGAAAGAGAGGAACATCGATGTGAGAGAGACACATTAATTGGTTGCCTCCCGCATGCCCCACAACTGGGAGGCCCAGGATCGAGCCTGCAACCAAGGTATGTGCCCTTGATCAGAATTGAACCTGAGACCCTTCAGTCTGTGGGCCGATGCTCTAACCACTGAGCCAAACTGGCTAGGCCTGGGGTTGGCTTTTATCATTTTATTTATGTTATTTGGGGAGAGGGACAGATATTGTACAAGATTCTTGGTTCTTTGAATGATGGGAAGACCAGATAACCCTTGTGATGGTTCCACAGAGCACTGTTTGTTTTTTAAAGACTACATTTTAGAGCAGTTTTAGGATCACAAGGAAATTAAAAGGAAAGTACAGAGATTTCCCAATATCCCTTCTCCCCCGACACATGCCTAGCCTTCTGCATTATCAACATCCCCTGCCAGAGTGCTCTATTTGTTACAAATTTGTTATAGTTTGTTACATTAATACATCATTATCATCCACAGTCCTTCCTTTACACTAGGGTTCACTCTTGGTGTTGTACATTCTATGGGTTTGGACAAATATGTAATTATATGTACCCACCATTATAGTATCATACATAGTATTTTCATTGCTTTGAAAGTCCTTTCTGCTCTGCATATTCAACCTTTTCTTTCTTTTTACTTAGTAATATGCATTTAAGTTTCCTCCAGGTCTTTTCATAGCTTGATAGTGCATTTCTTTTTAATGCTGAATAATATTCCATTGTCTGGATGTACCACAATTTATCTATCTACCTACTGAAGGACATTTTGATTGTTTTAAAGTTTTGGAAATTAAGAATAAAGCTTCTATAAACATTTATGTGCATGTGTTTGTGTGTACATAAGCTTTCAGCTCTGTTGGTTACCCAAGGAACACAATTCCTGGATCATATGGTAATAGTATGTTAATTTTGTAAGAAATTGCTGAACTGTCTTTCAATGTGGCTGTGCCATTTTGCATTTCCACCCGCAATAAGTGAGAGTTCCTGTCATTCCACATCCTCATCAGCATTTGCTATTGTCAGTACTCTGGGTTTTGACCATTTTAATAGGTGTGTACTGGTATCTTATGGTTTTAATTTTCATTTTTCTGATGATCTTTTCTTTAACCTTTGCTATCTGCATGTCTTCTTTGGTGAGGTTTCTGGTAAGATCTTTGGCCCATTTTTAAAAAATCAAGTTGTTTATGTTCTTATTGTTGATTTTTAAAAAATTCTTTGTGTATTTTTGGTAACAATTCTTTATCAGATGTGTCTTTTGAAAATATTTTCTCCTAGTATATGACTTATCTTCTCATTTTCTTGACATTTTTTTTTTTACTGAATTTATTGGGATGACTGGTTAATAAAATTATACAGGTTTCAGGTATAAAATTCTATAATACATTATCTATATATTGCATTGTGTGTTTACCACCCCAAGTCAAGTCTCCTTCCATCACCATTTACCCCCTCTTTAAATTCTTCTACCTCCCCCTACATCACCTTTCCTTCTGGCAATCACCACACTGTTGTCTGTGTCCAAGAGTCTTTCTTCTTTCTTTTTCTTTGCTTAACTCCTTCATCCTTCTCACCCAGCCCCCACTCCCCTCTCACCTGACAGCTATCAGTCTCTTATCTGTATCCATGAGTCTGTCTCCACTTATATATGTTTCTAAATATAAGTGAAATCATATGATACTTCTCTTTCTATGACTGTTTTATTTCACTTAGCATAATACTCTTCAGGTCTATCCATGCTGTCTCAAAGGGTAAGATATTCTTCTTTACAGCTGCGTAGTATTCCATTGTGTAAATGCACACATCTTTTTATCCACTCATCTACTGATGGGCACCTGGGCTGCTTCCAAACCTTAGCTGTTGTAAATAGTGCTGCTATGAACACAGGGGTGCATATATTCTTTTGAATCAGTGTTTTGGGTTTCTTTGGATATATTTCCAGAAGTGGAATTGCTGGGACATAAGGCAGCTCCATTTTTAATTCTATGAGGTAAATTCATACTTCTTTATACAGTGGCTGCACCAATCTGCATTCCCACAATCAGTGCATGAAGATTCCCTTTTCTCCACATCTTCACCAACACTTGTTGTTTATTGATTTATTGATGATAGCCATTCTGACTGGTGTGAAGTGATATCGCATTGTAGTTTTAATTTGCATTTCTCTGATGATTGGTTACACTGAGCATCCTTTGGTATGTCTTCTGGCCATCTGTGTATCTTCTTTGGAGAAGTGCCTCTTCAGGTCCTTTGCCCAGTGTTTAATTGGATTGTTTGGGGGTTTTTGGTGTTTAGTTGTATAAGCTCCTTAACAATTTTGGATATTAAGCCCTTATCAGGTTTATCGGCAAATATGTTCTCCCATTCAGTTGGCTGTCATTTCATTTTGTTGATGATTTCCTTTCCTGTGCAAAACTTTTTAGTTTGATATAGTCCCATTTGTTTATTTTTTCTCTTGTTTCCCTTTCACTGCCCATGTTTTCTTCTAGGATTTTTATGGTTTTGAGTCTCACATTTAAGCCTTTAGTTCATTTTGAGTTTGTTATTGTATAAGAAGGTGTTCTAGTTTCATTTTTTTGCATATATCTGTCCAATTTTCCCAACACCATTTATTAAATAGACTGTCTTTACCCCATTGTATGCTTTTGCCTTCTTTGTCAAATATTAATTGAATATAGAAGTGTAGGTTTACTTCTGGGCTTTCTATTCTCTTCCATTGACCTATATGTCTGTTTTTGTGCCAACACCATGCTCTTTTGATTACTATGGCCTTGTAGCATAGTTTTATATCAGGTAGCATGATTCTTCCAACTTTGTTCTTCTTTCTGAAGATTGCTGTGGCTTTTCAGTGTCTTTTGTGGTTCCATATGTTTTTGGAATATTTGTTTTCGTTCTGTGAAATACACCATTGGTATCTTGTTAGAAACTGCATCACACCTATAGGTTGCTGTGGGTAGTATGGACAATTTATTAATGTTAAGTCTTCCTATCCATTAACACAGTGTATGCTTCCACTTACTTGTATTTTCTTCCATTTCTTTCTTGACATTGTTTTTAGCAGAGCAGAACGTTTTACTTTTAATCTTATCAATTATTTCTTTAAAATATTATGTCTTTGATGATGTTTCTAAGAAGTCATGGCCATACCCAAAGTCATCTAGGCTTTTTTCTATGTTATCTTCGAGGAGTTTTATACTTTTGCATTTTATATTTAGGTCTATGTTCTATTTCGTTAATTTTTCTGGGTGGTGTAATGTCTGCTTCTAGATTTATTTTTGCATGTGAATGTTCAGCACTGTCTGTTGAAAAGACTGTCTTTTCTTCATTGTACTCACTCCTTTGTCAAAAAGTAGCTGAATGGCCTGGACAGTGTTGTTCAGTTGGCTGAGCATCATCCTGTGCACCAAAAAGTTGCCAGTTGGATTCCTGATCAGGGCACATGCCTGGATTGTGGGGGGCATGCAGAAGGCAGTTCATCAATGTTTCTCTCTCTTTCTCTTTTTCTCCCTTCCTCTCTCTCTAAAATAAATAGAAACATATTTACGAAAATTAGTTGACACATTTATGTGGGTCTCTTCCTTGGCTATATTCTATTCCATTGACCTATTTGTCTATTCTTTTGCCAATACCACACTTTCTTGATTATTAATGTTGGGTGGTGTGTCTTTCAACTTTTTCTTCTCCTTCAATATTGTATTGGGTAATCTAGGTCTGTGGCCTCTCCAGACAAACTTTAGAATCAATTTGTCAATATCCACAAAATAATTTTCTGGGATTTTGATTGGGATGTCTGTATGATTCTTAAGGATGAAGATATATCTTCTGTTCATCTCTGGATTCCTAGTGTGTTGTTGGTGCCTGATATATTGCAGTTACTTAATGCATAGTTACTGAATAAATAAAATTACTATGTTATGATCAAAGAATTAAGCCAAATATATAAGACACTGGACAGATTCAGGTGAGTAATTCATGAAAGATCCCTGGAAGGATTAAGGAGGTTTAGGAGGAAAGCTGTAACCAGATTAGGATGAATGTGGGTAAAAATGAGAGAGTTGAGTAGAAATGTGGGAGTGGGGAGTGATGGGGGAGCATTTTACAAATCAGGAATAACATTTGGAAATATCTATGAGCAGCATTATCTAAGAAGCACCATCAAGGTTATATTGGAGGAAAGTTGGTTTTTGTTTTATTTTTCAAAGCTATAACCTTATTTTGGATCACTTTTCATGCTCCAGGAGAGAGGCAGGTGAGCACTCATAGCTTATTTAAATGTTTGTTGAATAAAAAGAAATTTTTCTTAAGACCTCTGAGGTTGGGGTATGCAAGGGTATGGAAATTCAGAAATTGGAAGCCTCACAAACTTTTCCTTCATGAATTTACAATATGAAGTTTTGTTGTAGGTTATTTGGCCGAGAACAGCTTGTGAATGGGCCTAAAAGCTGACGAGTATTTTTCCCCTTTAAATTTCTTTCCAGAAAAATAGATGTCCTTTCTGTCTCATGGATTTCCTGTCATTTTATTAAGAATCCTTTGATATTTTCAAGGTCTATCCATGTTATAGCAAACTGGCAATATTTCATCTTTTCTTAGATCTGTATAATCTAAAAAACAATGAATCTCAGTTATCCCTGCCTACTCCAGACACCACAACTTCTTTTAAAATTTGCTACTTATATATTTGCTTTTTTTTTTTCCTGGGGCTCCAACAAATCTTTATTCTTAAAATCCTGGAAAGCAGTACATAATGCAATGAGTCAAACATTCTTGGCACTCCAGGTCCTTTTCTAATTCACCTGATTTTAGGACTTATAAGTAGAAAAATTAAATGTATGTCCAACCAAGTAGGCTCCATTTGTGTTTCCCCCTTGTGATAATTATGTGCTGAGCAGCAGTAGACCTACGTCCAGAGGGGAGAGCAAGATGGGAGAGTTGTAAATAACTTCTGATTGTTTCTCAGTGCATCAATAAGTCCTTACTGCTCATGTGATGATTAAAAACCTCCTTTGCCTATCAGGTAACTTTTCTTTTTTCTTTCTCTCTAGTTTTTCTTTTTTTTTTTTTTTAATCCTCATGGAGGATATTTTTTCCATTGCTTTTTCAGAAAGAGTGGAAGGCAGAGAGAGAGAGAGAGACATCGATGTGAGAGAAACACTTCAATTGGTTGCCTCCCACATGCGCCCTGACCTGGGCTGGGGATTCAACCTGCAACCTAAGTACATGCCCTTGGCTGGAATTGAACCTGGAACCCTTCTGTCCTCAGGCCAGTGCTCCAAAACCACCTAGGGCTTGTTTTTCTTTTTCATCAACACCTTCCCTAAGCCCATCTAAACAGTAAAGCAGCAGAAAAGTTCATTTTGTAGCCAAGCATTTTAATTTGGTTCTGAGACATATTCACTGAGTCTTAGATTCACCAAGAAAACTATTTCTACAGACCCTGTGCCTGTAACTTATGAAAAATCTCTTTAAAATTGCTATTTGTCTACATGCCACTCAGTTCTTGTTCTAATTAATGAAGAAGTAAAATTTTTATAAAACAATAAGCCAATTGCAAAACTACATGTGTAGGGGAGGGGAATGTGACGATGACCCGTTCTATAATAATGTTCATTCAAAAACCGGTTGTATGTTTTCTTTTCAAAAAATATATTTCAAAGCATCAAAAAAATCTAATTTAAATTTTTAAAAATCTAATTTTTACTTATATTTTCAGTATTCTACTGGGGGATATCAGATTAAGATCATCCTTGTAATTTTACACTTTTTTGTTTATTTAGTTTTTTGTTTGTTTGATCTACTTTAATGAGACCTTGAGTCAGGTCTCTATGTTTCTGGCCACAGAGAGACCTGACTCGAAGAACCTGGAAATGGCATGGCAGCTGCCTCCCCTTGACCTCATGGAATTGTGGGCTTTTTATTAGAGTGAGGGTTTTTAACTTGAAAACCATTCCTTTAGGAGCTTCATGGTTCTCAGGTTAAAAACCTGACCCCTAAACATGCTTAAAAATGCTTGAGAACTCAAAGATCGGTTGTTTATATGGGTTAGAGCTATGGATATTTCCTATATTCAAAACTGAAACAGAAAAATTTTTAAATATTTATTGATTCACTTTAAAATAATAAACCCATTAGATATTTATGTAAATAACATTTCATTAAAATAGCTGTTTTTTTCAAAACATAACAAAGTGAGGAGAATGACATTGTTTTACATTTTTGCCTCTCTCTTTATGTCCAGCTTAGAAGTGAACTAGATCTGCAATCTAGCTTGATTGCAGAAGCAGATCTTTAAATCTGCTTCTGCAATCAAACTGTTGCAATGCATGGTTTTGGTTGAAGAAAATATGGACTTAAACCGACATATAATTGGAGAAGTATTTGACAGCCTTTTTCAGATAACTGTGACTATCCTGCTGTGATACTATAGCAAACCTGGACAAGTGGTAGTTTATTAAAGGTGGCTGCAATGGGTGACTTAAACCATTATTGATGAACTTTAAACATTCTGTTACATTAAAATCCATTGGTTTATCTTACTTATTTGAATGGGTCTTTTATCCATGCATGATTTTATATCATCCACATTGGACATTTGGAAAATACTCATTAACAGAGTTATGCAGATCTTCCAAACGTTGATACATTTTATTATACAATCTATTTTAAAAATCATATTTGTTAGTATCACCTTTGACCTCATCAGAAAAATCTTTAGGTAATTGGAAGATATCAGGCTCACAGTGACAAAATAAGTTTTATAAAATTGTTATTTTTACTTGAAAGCTCAAATTTTATCTTTGTTGACAACTCACTTTCAGTTTTTATTCCTAGAAGTAATAGGCTTACTTTGTTCATTTGTGAGAAAATGTCTTCCAAATGTTCAAACTGTGGTATGAATAACACGTCTGTTGGTCAGTCATTCTATCAAGTAAAAATAGTATTCCAATAAAAGAAAAAGTGATTAGTTCAGCTCACAGTTCAGGCATAACTGTCTTTCCTGAAGACAACCATTGTACTTCAGTTGTACTTCTCATTTCATCCATAGACTGTGACTCAGGTTTGAGATCTAGTAAATTAATAAATTTTATTACTTCATCAAGCATTTTCTTAGGCAAAACTGAATTTAAAAAAACTTCAAGTGCAGATTAGTGAAGAATACAATGATTAATAAAGAATACAATAAATACAATGAAGATTTGGTGACACTTTTGATTCATGCTCAGAGTCCAGTGACTTTATTTATTATTACTTTTGTATCATCAGTGTAGATGTCAACACAGAGAAAAGGGTCAACCTATTTTCATATTGATACTAAGAGTCTTGGGACCCCTAAGAATACACAGATTCTTAGCATTTGAGATGCTATGCTCTGGAACAGCAATGTATATATGCAAGGATTTTAACACTGAGTGTGTGTATAAGTTTGTATATTTCTCATTGGTCAATATCCAGAACCTTCATCCAATTTTTAAAGAATATTTCATGACCAAAAACAGGTTAAGGAACACTGGATATCACGGGAAATTCAGTATGTTCAAGTGTAACCATGCAGTAGTCCTGGTGCCTAGTTATTTTCCAAATAAAGGAATATGACTTTAAAAAGTTAAGTCACTTGATGAAAATCACAAAGCCTGTACATGATGGATCCAGGATACCATTCAATTTCTTTCTAACCCTAAAGTCCATATTCTCAACTTCTGTGTTTAACCTTAGCATGAGGCATTGTGAAAATGGTATGGGAACACAAGAATGGTAAGGTACAGTGGGTGACCCCAGAAAGTTTAAAGGAAGATGAGGGAAATAAGTAAATTTAAAACACAAATTGCATAAAATTTATAGCTAACATTCACCTAGAGTATTTGGAGAACTTACAGAAAAGGAAGTCCCATCAAGTTTCAGAGACCAAGAAAGGTT
The DNA here is from genome assembly GCF_964146895.1 of Miniopterus schreibersii. Classification (NCBI taxonomy): domain Eukaryota; kingdom Metazoa; phylum Chordata; class Mammalia; order Chiroptera; family Miniopteridae; genus Miniopterus; species Miniopterus schreibersii. The sequence continues at coordinate 24,689,994 of NC_138108.1, forward strand.
TGGTGATCTTGAAAGGAAGATAGCTTTTGGGATGGATCTGATGGATGGTAGAGTAAAGGAAATTGTGATCGATAGAAGCAATGTCATAAACAAAGGCAGGGAGCCAGGAAATTGAGGGTTGTGTGTGGGAAACCATGAGTAATCTAGTTCAGCTGGAGAGTCTGGGAATCATATATAAATGAATTTAGTAAAATGTGTTGAAATCAGAGGGCCATATGCCAAGTTGAAGAGTTTCATAAGACTCGGGGTGCCACAGAGCCAGTGAAAGATTTTTGAAAAGGGTTTGGGTATAATTGTGCTCTTTTGCTTTGGTGCATTCTTGGGACACTGCTATTCTCTGAGCAGTGTTTATTTAATCCTGGCCACTTTTAACTGAAAGAGATTGTGAAGGACTGTGTTTTATCAATTTTAAGAAATGATCATCAATAGAATAATTTTCTTTTTTTGGTAAAACGTTGAATGAACAGTTTTAGTGTGAGGGTTTTCCATGATGCTTAAGAAACATTAATTTGCATATATATTTTCTATTATCATTGGGTACTGCATTTTGTATTGGACCAATACAATGGGACAAATAATTGTATTTCTCAAAATGGTTTATTCATACTGTTTGGTTAAGCTAAGTATGTGACCTGACAACTGAAAAAGACCATCAACCAAGGCTTCTCATCAGTCTGCTTTAGCTCCAATTTGAAGTTTTAAAGCATGTTTATATTCTCTTGGAATGAAGAAAGGAAGCCTCAGTGTAAACATAACACAGAGGCTAATGAATTAATGAAATCAGCAGTCCCTCATTCCTGCTCTGAAGAAACACCTTCTATAACTACAGGACCTCCTGGGCTTCTACAGCTAAATGAAGGTTCTTAATCTCAGTTACTAGCACCCTCTGGGTTGGTAAAAGCAGCCACCAGACTGCTCAGTCCCTGCACTCTGATGTTGTTTGCCTGCCATTTGGGGGCCTCACAGAACCATTAGCTGCTCATTTAATGATTTCTAGTTCAGATTAGACAGGCATATGAATATGCAGCTCCCCCATACGTCTCAGCTTGTATAGATTCACACACCTCTCATCTTCCTCCCAGAAGTCAGCATTGTATTGGCCAAGCACTGCTGCCGCCACCGTTATTGGTGGCTACACGTCGAGCACTGAGTACTGGCCTGTGCTGAGTGCTTTATGCGCAACCCTCTGAGGCTGATTTATATCCTTGGTTTTTTACACATGAAAACTGAGGCTTAGAGGAGTTACAATCCCCCCCCAGTGGTACACAGCTAGTAACAGGCAGTCTGTCTGTCCAGAAAGACTCATGCCCTGTCCCTCCTCCCTTACCTAGCTAATGCCTACTTATTGACAAGACTCAGTTGAAGTGTCATTGCCACAGAAGACTTGCATGACTCACTGGACTTGGTTAAATTATCTTGTTATAATTTTTCATAGGTCTCTTACTTACTCTTTAGTGATAATTTCATATTTCACTGTTCAATGTTTGTCTTTATGGCCAGACTCAAAGCTCCATTAGGGGCAAGAACAGTATCTTTCTGGCCCACTTCAGTATCCCTTAGATTGAAATGATTAACTGACTTAACCTAAATTAGTTACTGTATTCATGCTCTTGGGATGCTTCTGTCGAAAGGATGATACTGCCTGGGAAGATATCATATTTAGACACTATCACCATTAATGCCTATCATAGCCTGTTATCTCATCTCTGAGATAAAAAAAAAATTAGCCTACAGGGCAGGTAAGTTTTGATGGGGCAGAAGAACTGCTCAAGCGTGCTGGAGTTGGTTGGGCACCAGATATGGGGACCCCAGGCAGTGCAGATTTATAATGAAAGTCCTGGGCATCAGGGTCACAGACCCTAGAACAAGACAAGTAGAGATAAGACAGCAACACTTGTGTTTTTCTAGCTACATCTACCTTCCCTTCAGACTTTGCTTGTTCTCCTCCCCCAGCAGTGGCACTGGGTGTGGTTCTTAGTGTAGGAAAGGCTAAGGTTGACATACCAGTAGACAGGATTGTTCAAGAACAGGGAACTGTCTTCTTTCCCTTTGGTTCACGAGGTTCCTAGGACATACTTACTGTTTAGTGTATACTTGTTGACCAGAGATGCATTGGTGGACAAAAGCTTATTCCATCTCCTTTCATGGATATTGTTAACTCAATTTGGTTTATCTAGATTTAGTTAACTCTTGTGTGTTTATACCTTTTAGAAATTTGTGTATGCAACTAAAGTCACACAACAATACTTATCTTTAACATGGAAAATGCGAACTATTTTCTATTTCTTTTTAAATTCCGGTTGACACAAGCAAAATTGATTTCATGACTGACTAATGGGTTGCAAGTTGTGAATGTATTTTCAAATATATACCCACACCCACATACATTTCTGCATATACTGGGTCAGTATGTGAAATACATGTCTTACCACCCCAGGCAAGCAATTTGAAAGGTGCTGTTCTAAATCAATGCTAAATTCTCTTTCCCAGACTTCCTTGGAAACATCTGGTACACCCTGTGCTGCAAACCATCTTAGGTCCCCAAGCCCATCTGTAGCCTGGAGGCAGATCTCCCTCTGCAGATTGCAGGGTTTCTGCATGTATTATTGATGGGGAGGTCTGTTTTGCTCAGAGGCATCTAGAATATCAACAGACACTTCCTTTTCTGGAAAAATACTCAAGGGCAGGGAGGGGCAGAGGATGCCTCTTTAGCTGATTTGGATGACAAGTTTGTTTGTTTTTTAACTTTGTGAGTATGGCTAAGAAATGTCATTATCCTAGTATTTCTCAAGTACCATGGAGCAGAACTTAATAAAGTTGTATTTTATTAACCAATTTCCCCTCTTCTTATTCTTTAAAAAACGTGGATATTTGTGGGCTTTAAAAAAGACAGCGTGTAAGAACATCTTTTCCTAGCTAGGCTGAAAGGGAAAAAGAATTTTTTTCATATTTAGTTTAGCACTATCAATATCCTCTAAGGTCAGTTGTATCAGAGAAAAGAAAAGGAAGATGCAAAATGGGAAATTATGCAAGTTGTTATAAAAACACAATTCAAACAGTGTTAAGATTAGAAAGTTAGTAAGCTAGTTCACTGGAGAATTGATTAGGACAGCATCCCGCAAACTGTTTCCACCAGAACATAAGAAGTGTTTATTTTCCTAGGGCCACATTTCAAACCCCAGACTGTGGACAAACATTTTTCTTAGTTTTTTTTTAGAGCTTAGTCATCTAAATTGTGCCATTAACTTTGTTCTCATGAACATGGTTTGGATTTGGCTTGATTATTGCTCTGGGTATAACACAAAATTAAACTATGTTATATATTTTAATTCACAAGTTTTTTGCATGCTGACTATGTCCAAGATATGAAGAAATATAGTGAGGGCTTTGGAGATGAACCCAACATCAAGGAACATCCAAGATAAATATGTGTCTATTTAAAATCATAAAACAATTGTGGCAGGACATTATAATCACCTGAGAAATTTTTATATAACACAGAGAGTCAGATCCTCTTTCAGACCAATTAAATGTGAATTTATGTGGGTGGAGCTCGGGCATGATTAATCTTAAAAGATTCTCAGTTGATTCTAATATCTCACTCTGGCTGTGATCCACTGAGGTAGAATGAGAAGTGCCACAAGGAAAGAGTAGAAAGAGCATTAATAGAGTCTAAGAACACAATGTGGGCCTTCAAAGTCTAGTTCTAGCCCTCACTACCTGGGTGGTCCTGGGTGGTTTACTTGAAGTCATGTAGCTGCTCTTTCTCATCTGTAAAATCTCTATATAAGTATACTTACAGAGTATAATGAAGATTAAATTGAGCAATGAATATGAAATGCTTTTAAAAATATAATGAGCTCTATTATACTATCATTGCAATAACATTAAAGAAATTTGTAGTGTTCTATAGCTGAGGGAGAAGGTAAGCAAAGGACTGAGAAGAAGTAGACATAGCTAGTAAGAGGTGTGATGCTGTCTTGACACCATTTTCCTTGTTCTGTGTCATGTTCTCTGATCCTGTATGCCTAGTTACCTTATTAAGTATATCCATGAATATGGGAATTGCAGTCAAATAGTTTGGGTTTTATCTTGAAGGCAATGAGAATTCATGTAATGATTTTAAGGTTTACATAGTAAGATCTGTGAGTTAGAAACATCACTCTGAAAACATCATGTAGATTCAAGTATGAAGGTGTAATAACACTGGAGGCAAAGATTAGTTGGGAAATTTCAGTGGTAACCCTGGCAAGTTTGAGTTGACAAGCTTTTAAGTTGATAAATTAACAGAATAAACAAGCATTAGATACTTGTGGTTTGGATGACTATGTGGATGGTTGTGCCATGCATCTGGGTAGAAAATAATAGGATGAACATGTTTGGTTCAGTGGTGGTTGGGGATCAAGGGAATGAACAAATAAAATGATTTTTATGAGGTTGAGTCGGAGATGACAAGCGTAATTACTAGGGGGCAAGTGTATTTATAGTTCTGAGGCCCAGGACAGAATTCTGAGCTGAAGCATAGATTTGTGAGTCGTTAGCAAAAAGATGGAAGTTGAAGATGTGGATGAAATCACTCAAGAAATCATGAAGAGAGGAGGGCAGAGAATATAACTGCCGGGAAGAGAAATGGAAAAGTAGGAGCTCTCACAGAATATGAAGACGAAATGGTCTGAGGCGTAGGGGGAAAGCCCCAGTAGGGCAGTGTCACCTAATTCAAGGGAGGAGAGAGTTTCAATAGAATAGGTTGGTGATCAGTTTCAAATACTGTGAACAAGTCAATTAAAATGAGGATAGAAATCTCCCAGTGGATTTAGCAACTATAACGTTATTGGGAACCATGGCACTAGCACTTTTAGTGCAGTGATGGGAGTAAAGCCCGTACTGCGGTGAGTTGAAAAGTGAATGCAGGGCAAGGAAGTAGAGACGATGACTACAAACTGCTTTTCCATGAATATTGGCTCTGTAAAGAAAGAGAAGCTAAAATGATTGCTAGAGAAAACTTAAGGTCAGGAGAAGCTCCATTTTTTTTTTTTTTTTTTTTTTTTAAAGAGATGCAGTTGATTATAAGATAGCAGATCAGGTGAAGAATAAACAATGAGAGGCTGAAGATATAAGAAAGAGAGGGCATAGCAAGATACTGAGAAATTGGAACATATGGGATGCAAAAGAAAATGAAGGGATAGATGTTGGACAGGAAGAAGTCACTCTTATTGAAACCATAGAGAAAGAATAGAAATCAAGTCAGGATGGGGGTAAGCTTATGTGAGGGGGGAGTATATGAAAGTCCAAGACTAATGCCTCTATCTTCTTTTTTTTAAATATATCTTTATTGATTTCAGAGAGAGGAAAAGAGAGGGAGAGATAAAGATAGAAACATCAATGATGAGAGAGTCATTGATTGGCAGCCTCCAGCATGCCCCAACTGGGGATCGAGCCCGCAACCCGGGCATGTGCCCTGACTGGGAATAGAACCCCAATTGCCTGGATCTTAGGTCAACGCTCAACCACTGAGCCACGCCTGGCCAGGCTCTATTTTCTTTATGAAGCCAGAGATGAAGCCTTCTGCTGTGAGTACAGCAGGGCTTGTGGAGGGGAAGGTAGAAAGAGTTGAAATAATAGCAGTAGAGAATAAAGGTTAGTAGAGACAAGAGACATGAAGGATTTATGGGAAGAGCTGAAAGTTCAAATGATGTTTAAGACTGCCTTAGCAGGGTTTTAAATTGAATAACACAAGTGTGAGATTAGTCTTGAAAAGTGAGTGGGTTGGATTCATTCATGGGATATTCTAAATGCTAGACAAAGGCTAAATTATTAGGTAGTTATAATCACTATTTGATAAACATTTTCATTAGGGAGTTGTGTGATCAGAGTCATAAAGCTTTCCAGAGGCTATATTGGGAGGTGGTAGATTAGGGCCAAGAAGGGATCGATTGTAGGGACTCTTTATGTACTTGAGCATCAAATAAATTCACCAGTATGAAAGCAGTGGGAATGTAAAAAGAGCAAGAAGAGAAACAAAACAATTTTAAATAATGATGTCTACAACATTGAATCATTGACTTAATGTAGATAAAAGAGTTGATGGTGATTTCCAGGTTTTGTGTCTAGATGATTAGGAGAATTGCCCAGGCCTTTAAAACTTAAGAGATATAGTGAGGTTAGGGAGATGTAATGATGGGTTTAGAGTTAGGGATGTCCAATTTGAGCACCCATGACAGTCAAGGTAAGATAAGCACTGGAAATGTAGAAGTATGAGGTGACCATCTCAAATTGGGAATCATTGACCTAAAGTGATTATTGAAGCTGTAAGAATGGCTGATTGTCAAGTTTGAGGTTTAGATTAAGAGTGGACATAGAAATGGCTACTTTTTATGAGAGGGAGCATGAGCAGAAGAAAAATACATAAAAGATTAAGGGAATAAGGTGTTAGAAGAGAAAAGGAAATGAAGTGAATATAGAGGCTTGGAAGCCAATTAAGAAAGGATGTCAAGTTATTAATAAAAAACAAAGATACCAAATGCATGAGGTCTTATTAGGATGTGGTGAAGAAACTCAATAGGTTTTAGAAGTTATGAATTCAACTGAACCTAAAAGAAAGTGTTTTTGTTAGAATGGTGGGGCCTAAAGCCAGTTTGCAAGGATTTGAATAGCTCACGGACAGTAAGGAAGTACATACAAGGAGAGGACTTTATTAATGAAAACATGGAGAGCCATGATGAGCAGCTTAAAGGAGTGATGAGATTCAACATCTCAATATTTTTTATGGGAAAAAAGTAATAAAACAAAAGTGATTGAACATGGAGGACTAAGGAAGGGAAGTCAGCAAACTTATAGAGATATACTGGAGTGTGGGAGCAAGTAGAAAAGTTGAGATTAAGGGTATATAAAAGTAAGGGATGACAAGTGTATAAACCACAGGGGTATTTTAACTTGTAAAAGTGAGAGAAAGGACATTATCCATACTGTATTTTATTGACACTAAGAGGCAGAGTTTTAACATTTTAATATTTCTGAACTTGAATATAGTTGAAAATCAATGTCAAAAGAAACTTGCTAATCCCAAGAAGAGGAAGAAGAAGTTGGCTTTGATGCTGCTGCTGCTGCTTTCCTTTCTGTTTAGTGAAAATTTAGCTGTATGTAGAAATTATGTTTCTTCAGTTGTCCCATTAATTATTTCAAATTCATATGGAGTTAAATTTGAATCCCCAATTATGACTTTAAAGTTCTTTTATTTTTTATTTTGGTATAGTTGGTATATAATATGTATTAGTTTCAGGTGTGCAATATAGTGATCCAACATTTATATACCTTACGATGTGATCACCACATTAAGTCTAGCTAGTAATCATTGTCACCGTGCGGTTATACTTTTTTGTGGTATCTAAATGAATAGCATAAATAGAAGATTCTCTGACTGACATCAGACAGTAGAAATTGCCAGATCTCTCAGAATGGATCAAAGCATTAGTGCGAGCAATTCATATGTCAAGGAATATCACTTAACACCTAACATCAGTTGGTCAATGACATCCAGTTGATCCTCAAGAAAATATTTTAAACTTTTAGAAATATAAAATTCAGTTAAGAAAATAAAATTACAAGCTTGATGAAATAGATAATGCAAATATAACAGCCATATCATTTGATGTGTTTTGAAATCATGTCATTCTTAAGATTCTACTGAGGCTAAGATCATGAGCACAATTTTGAAAAGAAGCCTATCACCGTGGTGAAGTACATCTCTATAGAAAGCCATAAGTAATTTAGAAAGATCTTTAGATTCTGTGTATAGATGGCTTCGATCTACTCAAACTTTAATTTGAGGAATTCAGGGCTATTAACTGTCTATGTTCATGTTCATGAATGCTGTTGTAGGATAGTGTACATTTTATACAGTGAGTCACTTAACACACTCCCCAGAGCTATTAACCAAGAATGCTCTTTTAGGACTCATAGTCAGACACAATTAAAGAAAAATGATTAAAAGCATACGTTTTTATTGGACATACGCCGGCCACCTCCTCAAGAAGAAATGATATCATGAATGAATTTGACATACTTCTGCCACTTCCTCTTTTTTAGAAATCTCTTCTCCAAGACCCACCCCCAGCCAGCCTTGTACTTACAGCCTGTCTTCTCAATCAGTTCTGCCCTTTCTATCACTTCTCCTTCTCCAAAACTTATCAAAACTTCCCTGTACTGTGTTCTATTCCTCTAGGCCCTGATGTCTATAAAATGAATGGGTAATAAAATCTTTAACTTTTATCACTCCCTCTGTTTTTAGTACACTCAAAACCATTATGGTGGAAATTTGAATCACCTAGGTACAAGAGTTGAATATTATAGGCCATCAGTCCTTTGTCTACCATAAACTGATGAGGGTAGAACTAAGCTTATGGGAACTGAATTAGACAAGTGTGTGTGTGTGTGTGTGTGTGTGTGTGTGTGTGTGTGTGTGTGTTAAAGAGAAAGACAGAGAAAAGTACACAGAGAGAAGGAGACAGATTTGAAGAGGAGAGTTTTATACATAAGTGGATATAACATGAAATCTAATAGTAGATAGTGAACACAGCTTTCGTGAATATCTAGAGTGTGTATATCTTGGTTAAAATGTTTAGTTTCTTCCAAGAGTTAAGATCTGTTTTTATTTTCAAACTTTGGGGCATGAAAATATAGAGAAGAAAAAATAATCCAGTATTTTAAAAAATTATTTCATACACACACATATATATACACACACATATATATATACACACATATGTATGCACACATACATACATACAAATATGCACATTATATATTCCTGTGAGAATCCAGAAACACTCCCTTGGCCTGAAGACAGATGCTGGCAGCTTAGAGAAATAATCATATCTCCATAGATGGCATTCTGGAAGCAATCTTTTCACCAAGAAGTGGCAGGAGCCAAGTGTTCCAGTTCCTCATGCTCTTGCCATCCTGACCATTACGTGGGACAAGAAGCATCTTCCTGGGAGTCCCAGGGAAGCTGCCCCAAAGCAGCAGAGACGTTTACAGTGGAGCCTGCCCTAACTGTTAGTATCTTGTCCTACTCAGCTTTCTCAGAGTGTGTTGAGAATGCCATGAAAGTTTTAAGTAAGAAATAACATTAGTTTAAAAACCCTGGAAGGTAACAATGACCAATAGAGTTGAAGTCTAATACATAAAAAAAAATTAAGAAAAAGAACAAGACATCAGAGATATGCAAATTAAAATCACAATGAGATATCACCTCACACCTGTCAGAATGACTATCATCAATAAATCAACAAACAATAAGTGTTGTTGAAGATGTTGAGAAAGGGAACCCTCAAGCACTGTTGGTGAGAATGCAGACTGGTGCAGCCATTGTGGAACACAGTATGAAGGCTCCTCAAAAAATTAAAAATGGAACTGCCTTACGACCCAGTGATTTCACTTCTGTATATACATCCAATGAAATCCAGAACACTAATTCCAAAGAATATATGCACCCCTATGTTCCTTGCAGTGTTACTTACAATCACCAAGATACAGAAACCACCCAGTGCCCATCAATAGACAAGTAGCTTAAAAAGCTGTGATACATATATGCAATGAAATATTACTTGGTCATAAAAAAGATCAAAATCTTACCATTTGCCACGGCATCGACGGACCTAGAGGGTATTATGCTAAGTGAAAGAAGTCAGTCAGAGAAAGACAAATATCATATGATTTCACTTATATGGGAAATCTAAAGAACAATATAAAAGAACACACAAAACAGAAACAGACTCATGGATACAGAGAACAGACTGATGGCTGTTGGGTGCCAGAGGGGAGAGGGATTGGGGGACTGGGTGAAAAAGGTGAAGGGATTGAGAAGTAAAGATTGGTAGTTACAAACAGTCATGGAGATATAAAGTACAGTGTAAGAAACATAGACAATGGTATTATAATAACTGTGTATGGTGCCAGGTGGGTACTGGAAATACCGGGGAAAACACTGTAAGTTATATGGTTGTCTAACCACTATGCTGTCCACCTGAAACTAATATAAAATAATATTGAATATAAATGGTAATTAAAAAAAAGAAAAAGACCATGAATTCCTGAATGTACTGTCTTGTTCTTGAATTGGAAAAGTAACTCAATGTGAAATGTTGAAGATGACTAAACAAAAATATCAAGGTCTGGGTTATAGTCTCTGCTCTGCTGTTAACCACTTAGTCAATATCCTGAGCCTGAGTTTTCTCACTTCTAAAATAAAGGGATTTGACAGTATAGCTGCTGAAATCTCTTTCCTATGGTATAATTTTTGATGACAGAGCATTGGATCAGGTGACTTCAAGAGTTACAAAACTATGTTGCCACTCTCCTTTATTTTATCTGTAAATCGTGGATTATCCCTATTCTAGTATTTCTTATATGCTAAGCAATTTATGACAAATTCTGGTTTGGCTTCTGTCTGTCCAAGTTCTCTCTAAATATTATTTTTCCCAGAGCTGAATATATTAGATCCTTTTAATACACTTAAAACAAATGGCACGGTTAGGAAAAAAAATTATTAATTGCATCTGGAATTCTTGTCTTAGAGTTGTTTTCATAACTAAGGCCTTACTGGAATTTGTACATGTGTAGAGGAGCATAATAAAGCATTTGGAATTTACTGATGATTTTACTTTATTTGGTTTGTAAAATGCATCCTTAAGTGAGCCTGGAGCCTCATTTAATGTGGGATCCTGTTCTAAGTGAATGGAAAATGCAAGGGAAAAATTAAATAAAAGAACAATATAATCAGCTGAAACCAAAATGGATGGGAATTGGGATTGAGACTGTGGGGATAAAGAGGGGTGAGCAGAAGAGTGAGGGAAAATAAGCACCAGAGGCATTTACTAGCCCACATTATTTATTTATTTTTCCTAGCCAATCTGCCTTTATGTGGGGTCACGGGTAATAAAAGAAATAAAATCAGTCGGTCCTGCTTCCCAAGCAGTAATTCAAAAGTGGCACAATCAGTTAATATTAGGCAACTGTGGTTGGCAGGGAAGGTAATAATAATAATGTAGTGAGCTGGAAGAGGCCTCGGCAAGGGAGTCGTGCCCAAGATAAACCTACACAAGCAACCAGTGACTAACAGAGCTTCCAACCAGGGCTTCTGATTTAGATCCAGTGTCATTTTTGCCATGCCTCTCAACTGAGAAAAAATAAACATAATTAATTTGCAAGATAACTCAAAGAAAACAATAAAACTTAAAAAGAAAATAGTTCAAAAGTAAGATAGTGAGATAAAATGGGCTAACTGACAAAATAAATTTTTTCCTAGGTTTGGCTGTGGCTAATGGAATTGGATCTGGTTCCTACTGCCTCCCTCCCCTCTCCCTACCCCCGCTCCCAAAAGCATATCATGTTTAACCTCTTTACTTTTCACCCAGACCAATTTTAGTCTTTTTTCTGGCCATCGCATATTTTCTCCTGACCTCTGTCTTATATCCCATATTATAGTCCCAGTAACGGGCCCAAATCACCCTACTCTTGAACTGCGACTTGTCTGTAAAATGGATAATAGTATGTACTTCATAGAATTTTTATGAAAATTAAATGATGCACCACTCATATTTGTAATATAGCATTTAGCATGTAATAAGCACTTAATAAATGGTAGCTATTGTGCATTTGTCATTCATTGCTGAAACTTTTCTCCTGTTCATTGCATGCATCTGATTCACTTTACTTTATACACTATGTCTTCCCAAATGTTCTAAGGGACAAAAAACTTCTTTATAAACTCAATGCCTGTGTTGCAAAAGTAAAACTTTATTGTGTCATTTACCAATGGTTTAATGGTGAGTTGTTTTTTATTTCCTCCTACATCTATGCTACATTATAAACTTCAGGGACATAAACTTTCCTATAACCTGGCACAATGTTGGACTCAGGATAGACTAGTAACAATACTTGAGTGAATAATTGATTTATTTCTACACAAGCTAGATTGGCTAATTTGGGTCATTATTGTAAAGACCTGGTTCTTCAGCCTCTTGGCTTCTTCATCCAAAACTTTTTCAACTATCAGATTGCATTTTGGAAGAAATTAGCTGTATTCACATCTATTGTCTTTGTTAAAAGACACTTATAATGTAATACAAAGCTTTGACTCACATTTTGAAATGGGGTAACCAGTTTTATAGCAGAAAAAATAATGGAAATGTTGGCAAACACATATATACTTTAGATATCTATTCAGCCTTCAAAATCTAGAATCTATCTAACAAAAGTAATTAATTAATTAATTAATTAATGTAGAACCACAGGAAGATATGGTACTATTTTTAAGTATAAACTTTAGAACTACTTTCTCCTTGTAGCGAAGGGATGCACCTAACTCTTATGTGTCAACTAGTTTCCAATGGACCAAATCGTTTTTTAAGCAATCCTTTCAAAAGAAGCTTATTGAAGGGCTAGAAACTGCTAAAAATGCTTTCAAATTTTCTAAAAAAAATTGCATTCAGATTTATATAGAAACATCTTGAGTGGGGATTTCTTCTCCTTGGACAAGACCCAAGGCTCAGAAAATGATTATGCTCTCTTCTATTTTTTTTTTTATCCTAATTCTGAATTTAATGGTAATACTTCTTGCAGTTGCGGGCAAGTTAGGTTCCATGTTAGAATTCTTCAAATATTATAATAGGGTCCACTAACTATCCTTTTTTTCCATGGAGCTAAACTGTTATATTCCACAGGCTTTTATTGAAACCGGAATCTATGAGTCATATTTGAATTCATCTCTTTAAAATACATTGCAACCCTCTATTTTTTTAAACCCATCTTCTCATAAAACAACGCTGGTTAGCCACTTTAATGAGCAATTTTGTTTCTACTTTTATTTCTTAATGAACTTTTCCCCTCTAGCTGAATTCTAGTCTTATAGTTTATTTTCATTGCTATAGTGACATTGGTCAGGGACAGCTCTGTAAAATTAATCATTACTTTAGACCAGCCTTCAGCAAAAATTCTTTTTTGGGGCAAAAGGAAGTTCCATAATCCCACTAGCATATCCTCTTCTGGTGTTCTGTTTCTTTTTTTAAATTTTCTTTAACCCTAAAGATTAGGTTTCATAAATCAATGGAATGTAGCAAGTTTGGGACAGAACAGAAAATTAAATGACTTTCTAACAAGCCAAAGGTATAAGAGAATTACTTTCCTTCATGTTTATATTATGGTTAGTTAAAAATGTATAATAAATTATTGCTGAATGAGGTTGCTAAGTATTTCAAATGAAAGCATTCAAGTTATTCATGATTTGTCTAACTTCTTAAGTAAATTTATATAATAAATCAAGATGCTGGTTCAAAGACTTAATGGGGGTAAGAATGTTGGTTGACCGCTCAGCTTCCCTTAGCCATAGCTGAATCACAGGTTCCAGCAGACATGACTCAAATAAATGATCACTCTTTAGTGACTTGGACTTGAGATGGTTGCCTTGTGGAACACTTATTGACTCTGTCCCCAAGAGGTAAGGCATTGATTCCTATGAAACAGTTTTGTAGTTTAGATGAATTTGAAGTGACCTTTAAAATTATGAGAGTAAGGGGGTCTGCAGGCTAAAAATTAAACCAAACTGAGTGTTCAAGTTATTAAGTGTGTAGTATTCAATGGATTAAACAAATCCACTTTATTTGGGGGAAGAATCTAAGCAGTGGAAAAAATTGTCCTTGTGCTCTTTGCTTTCATACAATTCCTATTTCATTACTTGATTGCTCATATTGTTAATATAGAATAGTACATTACGACATTTTATTATGGTTGTTCTAAAGAGACCATTGATTTGGTTATTTACTTCTTCCAAGCAATAATTCAAATTTCTAGTAAGAGTACCTTCCCTACAATAAACTCTGACCTATAGCTTCAACCTTCCAGTGTATAAACCCTATATTCCTTGTGTTGCAAGATTCACTGCGTTCCGGTGTTCAAGGCCTCAGAAAATCAGAGGTGCTAAGGAATTCAGGGATTTGCTGAAAACTTATAGCTGATTGCTTCTAGTTGATTCTCCTTACTCCCAGGACAACTTCTTCTGATCTTCTGTCATAATCATTCCTTGTGTTTATTGTTCAATCATAGGGAAATCTTGCCACATATTCTTTTATTTGGGATATTTGGCACAATGGAAATTTTTAATGTCTCCATGTTTAGCCTAATCTGTGAACTGAGTAGGTCTCCAGATGTTTGCTATTCCTAATGCTAACATCTTATATCACTATCATACAATGATCATAACTAGGAAATTAACACTGGTATAATACTGTTTAATAAATTAAATCTTAATATTGATCTCATCCAGGAAAATGGTACACATCTCCATTTGTTTAAGTTGTCTTTAATTCCATCAGTAATAATTTGTAATTTTTAGTGTAGAAGCTCTTGAATATCTTTTGTTAAATGTATTCCTAACTAGTTTATATTTTTGACATTATTATATATGGATTTTATTTTATTTTAATTGTTTGCTGCTGATTTACAGAAATACAATTGATTTTCTACATAAACATTAAATTCGCCTGAAAATGAAAAGTTCTATTTATCTCTTCCCTATTCTTAATTTATTACAAATTTTAGGTGGAAGTGTAAGATATTTTACCATTAAGTATGATGCTAGCTATAGATTTTCTTATAGATAACCTTTAGCTGATTGACAAAGATCTCTTCTATTTCTAGTTATTATTTAGATTATTTTTAAAAAATAAATGGGTTGTTAAATTTTGTCCAATGCTTCTTCTCTATCCACTGGCATGATCATGTGGCTTTTCTTCTTTATTCTCTTAGTATTATTTTCATGTGTTAAATCAACCTTACCTTTGTAGAATAAAACCTACTTGGTCATGGTATATTTTCCTTTTTGTATATCACTGGAATTAATTTGCTAATATTTTAAGTATTTTTGGATCTATGTTTATGAAGGATACTTACCTATAATTTTAATTTTTTGCAATGCCTGCAATACATTTTTATAGTATGCTGGATTCATAAAACAATTTGAAAACTGTTATCTTCACTACTTTTCTGAAAGAATTTGTGTAATATTAATATTATTTCTTTCTTAAATATGGCTCTTCCCAAAATGGCTTTCCTCCAGCCCCCGATGAGATCAGTTGCATGTACCTGACATTATTGTTACTTAATATCTTGCTGGGACAAATTCTCATAAGCCATTTTTCCCTATCCTATAATACTGATTTCTGCCCAGAATACTCTCCCACATCCCTTCTAGATAAAGGGCAGAAATGGTAGGCAAATCTTGTTGATTTTGACCAGGGAACTTAATGCTCTGTGGTAATATGTCATGTATGATGCCCTGTCTTTTTCTTTCTAGGCCACCACCTTCTTTAACAATTCTTATAATACTTATTTTCTCATTTGTTTTTCTGATAGCTCTGGCTATCATCTGCCTTTCAGCTAGGGAAAACACAATGGTGAGATCTTATAATCTTCCCCACAAAGAACTTATGCACCCATATATTCATAGCAGCGCAATTTACAATAGCTAAGATCTGGAAACAGCTCAAGTGCCCATCAGTAGATGAGTGGATAAAAAAGCTGTGAGAGATTCACACCATGGAATAGTACGCAGCTGTAAAAAAGAAGGCTCTCTTACCCTTTGGGACAGCATGGAGGGCCTGGAGAGTATTATGCTAAGTGAAATAAGCCAGTCAGAGAAAGACAAACATCACATGATCTCACTTATATGTGGAATGTAATCAACAAAAGAAACTGATGGGAAAAAAAATGGATCCAGAGACACAGAAGCATGGAACAGATGAGGGATCTCAGAGGGAACATGGGGAGTGGGTAGTGGGTGGGGAGAGATTAATCAGAGAACTTATATGTTTATAAGCATAACCTATGGACACAGACACTGGTCCGGGGAAGGCCTGGGGGTAGATGTGGAGTAGAGGGAATCGATGGGGGTAAAAAGGGGACATCTGTAATATTTTCAACAATATTCAAAATTTTATTTAAGAGGGGAAAAATAAATAAAAAAAGAAAAATAAAGAAATAAAAAATGTCAAGTAATATTTGAAAAAAGACCTATAGAGGAGCAGAGGAGGAGTCAGCCACAAAGCTGCAAAAGCAGAAGAACCAGGAGAGGATTAAAAAAATGGAGAAGTTTTAAAGTGGCAAAGATGACTTACACTGTCAGTGGGTAAAATCAGTTCAATTAGTATGAGGACCAACCTATGCCTAAGGATTTGGCTATGAATTTGTCACCATGTAAGAACTATTTCAGAAGAATGATGAAAGTAGAACTCAGAGTGTAACTCGGGATATGACTTTAAATGCCATGTACATGCACTAATCTAAGATTTTAATAAACATTCATAAAATACCTTACAGTTTAGCCAAAAACTAGCATATTAAAGACTCTACATCTATAATGATTATATAGTTCCAAAGCAACTGTCATTTAGTCAAATGCCTCCTATGTGCCAGGCATTGTTTCAGGCCCTGCAGCTACAGCAACAAAGTGGAACAAGTGCGCATGCTCATCCTAAATGATGACAATGAACCTAAATGACATCATCTTGAAATACTCAAAAGAAAAACATTATTCCTGGAAGCATAGAATCTAATGAAGTAACATCTTAAAAACTGTCAAAGCATATTCATACATACACAAAAGCAATCATTTGGATGGTTTTCCAGAGGTAAATCATTCATTCTTTTGGAAGATGAATATAATTTTACCTTGAATGTCCTAGTCAATGGATGAAATCAATACTTTCCTAATGATACACAAGCAAAAAACAAATCTGTTAGTTGACATCTAAAGTCCTTTTAACTATCTATCCCAACAAACAGAACCATAGAGGAGAAAGCAACAAAAGTAAAATTCAGTAATGTTTGCCAAGATAGTCAAACCAGGCTTCTATCTCAGTACTGCTCATTAAGTTTCAAGGCAGTATCTCATCAAGCAACAGAGCTAAGGAGAAGTTTTCAGAGTCATTCCTTCAGATAAGTTACTTTATGTATGCTTAACACGTTTCAGTTAGCCTTTATTCATTTACAGTTGTTTTATTTCAAGTAGCCTTCAACTATTGACTTTAATATTCTACATTAATATCTTGCTGGAACAAGTTCTACATAAAGAATGACAACTTAACATGTTACGATGGAAATAATTTTTTCATTAAAATATATTAATTGCTAGGTCATTTGTTCTATTTGGGAAGAATTTTAAAAAACACTGTCAATTTATTTGCCATCACATACACACTTTATGGTTAATCACAGTGAGGCAATGAAATAAATCAGATCATTGTTAAATAAAATCTCTATGAGATGATGCAACTTTTTGAAAAACATGCATGAGAAACACTTACTCGGGTTTCTCAAGACATATATCCCATGTCATATGATTCCTTTTTATTAATATGAAACACTGGCAGCACACTTTATAGAGTAAATGTTTATTATGCAATTGAATCTGTGGATCTCATATCCTATGACTGTCAACCTGGACATCAGACTGTCCTTCTTATGCCATTACATTCTAGTATTTAATAACAATTTCAGTAGATATCAGGGAGGCAAATGTGGCCACCTTGAATAACTCTGTGCACTCCTTTTACTAAATAAATATTAGATAAATTTTAAAACGTGTTCCTGAAAATACATTTTTACCTATTGCCACTGACTTCAGTCATACGATGAGTGGGAACATTGTACGTTTCCAAATGAAATTTCATTTCAACCTGAAGTTAATGGGTATCTAGTTCAGAGAACTAGGCTTAATATATCTGGTTCAAATAGGAGTAACAAACAGCCTTATCTAAATATCTTCACAACTTAAGAATGAAATCAATTAAATGTAAGCTATGCACTATCTGAAAGCAAGCCTTTAAAAAAAAATCTTTACTACAACATGACAAACATATTTGAAGGTAAATACAGTAGACCCTTTACTTCTGCAAAGGCTATATGTTGAGACTCTCAAACACTGCAAATTTATGAATACCACAGTGGCACTACCATTGTTTGAAACAGTGCAGCCAGTCTTGCCCTGCTCCTGGCTTTTTATTTGATTGAGTATATGCAGTCAAGGAAATGTCTGAAGACTTTTCGTAGGATAAATATAACTTAACCTTAAAGCTTGCTGCATTTTCATAGAATACACATAGGACTGCCCAGTGCTACTTCTCATCGTTGGATGTGATTTTTCTTGAAGTTGTTTTGTCTGCTTTCAAGACATTTTTCTTTTTCTAACTTTTCTCCTTTGTGACTTTTCAGTTCTCAAGAAAAATCCCCATGGCTATTGCAGTCAGCTGATGCTGCTTCTCTCATTCACTTTACATTTATGAAAACAAACAGATAAGCAAACTCCTCAAAGTTTATAAGACAATTTTTACTTGCAGTAGAGATTAATTCTGTACAATATCGATATTATCTCTTATTGCTTCTTTTTCAGAATCACATATTTATATAGAATTTTAATCATGATATACATATACTCAAACCACAATCAACTGAAGTTTCACCTTGACTATAAATTATTATTCCTTATCTTATAAGATTTTTGTACTGATTAAACAGATTCCTGATGCAGTCATTCTTTGTGTATAAATATTTTGGACATACTCTCCAAGCTGTCTTGGAATTCAGCATTCTGTTCTTTAATTTGTGAGTTCAGTTTTCATTTCTTAAAAACAAACAAAATTCAAGAAAACTGCTTTTTCTTTACTTCTGTCTCTAGCACTAGAACTTGGGGAGTCAGGTAACTTTTTAAAAAGAAGCATAATTTTATCGATTCATAACAATTTCTACCATACTTGAAGTCAGAGCAGAGAAACAAGGCCAAGCTGAGATATGGAGGCAAGGTACCTTGCTGGGTTTTTTACTCACTAGTAAAGTGACTCACTCCTATAAACCAATCAGTGAAGCATATTTGATTTAAGGGAGAGCAAATTATCACTCAATAGTTGGAGAGGTTCTATGATTGCTAAACAAATATTTTAACAACTGGGACATTTATTTTAACTGGTCATGTGCTCATTTGTTCTTCACATTCTTTATCTCACCTGGAAATTTTTCTACCAATTACCCAATTCATCTGACAAAAAAAAATATGAGGACTATTGCCATAATATAATAATATAAAATAAAAATACCATCTTTGAAGTAGAGAATAGTATAGGCTGATTAATGAAGTTTTTTAGGAAATATCTTTTATGTAAAACAATTATCCAGAATAAGTAAAGTAGAGTTAGTGTTGTCCAGTTTTCTCTAAGGTTTGCAACAATTGTATCTCCCTCTATTGTATATTTATGGAAACACTGGGTTTTAGTAAACAGAGGTCCTTAAGTTTGGAAATAGACCCCTTAATATAGCACCATATTGTGAAGGAGCCTAAGAGAAATATGTAAGGTACAGTGGTGCCTCAGTTTTCTAACGTCTCCATTGATGAACATTTTGGCTTAAGAACACTGTAAACCTGGAGTAAATGCTTTGGTTTTGAATACACCTCGGAAGTCGAACATGCTGCACGGCTTCCGCTGAGGGCAAGATCCTGAGGCCTAACTGTCGGCTGTTGATCCCTCAGTTTTCAAATGTCTCAGAACTCGAACGGTCTTCCAGAATGGATTACATTCAAAAACCGAGGTACCACTGCATTTCTGACAATGCCACACTCAGAAGGGTTTCTGGTAAGCAGGAAGATGGGAGATTCAAAGTCCAGTGGTTGAGATGGGAGTTCAGAGGCACCCCCTAGACAGGACCCTGAGAGCTTTTTTGTTTTGTATCCTGATAACAGCCTCTGTAGCATGCCCTTTGCAAGCCCATTGAAGGCTATGTCCAAAGTAATAATTGACTAATATTAGCATTTCTCCTAAGTCAATGCTTGAGTAGGCAGGTGAGGGGAAGTAGTAATTTTATTGTTGCTCTTTATTTTCAATTCTGTCTCTTCCATATTTCTTATATTCCAAGGTACAATCATCAAAGGATAAAAATTAAGATGAGAAGTAGTAATTATAATAACAATAATAGCTATCACTTATTTAATGCTTAATATGTTTACAATGGCAAATGCTAAGTCCATAAGCACATATACACCTACCTACCATCCTTTTAGCTCAGGGTAGTTAGCATCATTATGATAGATGAGGAATCTGAAGCTTGAAGTGGTTAAGGAACTTGCTCAGATCACACAATACAGAATTCAATTCTTCCTGTTGCTAGAGTCCAAGTTCTAAACTACAATGTTTACTTTTATCACTAGAATGGCCAATTATTAACTACAAAGAAAAATAAAACAACATTCTTCTAAGCAGAACTAAACCAAATTTCCTTTTTTCTCTTTCTGTTATTGCCCCAACCCTAAAACATATTGATATATGTAAATTCCTACTATTATGTTAACTTATTTTTACTTTATTTGTTTATTTCTAATATAATTTGGCTTAATATCCATCCCAATCTTCTTTAAAAAAAAAAAAAAAGGAACTACAGAGTACAAATTACAATCCTTATGTTAATAGAACAACTTATTTGGATTTTTAAAAGAATAATTTAAAATACTATTTTAAATAATAGCACTATATAACATTACCATTTTATATTATTTATGGTGGCATTTAAGATATGGTACTGCTATACGACTGTTGCCTATTGTGTCAGTTGAACATAATTATCATAATGTGATTAGTCTTTTCTTTTAATGGTTGTTTATATCCTTAATTTTCCACATACTGTACAAATCTTATTTTTATAAGGTTAATTAGAATTACGCCGTCTAGGAGACCAGCATTCTTGCTATTTAGGATTTTTAACAAGATTACAATGAGCACTTCATATTATGCCTTTGAAATAACAGACAATCCTGTATGTCTTCCATTACCATGTTTTGAGCCTTAAGCTTATATGTAATTCATTAAGAAATAATCAAATAATCAGATACCATACTCCAACTTAATTCAACAACTAGCGTATAAGTCAATGAGTTTCTTGAGTTGTTTATTACATGGAAAACACTTTTTAAAATTGTAGCTGGGTGTACTGAGAGTGGACCAAAACTCCAATAGTAATATATACTTTAATTTTTTTAATAAAAAGAAATAGTTCTAAGTGATTTTTAAACAGCTTCACATACATAAACACCCAGAGACCTTTGTTTGATTTTCAGAACTGTAGAAATTACTTCAATAGGATATTTGCACTTTAGGACTTACATCTCCAGGTGAATTCATGGCCTCTATTATGGGTTGCTAAAATAATCCTGTAAGTGATTTCCTTAGCAAATAGCAATCCCCTTTACATGAATTCCACCATGCACAGCGAGGTTAATCTCCTAAAATAGACCCTGTATGTGCTACTCCCCTCCTTGCTAACAGTCCTCAGTAGTTCTCTTTCCTCTCAGGTGAATGGCCTATTCCTCAGCCTGCTGTTCGCTATGGCTGTACCCTGTCTTCCTCGCTCTGTCTCTGATCTCTTTCCTTCCCAAATCCATGCTGAACAGAGTTGAATGTTCGCTGTATTTGCATCTTCTTTACTTCTGTTGGCGCTGCCAATCACCCACAAAATTAAAAATCCTATGAATTCTTAATGTTGAGTTAAATTAAATGGCCTATACCAGAGGTCGGCAAACTTTTCCTGTAAAGGGCCAACTGGTAAATATTTTAGGTTTTGCAGGCTATACAGTCTCTGTCACAAGCACTCACTCTGCTATAGCGCAAAGGCAACCACAGGCAGTACGTAAAATGAATGAGCCCGGCTGTGTTCCAATAAAGCTTGATTTATAAGACAGTAAAATTTGAATTTCATAGAATTTTCTCATGTCACAGATATAGTATTCTTCTTTTTATTTTCCTTAATCACTTTAAAATAAAAACCAGTTTTAGTTTATGGATGGACTATATAAAACAAGTAGTGGGTGAGATTTGGCCTGCAGGCCATAGTTTGCTGAGACCTTGTCAATAGAATGGAATACCATGCATCCATTAAAGAGAATAAAGTAGGCCTCTAAACTAATACAGAATATAGGGCTATTTATTAAAGCAAGGGCAGAACAGTATCATGGCATGATAAGTCTGGTATTATTTTTTTCTTTTCATTTTTTAATATACTATTAACTCTCTTCTAGGAGTATAAATTAAAACCTATGAAATGTGGGACGGCAGATTGGGGAAGAATTTTACTTTCACAATATCCCTTTTTAAAAATTTATCTTTATTGTTGAAAGTATTACAGATGTCCCTCCCCCCAATCTTAATATCCCTTTATGCCCACTTGGATTAGCTGTCCTTTCTTATACATTACTTTCATTAGTAGTAGTATTAAAACATCAAGAGAACTCATCTGTGAGGCAAAATCATGCATCATTTGGGTTTTCTCTCTTTGTCCCTTTTTGTAATGTAAAGCCATTAATAGTATTTTTTAGACTATCCTTTCTTCAAGGTCAAGCAGAAAAGTAACTTTTCCATTTTATTTCAAACTATTCTGTTCTGTCCTCCTTTAGTTCCCCACTCACCTTCCCCACTGTCCCCACCACACACTCACAGGATGGAATTAATAAAAACTCCTGACCAATTCCTTTTAGGAGACTTTTTTTCCCACTTTA
Organism: Miniopterus schreibersii; assembly: GCF_964146895.1. NCBI lineage: Eukaryota > Metazoa > Chordata > Mammalia > Chiroptera > Miniopteridae > Miniopterus > Miniopterus schreibersii. Next base: position 24,712,579 of record NC_138108.1, read on the forward strand.
ACATACATATTTATATACCTTGTTCTCTGGTGGGAACATTCAGATTATAGGGTGTCATATTGCATCTAGGGTATGCAGTATTCGATACTTTTTCTTCGTACTCATAAAACTGTATTGGGATACAAATTAAACTAATGATACTAGAGTGGTACCTGAATGCATTTTAATTTAAAAAACATATATTTTAGACCAAGTTCTTAGAGTCTTCAACAGAGGAAAAACATATCATGTGCAAAAGATCAGGAATCATGACTTGTCAACAGCCACATTGAAAGCCAAAACAAAATGAATCATAGCCTTCAACATTCTGAAGGGAGTTCCATCCAAACTGGAGTCTCACAGTCACTCCCACCATCAATCAAGTGTGAAGGTAGAATAAAGATGATTTTTGATAAGCAAAGTCTCAAAAATTTTCTTAAGAAGCTACTGGGGAAAGTTTTTCATCAAAATGAGTTATTAAACCAAGAAAGGAGAAGACATGAAGTCTTGGCTCTGACTCCTATAACAAAGTATTGTAGACTGGGTGACTACACCACAAACTTATTTCTCACAGCGCTGCAGACTGGAAAGTGTAAGATCGAAGTGTGGCAGATTTTGTCTGGCGAGGGCCCCCTTCCTTGTTTGATGAATCCCTTTTATTAAATCCTTACCTGGTGGAAGGGAAATTTAATAGATAATGTCTAAAATGGAAAACTAAAGAATCTGAGTTATTTAGAGAAAAGAACCAACTTAAAGTACAAAAGTAGCTGCCTCTAAAGAAAAATGGGAAAGGAAAAGAATGGAAAACTATAATTCTTCATAACAAATCTTACAAAATTACCTGATTTTTTAAAACTATTTGAGTTTCTATCTTAGAAAATAAATATAAAACCTAAAAATGAAAAACAAAGTCAACTGTGAATTTTCATACTTTTAATTTATAAATTGTCTGCAACTCACATTGATCGGACATATTAATATGTCAAAATAGCAACAGTGTGCCTTATAATGTGTCTAATGTTCTATTTGCAAACCTTTACTCAAGCTAACTTCTCTCCCCACTGTCCCCCTCACCTGCCTGACAATTGCCCTGTCATTCATTACGCCTTCCCTGGTTGCTGTATAACCTCCAGAATACTCCCCCTCAATTCTGGACACTCTCCTGCCTTACAATACACAACCACACACAGAACATACAAACATACACGTTTGTAACACTGTGTGTCTATGTGTACATGAATTGATACACGCAAGGTGTGGCTATTATTTTTTGTGATGTATTTGAACCCCAAATTCTGGAATTATGTAAAATGAGAGAGAAAAGATAAAAATTGAGTAACTGTTGGGTTTACAACTTTTAATGATTCTAATAAATACCAGTTTGAATTTAGTTAGGATTCCGTTAGATACATGTAATAGAAAACCCAATTAGGAGGGATTTAATCCAATTAGCACGGGTAACAGGAAGTTCAGATTGTGGGCATTACCATCAAGCCACATTTCTATCTGTCTGTTCTGCTTTGGTTAAATTCTTAGGCTGGTTAACTTCCTGGAGATTAGATGGCTCCCAGATCAATCAGAGTCGCTGGATGTGTTGTTCACCTTTGACAGGAAAGAAGAGTTAGACGTCCCATTGCTCTGTCAGAGTAACAAGGAAGAACTTTCTCTGAAGTTGCCAGCAAATCTCTCCTTGCTCATTGATCAAAAATGAGTCATCTACTCATTTCTGAACTAATGACTGGAAAAGTGATTACTGTTGGAACCACCAGTCTACCTCTGGAGTGGAGGGTGGAGCAGCTTCCCATGAGGCAATGGGCTAACTGGGAAAGAGGTGATTACCTGAACAAATTTGAAGTTCTATTAGGGAGACCTTGGTAATGGAAATTGGGCAAGGAAGGGGAGCGTTCATTACAGATGGACAATAAGAATGCTATACCAGGATGTTTTCAGATCTTGCAAATTTGTTTCCAGGTCAACTCTGTATTTTTATTATTGGTTTTGACTTTTGGAAACAGATCTGCAATAATTCATTAGGATGTTAATATATTATGATGTGCCTTCCGTGGTTATTGGCTGATTCACTGCCATCTGGTCAGGCAAGAGAGATTATACAAAGCAAGAAATGAAAAAAATTAGATGGTAGAATAAAAATATTATATACAATAAGATATGAATTAGAAATAGGCTCTAATGAATGACAACAATTTTTTTAGGAGGGGGGTATACTAAAAATGTTCTTTGTTTCATTCATTCATTCATTTATAATGGGGTAAATAATATTTTTCCAAGAAGGGCTGAGATCTTTAATAACTCTTTAAATCATGTTTATTTCCAAGAAATACTCTATCCTTCTGTAATGATCATGTGGGTTTCTGGTTAGCTAAGCCAGGTTGCTACCAGATAGTCATTGGCCTTTCTCAATTCCTGTTCAAATTTTTATTATTTAGTGTCTGGATCAATATCACTTTATTTTGCCAGGATGAATAGAACTGATAGTCTATTGCCACCATCTCTTCTCTCTTTCTTGGGTTTGATAATTGGTAATTTGATAACTTGACATTTCTTTTACCTTTTAAGAAATTAAAGTTTTGTGTGCTTTCTGGTTTTGTGTGTACCTGGCTTGCCTAAAACCCCGATGGAGTCTCCCATATCCCACCTGCCCCATTTTTGCAAATAGCTTCTTCTCAGTTGCTCTTCAATAGACAATATCTAGAAGTTTTTGTTGTATGGTCTTTTTATACATTAGATACACTCATGTATTATGTTTCTCTATGTTCCAAGTGGCCAAATATGATCCTTTCTTTGAGCTTGACAGAATCTATGCAGAACATGCTCTGGTCTTGTTTTTCTGTTGTCTTCTTTTGTTGATCTTGCAGTCACTTTAAAAGCACTTGAGAAATCCTGCCTTATTTGAAGAAGGAATTAAATACAATTAAGTTAGAGGCTAGTGTATGGCTAAGTCTATATGACCATAGCCACAAAGGCGGACACTGTTGCATTGAGTGGAAAAAATAAAAACTGTATAATTAGGGTTTCATGGAAAGAGTCCACTAGCACTGCCCAAACCATGCCAATGTAACTCTACCTAAATAATAATAATACATATCCAGTGAGTGCAAAAGGAACAAAACACCTAGTACTCATTGTGTATGTAGCTCCCAAACTACAGATAAAGGAGGCTGCCAAGAGTCCATATTCTCTAATGTGAAAGGTAAGGATTAAAGACTTTCTTCTACCTGTGTAAATCTGAGATTAGTTTATAACACTCCAAATTACCTACAAGAATTGCCTTTTGCTATATTTAATGACTTCTAATCTCTCAAAACTGTTGTGAGATAATATATGTGGAAATGCTTTGAGAAAGTACTCAACAAATGTTATATATTATTAGTAATTTAACAAGCTTTTCTAATAAAAAGAGCATGGATACTACAGAACTGGCAACGAGAATTCTTCTTTTTTCATTTCAGAACTTCATCTAAGTCTGCATAAACAAAAACAAATTACCACTTTTTTTGTCTCTATGCCATTTGAACCACAAAAACTCACCTATCCATGCACTTCATCTGCTAATATTTTGGTTTCAAAACCCAAGTTAAAATGTGAGATCATTCTCCCCCAATTTAATTTTTTGACAGTGAATATTTATACTAAATTTAAATTAAGTGTAAAAGAGCAGATTGATAAGAACACCAAAAACCTTGTAGATCAACCAATAACACCAGCTGTCCAAATTATTCTACAGCATTGCAAAGGTTCCTCTAAACTGCATATTTATTGCTGGATACATTCCATCCATATGACGTACAAATTTGAGATTTATACTTTTAAACATAATAAGATGGAGTTCTGCCATGCCTACTGGGTGATAAGTAAATGCATACACAACCAATTTGGTTTAAATCTCAGTCCATAATATTTTTGCATTAATCTTAGGCCATACGACATTTTTTTTAGATCAAGTATTTATAATTGTAAAATGTACAATTGCTTTCCTATACACTTTCCTCTCAAGGTTTCATTAAAAACTCGATGAGCCTCAATTTCATGAGAAATGTGACAATTTCCCTTCTATTTTATTCGTTTGTAAAATCCTGATGAAACAAAGGCATCTATTTATACAGTGGCTCTAGGTGATGTTTTGTTGCTAATAACTGGATCAGTATAGAAAATGGGCCCTTTAAAGCCTTTCTATGCCTCCTATAGCCGAAGAGTTTATAAATAAATAAGTTGTCAGTGGCAGAAATATGCAGAGTAGTACCACAGTGCATGACTTGATGACACTTTGAATAAGAGAAACCTCAATAATATTTTTTTTTAAAAAAGGAAAATGCTGGGCAGAATTGATGGGCAAAATCAATTAAAGAATATTTTAAACAAATACAGTTTTATTTCTTTCAGATACATACAATATCTCAAATTAGGCTAGAAAGAGTTGCTTGATTGTGGCTTTAATCAATAGACAAGTCTGTTTAATTAGTAAATATGTTTCATTATATAAATGAGGGGTTCTCAAGTGCTGAAAGGTAATCTGCTCATTTAATTATTTAAAACATCCCTCTATATAATCTCTATTTATAGTATGTAAGAGGAAAAAATCAGAAAGGTAGATGCTAACAAGTTCAGAATTTACATGTTAAGATTTCACATTAGCAAGGTTTTACTACCTTGATAATCAAGTGACACAGGAGGTATTTAGAGTGTTGAGAATTCTAATTTCAAATCTTCTGCATTATTAGTATTATTATTACCTGAGAACATACATATTGTGCTCTTTATCTCGTTTAAGGCTAAGCCCGTTTGATCTTCAATGATCCTTAGAAACTTACAGAGTTAATATGGTTTTAGTAATACACCAGAATCTTTTTATTCAGAGGCTTACAATGCTACCCTATATTTAAGAGCTATATTTACACCATCTTATGGAATATGCTTATGTGTAATACATGCTAAGTTATTATTTCTTCTAACTTTGTCTTTAGCCACTTTTTATTTCTACAAAGTAGTCACTAGAGTGGAATGCCCAGAACACAGGTTAAGGAGGTTAAGGATGATAGATCTAAGGGTTCTTTCCAATATTGCATTAAAATTTCCACATTTTTTCACTTGTTTTATGTATTGTTTTTAATGTTATTTCCTTCTGTAAAAAAAAAAACAAAAACAATAAAATGTTTGCTGGTCAGCATACAGACTTTTGCCTTTCTTTTTTTAAAAATTTTTATGAGTTTATTGGCCTAAAACACTGCCTGCTTTAGCAAAAGTTGGATTTTTTTTTTTTTTTTTTTTTGCAATAATAAGGTGCCGCTTTCTCTTTATGGCCCAAAATGTTTTTTAAAAGTCTTTTTAAATGTGGTGTTGACTGATCTTCCTACCATGACTTCAAGTTCATTTCTCAAGTTGTAAACCCCAGATTTTAATTTCTACTGAGTGACTTGTGACCTGATGGAAGGTGAAAGGCTACTATGATTTGTTCCTTATTGGCCTTTTATTGAGTCAGGTAATCCTGAAGACTTCCCACCCACCTTCCTGCAATGAATATGCACTGTTAATATAGCTATAGGACAATATTTGGTGCATATTATGGTTATTGTTGTTCCTGTTGATGTCATTTTTATTGCTATAGACTTTTGACTTATAATAACAATCACAAAATGAACAGAAGCCAGAGCTATGTAACTAGAGACTTTTTCTTTTTAACAGCTGTTGTCAGCTCTGGGGTGTAACGTGCAAGGTTCAATCATTTTCCCAAAATAACACAATATAGCTCGCTGTAGGCACAATTAGACTCAAGGAAAGTTTTCCTCCATTTGTGATTTGTAATATAATAACATTGTGTTTGTTTAAGTGGGTAGGAAAAATCTGCTGTGAGTGTCAGAACTTCATCTGTCTTTTTACCACTGTGTAGGACAGAGCCTGGCATAGAGTAGGCACTGGGTGAGTAGCTAAGGAACAACTGAGTGAGTAAATCAATCAACAAAAGATTAAAATTATTTCATTTAACAAAATTTAACAATAAACATTTCTAGAGCTCTTTGAATCACTTAATAGTACTATCAGCTTTGGGTACCACTTAATTTTAAGAGTTCCGAAGTGAGTACTGGCAATGGAAAACGTCCATGTAGGAAACTATGTCAGACAGACAGTGATTTACATACAGTGATATACTTTATAGATGAAATATATTAAAACACAATTGGAGCTAGATAAAAACAAATATAATTATAGCAAATTGATATAAAAGAGCTAAAGAACATAAACATAATAAAAGGCTACATTTTAAGTTCAGATTTACAATTGCTCAACTCCTATAAATGACACATTTGTATTGAATGATGCCAAAGATGATCCCACTGATCCACTACCGTGAAGGCATGGGAATTATTTTTCTAGCAATGGTGATAAATTAATGATGATCCATCTACGTTGCTTTGATGGTCTTCCCTTTGGGACCAATGGCATATCCTTGTAGATGCTTTAATAGGATTAACTGTACTCTGAGCTATACCAAAGTATGATTTTCTAACCTCACTGGCACCATTCCCTAGTCAACTGAGTTACTCTTGTATAGGTTATATAAATTTGAACCAATAATAAGTGGATAATGAAAAAAATCATGAGATCTATGTTTATGACTTCTGTAACATTTTTCTCCTTTAAATACTGACATAACAATATTACTTACCTTTATAGAGGTAATTGAAGGTCAAGACTGTTTCTGGAAATTTTAAGGAGTTAGATCAGCACCATCTGCTCACACCTTTTCCTTATTTCTGACTTTAGTTATTGTAAGTAAAGTCCATTAGGCTTATTTAGATTCTTTAAGTTTCTGTTTCAAATAGCTAGGTTTTTATTATTTTTCATGGCTATCAGGTCCCTGAACATGAAGCTGAATGAGTTTCTGGGTTTATCTGGTGATAAATTATATTAAGGAGAAAAACCAGACTAAACATGATTACTCTTAAGAGTTGGGTATTTCCGGTACTTTTATGATTTTTTTTCTTTATTGAAACTCTGTCTATGAGATATTATTAATATTATTGCTATTACTGTAAAGTTTAGCAATCTCAGGTCCAAAGTGGAGGTTATTTCAACCTTCATCTGAAGTGGAGTGTGTTCAAAGAGGTACATCCTTTACTTTAAATTTAAGGCACCCAGTACCTTCTGAACTTGCAGCATTTTACTATTGGGGATTTATAATAGATTTTGATAAGGTTAACCACTTTTTTAAAAGTATGAACCTTATGTGAAAAAATATACAGGGTGCAAAACAGAAATGAAATATCTTTACAATGACTTTTCTCAGTGAATCTGTTCTATATCTGATCACTCAAAAGTTGGTGTTAGAATGCTGGATTAGTTTTTTTCCTAAATATAAATATAAAGATATTATTAGTCATATTTATTGGTTAAGTTGTTTCATTTTATTAGGTTGCATACTACAGAGCTCAGCTACTCTTTTCAAGTCCATCTACCAAGACATATATACTGACTTTTGAAAATAAAAAGTGAACTTTATAAAAACTTAATTTAACTCCCTTCTAAAGCCTATTTTCTAATATTTTCTAAAGTAAAATATTTCACTTAGCTTTTTATAAGCTAAAACAAAATTTAAATTTAAAAACTAATTTTATATTAAAGAAAAACATGTTTAAAATATAAATGGTATTGAACCACATACAATAAAACATGGCTTTGATATCTTTAGTAAAAAAAGTATGGAAAAGCTAAATGTTTAGTTATTTTGATAGGGTCAAAGATTAATTATGTTTATTTGAAAACTGCTTATGATATTACTTTGAAAGTAGGAAGCAACAAACAAACAAAAATAAAATTAGACTCTTTGTGTGGATCTATTCTTAGAGGAAATGTGTATTTTCCTAAGAATTTTAAATGTTTATAACTTGGATGTCTCCCAGTAGTCACCCTTTTCCCATCCCTGGAACATAATTACTTTCCGCACAGCACCTGGACCTGAAATGATGCTTCAAGTTAATATACGTTAAAAATAAAAATTTTAAATTTAAAAAGCTAACCAAATGCTTTTCACTCTGTAACAAGAAAGACAAAAAGAGGAAGGTGCTTATGTGTCTGGTGATTTTTCCCTGTGTTCTGACTCAGCCCTGCCAGCACACCATTGAAAACTTCACGTTCATTGTAACTGGGAGTTGCTCCTTTTGCTAATGTAGCTGCGTGGTTTCTTACACCTTTCTCTGATAACAATAGCGATTTAATTTTCCAAAGATGTTACTGTTTACTAAAAAGCCTAAATATTTTTTAAATAAATTATATAATTATATTTCCCAATTTAATGAAACATTTGGGCAAGCAGAATTATTTATACCTGCTATCTATGCTTCATTTTTATTGAAGACCAGTAATAATTTTTTCCCCCCATGGACCTGCTTCTTTTCATTTACTGGTTTTAAAGATAAGCCTATGCAATAAGATTCCTTCTGCTCTGTAATGTAGAATTCATCTACTTAATTTTTCATATTCCTAATAGAAACAAAGATGAGAGTCAATTAAAATACACTCATTTTTCTGATTGTTGAAATCTCAGTCTCCTTCTGAGTTAAATCCTAAGGAAAATCATCAATGCTAAATTCCTACAGATTAAGAGCTTAATAAAAATATTGTTTCATAAAGCTATTTTTGATCATATAAATGTTTAGCATATTTAATGCTTTCCTTTTGAAGTTAGTGAAGCTAGCAATGCCTCTCTAGATGCTTATAAAACTGCTATTAAAAAATAATGTATATGTCTTTAGAATATGACATGTTACTCCTAAAAGGAATAATTGATATTTATCGAGTGCTTGCCATTTGGCAAATTACTTTACATATATTATTCTACCTATTTTTCACAAGATTGTTTTAAAGTTAATGTTAGCATCTCTGGCTTTACATCAGAGAAAACTAGTAACCAGAGAAGTTATATAATTATCCTCAAATTATATAGCCAGGAGCCAGGAGGACTGAGATTCAAATCTTGAAGTGTTTAGTACGTGGCTTCTGCTCTGCTCCTTCCACTATATCATGCTATGCATGGATTTGATTTTGGAAATAATCTAGTTCAAAGCTTTCATGTTTACACATGAAGAAACTGAGGCACAGATTGCTACTGTGACTTATCCAGGAACAGAAACTCAGACAGCAATTTCCACTTTGTTGCCACCTAATACCTTGAAGAAACTGCGGGGACTGAATGACTGAGTGAATGGATGGACAGGGGGTGATGTTGGGAGGCATACAATTGATGGAGCACTAACCCTGGAGTCAGGAAATCGGGCTCAGCCTGTTTTGTGTGTGAGTGTGTGTGTGTGCGTGTGTGTGTGTGTGTGTGTGTGTGTGTGAACCCATGCGACTTTCAGCATGTTGTGCAGCGTCTTTGTGGCTCCAGTTCTCCACGTCTATAATGGGAGTCGTCGTAAGCTTCCCACTTTAGAGAGCTGATACAAAAATCAAATAAGGTAATATACTTAAAAATTACTTTGCAAGTTATGGAACATATTATAATGTAAATCATTTAAGATCCTTAGTAATTTGTTCTTAAGAGTACATAGTTCAAAGCACACATAGTATGCAGTAAGTTTTACAATAAACTTTACAATGGAAGCTGTTCAGGGAAATGATAAGTGACGTTAACAATTAGTCTTTGCTGGTTCTAAAAATTTTGACTGGCTGCTGCACAAGTCAAGTCAAATTTGGTCACCAGACAGCAGAACGGCACTCTCTCTGGGTAGCTCAGGGCATCCCCAAAAGTTAAGACATCCAGCTCCTGTTGGGCAACTGCAATTTTAGTCTGATAGGCAAAGGAGTGCAAGATGAATCCTCCAGGCCTACACTGGTTTCTGTGCCTCTGTGCAAACAAAAGAAGAACAAAAATTGTTCCCAGCAGTGCATATAATTATTCTTAATGTGGATCTTCAAGAAGCAGTTAATTTAGATAATCTATTTGGTTTTGCCAGAGAGAATATTTAAAATTCTGAAAACAGGAAAGGATGGAGCACATGAATATAGAGCAATAAAGTGATGTGTTTTACCAAGGATGGAAAGTGGGGCGATGAAAGACTAACATCCAGAGACGGCTGGACAGTTAAGGACGAAAACATAATGTATTACCTTTCAGTCTAATGAACAATGCATTAAATTCTTTTAAAAGATGTGTTAAGAAGTCCCCTAAAAATTAAACTTGAGCTTTAAAGATAACATTCTGCCTTAGAATAATTCTGATTTCAAAGCTTTTCCATCCATCAGTCTCATTCTTCTCTTCAAGGTAATCCTGGGAAACAGTCCAGGCAGGTCTCCCCCTGTAACCCCCGGGCACTGAGACTCAGAGAGGTTGTGCATTCCGCCTGATATCACAGAGCAGCAGGTGTCAGAGCTCAGGAATTCTGGCTCCTAACAACTACTTCACGCTGCTTCTTTAAGGAGAGGAGAATTTAAAACTGACCTTTGCATTTGACATGGATTTATATTGATAAATCTCGAAACTACGTTGCACATTGAAAGCTGAAGATAAAATATTTTAAGTAAAAATCAAATTAAAATGTTTTGCCAGTCATTTTATCTCAGTTTCAAGCCATAACCCCTTTTGAAGCGAAGGAAATGTTTAGTTTAAAGGGGAAAATGTGAAGCACAGAGCCTAATCTTTCCCAGCTCAGATTGCAAATAGCCTCTCTTCTAACCTAGAGTATCTTTATGTCCCCTCTTGTCTAGCAGGATTGTAGGGGGTGTTGTTTTTGAAGTTCCATCAATCTATTAAACATTAGACAGAAGGTTTTAGGAAACAGGCCATGTGTATTGTGACGTAAAGTCCTGGAAAGAAAAGTGATCAATCTGTGTATTTGCCTTTTAACTAGTTGTAGACAAGTTGGCCACATCCTTGGCACATTAATGAATTCTGTCATATCTCATCTCTACTGCTCTCTTATTATATGAATTCAGTTTTCTGTCTGGCAATAAAAATAAAGTCACTGATTTAAGACTATATTTCCAAGCTAGGGCTCCTGGTCCTTAATAATTGAGAGACTGGGTACCATAAGGAAAAGGAAAAGGTTTGTAACGTGATTTGTGACATGTAACTTAAACTAGAATTTAACAGAAATTTTCTGCATGTCTATTCACAGAGGTTTATTTTTGCGAATGTTTTCTTCCTGCGAGTGTGTAATTCTACACCTCTACTGAACTACTTTCCTCTCTTCCAAAGATGAGTTCCGGATTTGCGCAGCATGTTTTCTTATTAAAAATATACGGGCTTTCTCATTTATTCATGGATAGACTGAAGTATAAATTATTTAAACTGTCACTAATGCCAATACCAAAGCAAGTGTGTGGGGCTTTTGATTTTTCCCAGTTTGCAGGGAAGTGATTAGAAATAGGGCTCGCAAGGGGCAGCAATGTTTGCTTCCCAGTGTCTCCTCATTGAAGGGCCTTTCTAGAAAATAGGGCTACTTCTCTCAGCATCTGGTCTCTTTTATCTAGCACATTGACTCCTGGCTCCTTTTTATCTAGGACAGCTTCTTTATAAATCAAGTGTAACCACTTAGTAGCCCCCTTTAGGATATGTTCGAGCTCTCCCTAATGACGTGAATTAAGAATTTAAAGGCTATTTTCATTCATAGGATAACGTCAGAAGAACAAAGAGTGAGCAGAGCATTTGAAAAATACAATCTATATAGTCTAGAGGTTATCTTGCAGTGGTAAATATCTCAGAGTATAAAAATGCTCTGAGATATATATGTTCATTTAAAAATTATTTCTTTGTATTACAAAAGTGCTCTGCTTTTCTCCTTATTTTGGACTCTAATTTTTCTTCTATTACTAAAAACCAATAGTAAGAATATCGCATCAATAATCAATCTGACCAGTTTTAACTTCCTGGACTGTGAGCTGCAAAATGTTTTGCTTTCTTAATGACTATCATCATTTTCTGGTCTTGAGGATTGTTTGCATTGTGACAATTTTCATTAATTCATTGATTTAAGAGATATATATTGGAATGTTACTACCTGTAATATACATACTGCTCTAGTTACACCAGATAAAGGTTTTTACCCTCAAAAAGCAGACGCTCTAGTCAGGAAGAGAGACAATAAGGAAGTGAGCAGCAAACATGTGTTGTGTTTTATTGATTCCAGCGTGCACACATTTTCCAGCATGAACGTATCTGAAACACACTATTGGCCAGGGCGGTGGTGAAGGGGATGCCATTGACTGCTGAGGTGTGAATAGCAAAAAGCACCAGGGCCAAAAATTGAAAAACTGGTATCAGTGACAAAGAAATTGGGGAAATGTCTTTTAACTCCTAGAAAAAAAATAACTTGAGAAGGGGCTGGAAAAATGTGGGCAGTCATGAGTTTAGCAGTGTTCCCAAAGGGGACACTTTAGTCTGTGTTTCTCTAAAGTGAAAGTTCTCATTTGAGGGAGAAATGGGGAAAAAAAAACACACCTTTTCTTCCTCTAAGCCTATTCTAAAGCACTGGAAAAAAGTAGAAATTGATAAATTAATATTTCAATACCTTATTCTATTATTTCTTCATGCTAAAAATGCAAAAACAGGAATCTATAGTTCCTCACACTTCAGAATCACTCTACGATATAAGTATTCCCCAAAGGGAAATTTAGCTTTTCACAACATATACACCGAGTATTTTTACTGAGAACACACCAGTACTTTCACTGAGTATATATTTTTGCTAAGATCTTACCAGAACATTCAGATAAGTATTATAATTTAGTAAAAAATATACAAACAAAATCCTGGTGTGAAATTTAAGAAAGTTCACCAAGACAGCTGACTTGTTTTCCATCTCTGATTGTTTAGGTTTGTAGATTATTCTAAAACTTTGGAAGTTGAATTGTGTCATCAAATGTTGGAGGTAAACTTACTTCCCTGCACCAATTTGCAGTCAAGGCTACGAGCTGTGTGTCTATACAGTTCTCATGAATGCTCGCAAGTAATCTAACCGAAAGCATATCTTCACTTTTCACGGATACTGGCTTAATACCTAGACTTGATTTCCAGGTAAAACTCAAAGTTATTTTATTTCCCTAATGTCTTTATCATGAGAAGGGTAACATGTTACCCTTTCTCCCTCCACTTCAAATGCTTTTTAAACTGGATGTGGAGGAATGAGGCAGCAAGCGAGCTTTCTCCCCACAGTAAATGAACTGCTACTCAAGCCACTGATGATGGCTTCTTAATCTCAGTACTGGAGTGTACTCTCATTGACACTTAAATAATGGTCCTATCTTTAAATGTATGGCTTTTAAGTCTTTATTTTATGCATTAAATTCACAGTGGTTGTTTTATCTTTGACATTGCCAGTGATTTGGTAAGAAGAACTTGCAGCACTTTAAAAAAAAAACAACAAAAAACAAAAGTCTACTTCCAGTAAATGTCTCAACTGCCTATAGTAACATTATCAAATGACAAAACCCAGAATTTTCTAGAAAGCAAAACTTACTTTATAAAACTAAAAAACAAAACAACACACACACACACACAAACCAAGCCTTTAGTAATCACTACATTGGGTATCCTATAGCACCAGAATTAAGCATTCCTTGAACTTTCATTATAGTGTTAACCCTTATATAAATGCCTTTGGCCATAAAAGGAGAGTTTTGTGGAAGGAAATGAGGATTACTAAGTTTCAAGAGTTTACTCAGCTGTGTGCTTATATGGAAGAAATACATAGATATAATTCTGAAAGTCTGGCCCTCCCAGTAGACTTAAGATCATCACTGAGGAGACAGAACCAACTAGAGGGGCCCAATTAAGTAACTTTTAACAAAACCCATGTTGACCCAACCTAAATCTCTCACTCTGTAAAATTCCTCTTTTAAAGCTTTTTATTATATGACTGTGCAAGCTACTCCTTTTTTCCCTTATATTCTTCAGCAGGCTACATGATGTATTGGGGAAAAACCTGGGTTTTGGAATCAGTAACACCTGGCTTAAGTCCTGGCTACATTATTTACCTTAAAAAGTTGCTAATTCTCTGGTTTATATACTGTAAAATGGGGTTAATAGTGAGAATTAAATAAAAGCAGACAACCCGTAGCAGATACTGAATAAGTGTGCATGTGTTTTACCTTCTCCTCTCAGTTTTTTTAATAACTAAGTAAATGTTTCAGCATCACATTTGCCACAAAAATTATTTTTTCTCTCACTAACTGAAATAATTTGAGTAATGAAAATTGGTGAGATAGGGTAATTTGGTAGAAAATTATGACATTAAGAATGAGGTGCAATAAACACAAGCATATTTCAGTTAAAGGAAAAACAATTTGGAATGATTATCCAGATTGTAGCTTAATACCAGTGCCCAATCTTCTAATAGTTATCAGCCCCCTAACCAATTTCTCTCCAAATTCTATTAAAATATTTCTGAAGATACAGAAAAAGTGAAGTGACATCAGCACCAAAAACAAAGACCAGTCAGCTGGGAAAACAACTTTGAAAAGATTTCCATCAACCTGAATGATGCTGGCCTAGCCGAAGCCAAGAATTTGCAAGAGCTTTTTGGTATGGAGCAGCTCTCCCTAGCTTGGAAAATGGAATGAAAACATTTTTTCCTTCTTAAGCTCTTTGCTTCCTAGATGAGACACTGGATACACTGTCATATACTTAGATACAGTATATTGGCCAAAATTCTGAAACCAATGAAAGGATCTATGGTGCATCCACATGATGGAGCATAACATGAATATTGATGTCACATTGCTGATGAGATGGCTGCATTTGGTTATTAGGCGCCAAGTCTCTGCAGTTATCCCTGGGATTGAATCATAATAGGAACTATAAGGGCCAGTTTAGCCACAGCAATGGGTCTGGTGAGGGAAATGTTTGGGGCAGAGTGTGTTAGGGGGTGGCTTGCCACAACTAGTACAGGCCCAAATAAGTGCCTCAGGCATTCCTAACCAATAGCATCGCTATCGATAGGCTGAAACCAACCCAAAACAGACCAATAAGCACATGAAAAAATATTCAATATTTATAATCATTGGGTAAATACAAATCAGAAAATACAGTGAGATCTTTACACCTACTAGTATGGCTCTACTTATAAAAGAAAAAACAAACAAAACAAAAATAGACAATAACAAGTCTAAGTGGAGAAACAGGAGCCTCATGGACTGCAGATGGGACTATAAACTAGAGTAGCTACTGTGGAAGACACTTTTTGGTTTCTCAAAAAATGAATCATAAAATTACCTTATGACCCTGCAATTTCACTTTTAGATATATATTCCAAAAGAATTGAAAGCAAGGACTCCAACAGATATTTGTACACTGATATTCATAGCAGCATTACTTGCAATAGCCAAAAGTTGTAAACAACCCAAATACCCATCAACAGATGAATGGATAAACAAAATGCAGTAAATATGTAAAATGAAATATTATTCAGCTGTAAAAAGGAATGAAATTTTTACATGTGCTACAACATGAATGGACTTTGAAAACACTTTACTTAGTGAAATAATTCAGGCACAGAAGGGAAAATATTGTGTGTTCCACTTACGTTAGGTGTCTAGAAAAGAAATTCGTAGAGACAGAAAGAATAGAGGACACCAGGGAATGAAGCAGGGACAGTTATTGTTTAACAGGTTTTTGTATAGGTCGTAGTGATGGTATATAATATTACTTAAGACTTTCTATATACAGCATGAGGCAAATGTAGGTTTATAGTTGCTCATATGGAAAATACAATAATTAATAAATAATAATACAGGAATAAACTCTGTTTCAAGTACTCACAACTGTAAACCTACTTTCGCCCCACCCTGTATAAGATCATATTGTCTTTGCCTAGAGATACAATTTTATTTTTTCCTTTCCAATCCTGATGCTTTTTATTTTATTTTCCTGCCTAATTAAACTGCTTAAAACCTTCATTAAAACATTATAGAAGTGGTAACAGTTGACATCCTTGTCTTGCTTATGATCTCAGGGGGATGGCATTAGATCATTCACCGTCAAGTATGATGAGTTTTTCATAGATTATCCCGAATATCCACGATTATCAGATTCAGGAGATTCCCTCCTATTCCTCACTTACTGGGTGTTTTTAACACAAAGAGATGTTGGATGCTGTCAAATGCTTTTCTGCAGTTATTGAGATGATCACTTGTCTTTTTTCTTTCTGTTATTCTGTTGATGTAGTCGATTATATTAATTGCTTTTCATATATTAACTCAACCTTGCATTCTTAGAATAAATCATACTTGGTCAAGATGTATAATCACTTTTTTACATGTTGCTGGATTCATTTTGCTGGTATTTTGTTGAGGATTTGACCACCGAATTTCATAAATTGCTTTTTTTAATATCTATGAAGAAAATTATGGATTTCCTGTTTGAGCTCTTAACATAGGGAATTATATTGATAATTTTCCTAACATACAAGCATCCATTTGATAGTGATACGTTATTTTAATATTCAGTTGGCATATGTTAAAGTAATATGTAGTCATTTTATTTAGTATTTTTGTATCAAAATTCATAACTGAAATTAGCATGTAATTTTTGTGTTAAATTTTTCAGTATTCATACTCTTATATTAACTTTATTTAAAAATTTGCAACTTTTATTATTTTCTTATTTTTCTAGGCTCTATAACAACTTAAGTAGTATCAAATTTTCTCTTTCTTAAAATGTTTTGGTAGATTCACCCATGAAAAATGTTTGTCTTGGTCCTTTTGTGTGTAGGTATGTGGGGTTAACTGGGGTGACATAGCTGGTAACCCAGGCTGATTATATACATTTCAGTCTCATCAACTGAGCCTCAATATCGTCTTTGTGTAATTTATTTTGTATTAATACCTGCTGAGTTGATATAGGCTAAAATTTTAATTATATATCACTATTTCAGTTATATGGTTGAAATGAATTGACTGAAATGAATTTAAATTATACACTACTATTTCTTTTGTTTCTATAATCCACAGTTTTCTCTTGGGTTCATTTTTATTGTGTTGTAGTATATGCTCAAGTAATTCTCTTAAAATTATTTCTTGAGTGATAAATGTTCTGACAGCCTTTTTATTTTATTTTAATTTTATTTTTCTTTTATATTTGAATGATTGCTTGGCTATGTATTGAATTGCAGGTTCAAAGCCATTTTCCTTTAGAACTTTGATTCTATATCAATAATGATTTAATATGTTCAGTTTTATATGTTGGAAACTCTGTTTCCAATCTTATTGTCATTTTTTTTCTAAGATGCTTTCAGTGCTTTGTCTTTATGCTTGCTGCTTTGAAATTCCATTATGTATATGTGTAGGAGTGGGCCTTTTCCATTCACTCAGTTTAGCATTTGGTAGACTATTATAATCCAAAGGCATATACTTATGTAGGTCAAACACTTAGTTATCTAAATTTTTTTGGTACTTCCTCCATTCCATATCCCCCTCTCTCCCTCTCTCCCTCTCTCCCTCCCTCCCTCTCTCTCTCTCTCTCTCTCTCTCTCTCTGTCTCTCTCTCTCTCTCTGTGTCTCTCTCTCTTTCTCTCTCTGGCTCTTTCTGGAACTCTGTATCAAAGGATATTAGCATTTCTGGGTTTATCCTCTAAGCCTTATACTTTTCTTTTATACTAACAATTTTTTTGCTCATTTTTTACTATATTCTTGGAGAACTCATCAGATTAATCTTTTAGCTCCACAAATTACTTTTTGATTCTATCAGTGCTATTATGTAGTGAGGTTTTGTTGGTTTAATTTCACTGTGTGTGTTTTTTTAATTTCCAAAATCTCTAGCTGAATTTTTCATTGTTACTATATCCTATTGAATTTTATAATTACTTTTGTTATAATTATTTAAACCCCCTCCCTTTCTCTGTTAACTGTGTTGAATCAAATATTAGCTCTTCTATTTTTTAATTAGATACTAATTTTTGCAGTGTTTTTTCCCCTCAAATATTTGGTGATTTTTGGTTGCATACCAATATTTGTAACTGATTCTCCTTTGGCTCTATTTGAATGCTGTAAATGTTATCAAAGCCTGCTTTTAATGACTTTTAGGGAAAAGTACTAATAGTTAGGCTTACGAATTACTTGTCTCTAGTAGTTGGAAGATCCACATTATTTGGAGGTGTTTCCAGCCACTCAGAACACAGCACTTCTTTAGCCTGCATTACAAATTGTGTTCCAAATTGCTATTTGTTGCTTTATAAAAGTGGAAGAGGAGAGGCTAATTCATTTGGCTGCTCTCACCATGATACCCCAATACCTCATCCTTTTATTACCCTGGGCATCACTTTTGCTCACCATATGTCACCCCTAACTCTATGGCACCTTTGCACATGCTCTTACCTATTGCAGAAGATTTTAACTACACAGATCAGGACCTGTGGGTTCATTTTCAATCTGACACCACTTACCTGCTCTTATTCCAGAACTGCTCATGGTTTCTGGTTCAGGGAATCCACTTCTCTTTTCTTTTGTCCCTTTGTTTAACCTCTTCCTGCCCACCCCTCCCCTGGGAAGTCACATTTCTTGTTTTGCAAAAAACTGGCACACGTGTGTGTGTGTGTGTGTGTGTGTGTGTGTGTGTGTGTGTGTGTGTTGGTCTTAGCATAATATAATCTTAAAAGGTGTAGGATTTTGTCAACATTCTTGTTTTCCACATTGATGTGCATGTATATCATATCATATAAAATAAAAATATAAAAACATTTTTCCCTAAGGGTTGAAAACTAGAAGGAAAGATGGGTTATATGCTCAACTGTCTTCTGCAATCTTTTGGCAACTTAAAATAAATCTTTATTTTTTAGAACAGTTTTAGGTTCACAGCAAAATTGGGTGGAGGTTACAGAGATTTCCCATATACCTGCTGTCCCCACATACACAGTCTCCCATTATCACTTTCCCATGGAGTGACACATTTGCTACACTTGATGAACCCACATAACACATCTTTATCACCAAAGTCTATAGTTTACATTAGGCTTCACTCCTGGTGTTGCATACATTTACATGTAGGTACATACATATTTATACTTGTGTGTGTGTGTATGTATATGTGCAATCTGATGTGAATATACATATGTGTGCATATTTATTATTTGTATTATTCCTTTGGAATCATATACACATAAATTCAACAGATATTAAACATCATATAAAATGCTCTGCTGAGTTCTGTGGATGGGGGTGCTTATTATTTTTATACAGTATCTGCTATTAGAAAAAAACCTAATTCTTTGCTTGAATACAATCTGTTCTATCTATGCACAATCTGGCCTGTATAACAAGCCAGGGTAAAGGGAAAACTTTGGTTCCTATCTCTTCTAGCGAACCCGAGTCGATTCAAATTAGTGTCTTAACTACGTTATTTTTTCATTGTGTTCTCATTGTCTGAACACCAGTTTCTTTGTACAGATGCTTAGAACCCAGGTGGTACTGAATAAAACAATTTGAGCTTAAATAGCACGAGTAATAATTTTAAACATTGCAATAAAATACTTTAAAATTAAGCATTGAACTTGAAGATAAAGGTAAAATTTTAGTCAGAATAAAAGTGACAAAAATAATTCAAATATAACAATGTCTACCAGTTTATGTGAGAAAACTTAAACTTTAAGAGATTTCATGGTTAGTAATGTCAAGGATATAAACCAGGCTGATAAACAGCAAAGTGTATTTTTTTCTCTGTGTGAGGACAGTAGAGACAACACTAGGTGATCACCCACTTTTCTCCCCTGAGCACAGGGAGAAGACCAGGTCTCCTAAGCTTCCCTGGCATTAGGCTGCACGAGTGGCCAGCGGGATGCGGGTGGAATTCACATGCCGCTCCTAAGAGCTGGCCATAGGAGCCCTGCTGGAGCCCTCTGCTTCTCTCTGCCTCTGTCACAGCAACCTCTGAGCTCTTGGGCTCCCAGTGGTCTTGCTATAAAATGGCAAAACTTCAAGAAAGCCTGGCCTCCTCTACTTCACACCGTCCTTTACTGGGCATCTAATGAGAGAAAGAAGATGTTGTTGCCACAAATATTCTGGACTTATTTTGTAACTATAACATAATCCTAGTCCATCCTGACTAAAACATCCAGTTTAATATAGATTTTTTACTTTCATTCAATTATAATTATCTGATTTGGGAACAAAATATCTCAATGGCTAACATAAATGAGAAATAAAATCTAGTCTTTTGGTTTAAAAAAATGTAAGCACATTAGATATTACTTTATCAAAATATATTGATCCTTTTAAGCAGTTATTTTTGGGATTTGGGGAATAATTTATAAGAATGTATACTGACTTACTTTATATTCTAAACTTGATTACTTTTCTCAAAGAGTTAAAGCAACAGAGTATTATAATTGGATTCTTGCCATCTACAAGCTAAGGCTGTAAGTACTTTCAAATGTGAAATGTCTATAGAATTTTTGGAGAAACTGGCAAAATTCTTTGGCATTTATTTTATCTCCAACCATGAAATACATTGCTCAGATAGATTGCCTGACTCAGATTTAATCTGATCCAACATGCTTTATTTGACCTAGTGATCTTCCCATCTTCTAAAGTTATGCCAATTTTATGACATATCAAAGGAAAGAACTTCAAGACTTTCCTACTGGGAAATTGACAGTCAATTTTTTCATAAAAATAATTCCCTACACAAGAGCTCTTATTTATTATATTAACAGAAACCAGAAGAAAATTTGCATTTTGAGTGCTATGGAAAAAGATCCCAAAGTCATCAGTTGCTCTGAGCAACATATTGTACATGTTACCACATGACAATTGAGACCCACACTCATTTGTTAATCTCGGCAGTGGCAGCTCTTACCATTCTGGATGGAGCAAACCTTATTCCGAGAGGTTCGTTTGAAAGGTTAAGGGTGCTAGCCTTATTATGACTACAGATCGGAACAATTTTCTGCTTCGTTTGGAATCATGCACGTGAACACATAGAGCTGCCACTAGCCTGTAAAATGTCTTTATGCAAATTAGAAAAGGCGCTCCTTCCGGGCAGACAAAATAGGAAGAGGGGCCGGCTGGCCATGCACCTTTGTGTATTATACAAACCATAACAGCCCCGTGAACAGTTTTAAAAAAGGTCTTTTTTTTTCTCTTTTCTTTTTATGTTAAAGTTTATTTAGAAAGTTACAGAGGTAGAAGTGAGCCTTAGAAAGAATGGGCTCAGGAAACAAGCACAGAGGCAGAAGTAATGCCCTTAGAGCACAGGAGAGAGAGAGAGATACAGGCCTTGAGAGATGCAAGAGGGAGGAAAAGCTCCAAACAGAGAGCACGCAAATAAGGTCTTCGCGACTGGCAATGTATGATGTTTATTTACAGACTATTACTAATGTTAGTTGATTCTCAGAAGGTCAGACTATAATTACAAAACACAGCTTTCTATTTTTTCCTAAGGATTCATGGGTGCCGTTCATTTTCAGTACTGCTGCTTAGGACAGCTGCACACCTCCTGAGAAACTCCTTCTGGTTTGCTCTTTAACTGCTAGGAAGTTAAGAATCAAATTTTTGATCCACTCTGTAGTAGGCAGGGCTCTTGGTTGCAAGTGATGGAAACTGAACTCAGTCTGACTTGTGGAAAAGGAAGATTGATTGGTTCAAAAAGGCTTCTCAACCTCAGTACTTCAGGCATTTTGGACCAGGTGACTGTTATGCAGGTAGGGAGGGAGCCTGTCTCGTGCATTGTAGGATGTTTAGGAGCACCCCTGAGCTCTACCTAGTGGATGGCCACAGCACCGCTCCCCTAGTATGACAACCAAAAGTGTCTCCAGACATTACTAAATGTCCCTGGTGGTGGTGGGAGGGGAAGGGGAGGAACTGTCCCAGCTGAAAACCACTAGGTCAGATAACTGAAAAGTCCAGCTATCAAAATAGCTTTAGACAGAATCATATTCATATCCAAACACAAAGGACACAGTGCATGCTTATTTTCCACCAGCTCAACAACTCCAACTGTGGGGTGTGGGAAGAGTATGTCTTTCTGCAAATCTGCATTGAAATTTCCAGGTGGGGCTCTCATTGTCAGAGACCATGTCAGGAACCCCCTGGAGCCAGTGGTCCAGTGAGCCTTACCCAAAATACAAAAGACAAATGAAGTATTTGTTTCAGATAAAGGGGCATGTAAAGAAGCTGGACAGGCAAAACCAACAAATATCTGCTCAAAATGTACATATTTAAAGCAAATATTTATTGAGTAACTTTTAGGTTCTAGAAATACAGTGGTGAACAAAACAGACCACAGTTCCTGAGAGGCATTTCCCAGATTATTTCTGAATCTGACCTTCTTTCCTGATTTTTTTTATTATCCTGAATATATGTCACTAAACTGCTAAAAAAATTTTCTGGAAATAGGGAACATAGGCAAATTCTATGTAAATATATATTGTAGTAAAATGGCTGTTTTAGAAGATTGCCCATACGTGAGTCCTATTCTGCTTTGTGCATTTTAAGATCATGTCAACTTTCTTCTTAATTCAAATAACCAGTTCTTAAGATATCTTCTTGTCCTCATGTGGGTTGACACAGCTAATGAAAGTCTTGTTCACACCCTCTCTCTCTCCTATCCTGGTCCTTATAGGCTCATTCCCTGGAAGGTCCACTGAGTTTTTTCTCCCTCCCTTCAACCTCATAAATAGACTGAAAAATATCTGGTAAGGTTGATGTATCAGTGAGTACTACTTTTATAACTGCAAGTGGCAGCAATGCCAACATTTCAGTGACTTAAATCAAATAGAAGTTTCATTCTGTCATATATAAATGTTTAGAGTTATCTGTCTCGTTCTGGAAGGTGTGCTCACAATATTAGAGGCCCAGTCTCTTTTGAGTTTTTTGATCTATTGTGTGTCTTCAATAACCCTAATTCCATAACGGTCCCAAATGGTTACTGGAACTCAATGATTATTTTCCAGCTAGCAGAAAGGAGGAAGTATGGAGAAGGGAATAGGCCTTTCCTTTATGGACATTTTCTGAAATTGTACACAGAACTTCCACTGGCATCCCATTGACTTGCAATAACTCACATGGACCTTCTTAGGTACAAGGAGCTTCTCTTACCAAGGTACAAGAGTAGAACTGATATTGGAGGACAGCTAAGAGTATCTGCTTTACTGGGCTCATTACCTAGTGGCTCCAGGTTTTACAGAATTTACCCTATGTCTTGGGGTGGTTGAAAATCAGGACACTGGGAAACAGAACCATTGTATGTCTTATGGAAATGAAAGGGTTAATGTAGGCATGAGTGAAGGTCAGGAAGGCTGCAGCAGAAGAATGGAGAAATGGTCACTGAAGACCTCATTTGAAGGCTCAAATTTAGTAGTTCTCAAAAGTTTCATAGGTAAACTGCTGAAATTCACAAGTGGTTCTAGACAAGTTCTTACTAAACATCTCACTCTGTATAGCCATATGGGCACCCCCAAGAAGCCCAGAATGTCTCTATGACCTCATGTCTACCCGTGTGACATGCCAAAAACTTTTAAAAATAATATCTCTTCACTTTTGTCATCCATATCTTGCATTTTTCATTGACAACCTCTGAAGTAGAACAATATGGGAAGGGGATTCTGGGAAGTATGGCCTATGGGGACAGAAATTATGCTGAATTGACCATAGTCAATCAAACATAAGAGTTGTGAGTATCATTTATAATCAAATTTGCCTCACTAGGGTCTATCAGAATCCTAACAGCAGGCCAGCAATTAAGATGTATATTATTATAAAAAATGGATCACACTATTATGACTTCTAGTGTCCAACGATCCAGCATTTCTTCCTTTTGTCAAAAAGAAAAGGTGATGGTATAGTGTGAGATTGCTCAGTGATGAGCCAATTTTCTGCTTCTTCAAAATTACTTATAAGCTCTCAGAATGTACCACTCTCTAGTTGTGTGATCTTGAGCAAGTTCTTTAACTTCTCTGCATCTCAGTTCAACTTCTTCCATTAAAAATAAGAAAACACTTAATTGTGGAATAGATTTAAAGATAAAATAAATAGCATATGCAAATAAAAGCACTCAGACCAATGCTTAATATACAGTAAAAGTTCATGTCACACCCATAACTCATTTTTATCAGAAAGGTTCTGCAAGCAGTGTATGATATTCAATCCAGTACCAGAAAGACATATCATACTAGGATAACACCAAATTTGGTTCTTATACTGAGTCATACTTGTTTAAGAAATATTATTTGAATATAGAGATTTTTTAAATACTGCAGGTGTAACTCCTGCAGTTAAACCTGACAAACATGGCTCTTCACAATTACTGGGTAATAAAAATATGTTTGTAATTTAGTCATGGTTTATAACATTAAATTTAATGCACCATGACTCATAAACCTGGTGGTATTCTTTTGGTGGTGGTTGTTGCTGTTGTTCTAAATGCATATTTGCTATGCTGTTTCTGCTGATTTCTCTAGCTAAGATATGCTATTACGGTTACTCCACACCATCAAATTTCATTGTTAGGCCACATTTAAATTACATGGGGAAGATTTCACTTGACCTAGTATTTAATCCAAAGGGGTTTGCTTTGGGCCTCAATTGCATGAGCACTCAGAACCCAGAGATAAATATACAGTCAACATTTGCCCAATGAGGTACATTGACTAAAAAATTTTTTTTGCTATGGTCACTTCTTAGACTATTGGTTCTAGAATGAAAATCAATGATTATAACACCAACTGAGATGCTGGTCCATCCTGTTTTAGAATATGCCATGGACACAAGCAAGCAGTCCATGACTCCAACCATGAGAAAAATACTTACAAATACAAAGGGAACTTAACTTTTCAGTCCATCTATTATTTATATTTCAAGGATCTGATTATTAAAGGAGCAAACGTTTTCTTGATTCAGCTAATTAGATACTGACTTATAGTACATTGGCTCCCCAAGTCCTAAAATTGTTACAGGAAGGTTAGTTCCAGTGAATTTTGCTTTAAACAAAGTATTCTCTCAATGAGAAAATTTATAGTTGGTATTTTAAAAATATATTTATTTTTATAAATTCAAAGAATAGCATAAGAGTACTTGGATTAAGAGAAAGTTAAGCCATCTTTGATAACTCAGAGTTAAATGTTTATCATGAAATTTGCTTTTAATTTCTTTGTAGGCCATTCTGAGCATGTGGTTCTAGTTTTCTATTACCTAATTTCTCACTTTAAAACAATTATACTTCTATCCATGAATGATTTACTTTGAAATGACTAGTAAAAGTAGAAAAGCCCCTTGGAAAAATTGGATTAAGACTACCTTTAAGAAATTTAAGTCTTTGGCCTGGCTGGGCATGGCTCAGCTGTTGAGCATGGACTTAGGTCTAGGAAATCGCTGTTCGATTCCCGATCAGGGCACATGCCTGGATTGCCAGCTCAGCCCCCAGTTAGGGGCCTGCAGGAGGCAGCTGATCGATGACTCTCTCATCATTGATGTTTCTATCTCTCTCTCCTTCTCCTTTCCTCTCTCTGAAATCAATAGAGATATATATATAAAAAAAAAAAAAAAAGAGCCTGGCCGGGCATGGCTCAGCTGTTGACTGTTGACCTAGGATCCAGGCGATCAGGGTTCGATTCCCCATCAGGGCACATGCCCAGGTTGTGGGCTTAATCCCATGTCAGGGGCATGCAGGAGGCAGCCAATCAATGACTCTCTCATCATTGATGTTTCTATCTCTCTCTTTCTCTCCTTTCCTCTCTCTGAAATCAATAAAGATATTTTTTTTTAAAAAAGGTGAAATTTAAAAAAAAAGAAAGAAATTTAAGTCCTCACATTTTTAGATTAATTTAAAACATAGCTAGATTTGACAACCTTGGTGTTGCTAATCAGTAATACACTTCAAAGGTCAGTCTACTGCTCTTACTTAGGCAAAATGACTCATCTAAAACACACAGCAAATAAGTGGACAAGAAAAAGCCACTAGAAGAAAAATGGAAATAAATGCACAAAAGAGAAGTAGCATGGCTTTGGGGCCAGAAAAATCCCAATTCTGCACCTAACTAGCTATACTCTTGGGTATGATACCTAACCTACCTGCATCTCAGTTCCTCATGTGCAAAATGAAGCTCATAATAGCTACTTTTCATTATTGTTTTGAAGTTTAGATCATGGAATCCATGTAAGATGCTAGCACAGTCTGTGATACATCATAGATGCTGAATAAATATTAACAATTATTATTATTAGTCATATTCATGACATTGGAGCAATTAGTGGACTCGTTACACCATCCTCCCTGGCCAATGACATTTTGATGAAACAAAGGTATCTGTGTCTCGAGTATTAGTTGAAACTCATGTTGAAAAAATAAATAAATTGAGAAGCAAATCATTCCATTGGACAATAAATCTGATGTTGGTTTGTAGTAGGACAATGCAGTGGGAGATGTGGGAGGAGGGCAAGGTAAGTTCTGGGGTTCATTTGAACCTTGCTTCTCTGTTGAGAACAACAGGCAATTGTGGTGGTATTTGGTGTGCATATGATGTGGCTTCCCTTCCTTCGGGGATCATGCTGAGGCTAGCAAATGACACTCAGATGTTAGCAATTTGGGGTCACATTTGAACTGGTGACTCAGGGGGCAAGTGTTCTGTATCCCACCAGTTCTTTTAGTCAGCTCCTGAGTCACAACTTTTTTATTTTCTTAAATAGAGGGAGTTTGCCTCATGGGAGCCATTTGAAATGAATAAAATATAGTGTTCTGTAGAGCAAATTCTAAATTAGCTAACATGGTCAGGGAGTTTTCTGGTTGGTCTAATCATGGTGACAATTACTGATTTTCAGAGAACTATGATAGAATCAAAATATACTTATCACTAACATGAGACTGGACAGAGAATTCAGTTATTCTTAGATTCCAAAGGCCTCTCGGGATCTTGCGGGTCCAAACTGATAAGTATGAATCATTTTATAGATGTGTAGACAGATCAGGCATAAAGATACTGAGTTGATGAACTACCACATACATCAGCTTTTACTAAATTTTAGAATTGACCTAGAGATGAATAGCCCTTCTTAGCAAACAATAACAGCAAAAGCAGTTATACACAGATGAAAAAAGGTAAGGTTGAAGAAATGGGTATGTTTTCTATTCTACCAGAAAGTTGGTTTCTATTACATAACAGTTCAATTATTTAATCTTCAGGACAATTAACTCCACTTTCTGGGTTGTCATCAAACTGGTGAGACTCAAATATTGACAGTGTCAGGCACACAGTAGGCACCTAATGAGTAGCAATACATGTGTAGCAAGGCCAAAAGGAAGTACTCCCTTCCCCTCAAATTCCCTCCTTCCAAGAAAAAAATGATAAGTAATGCTTTTTCAGGATGGCTACTTTTTCAATAAGAGCAACAGTTTGTAGTTAATTAATGTGATTTTGTTTTTCTTTCTTCCTTCCCAACCAAGTACAATCCTTCCTTTCTCACTGTCCTGAGACCTCCGCCAGCCTAGGAAGGGTAGAGGGGGGTAAGAAGATAGATTTGTCTCAGACAGTGCAGAAGAAAGAAGCACTATCTGGTTTCTGACTTTCTAGATATCACATAGCTTTGAAACCCTACTGGGAGGAAGAATTGTATAAGTTCGTTGATCTCATTTTTTTGCAGCTCAATGAAGATTTCCGTTTTCTAGCATAGCAAAAAAGATCCACTACTACTTTTTTATAGAGGGGTTATATAAGACAGGAAAGAAAGCACTGGGTATGTTTGTAAAAGAAAAGTGAGGAAGCAAATGTTCGCTTTCTCTCTATTTCTGCCCTGTGGGACTGCTGTGTGGTTAGATAGCTAGAACATGGATGGGACACTTAACACAGTCTTCCACATGGGACTCTGGAAGGAGAGAGCCATGCCACCATGGGGAAAGTCCATCTAGGGAGAGAGAAGAGTGGGGCAGGCCATCCGGACTCCTTGGTAACTAAGGGAGGTGACCACTATATCAGGGGAGTCAGAGGAGAGACATGGAGAGTGGAGATCTTCACCCATGTGAGCTGATGGGAAGCTATCCCAGTGAAGAGGAGATGGTTCATGAGCAAAAGAATGGCTCCCAAGCTCACCAGAGATTTAAGCTCTAGAGGGAGGCCAGCTGTGCAGACAGTTGGATAGCATTCCACACATCCACTGGTCTTCACCTTAGGGAAAGAATCAAAGGATACAGGAGGCTATCAGAGACAAGCCTTTTTATCTTATCTAAGGGACTATTTATGTTTGGAAATTCCTAAGTATTAATCTTGATATTAGCATTTTTTCTTCAATCCAGCAGGTATGGTCTCAGGAGGGTCATCAGTTTACTTCCAGATTAAAAGAAGGATCTACATTTTCTCAGCCTTCCACATATTAGGATGAGTTAAAGTTTGACATTTGAAACCACCTGATTAATCATGCTTTAAAAATTAATGCTTTATGTATTACTAACTTACTATTGCAGAATTTACAGCTCTTTTGCCAGCGCCTCCTCCCCAGGGCACACTGCCTCCCTCCCAGGTCCTAGGTATCCCAGGGAGGGTCATCTCACATGTGCTCACAAAGAAGTCTCATCCGAAATGGACCCAGTGTCCTTTCTTTTCTGCTGTAGCATCCTTAGGGGTCTGGCTCCTGATCCCAGCTGAACATTAGAGCCACCTAGGGAATTTGAAAAGCAGTTCCCATCCTAGGGAATATTCTGTGTTAATTGGTCTGGTGAGACCACAGGCATGAATAAATACTTCTTAAGAGCTCCTGAGGTAATTTTTATTTGCAGTCCAAGTTGAGAACCAATGCCTTAGCGTGCCATGCTGAGGAATCTGGCTGCAGGAACTCATGTGCAGGTGCCTTACCATTGCGTCAAGGCTTACAGATGACCCACCAATGTGCCCTTTCTTGGGTACCGCTGCTTCTCCTGCCAAACTGCCCCTTCTTTGGCCCCATCTCCTCAGCCTGGCCTGTCTGTTTCCTACAGTGGTGTGCCAGAGTCCATGCAGTGTCTAAATCATGCTTCACCCATCCAGTGAGAGGTTGAGTCAGGATTCAAACTCCTGACACTTACTTGATCACCAGTCATCTCTACAAAAGGAAAAACAAATACAAGACAAGATAAAAGAAGTCCTAAATCAGATTATGCTTTTAGTCAGGACAAAGATTAGAAGCTTGCTACACAAAATTGGCAACACTTAACTACAGTAATAATTCCCCCATCCTGACTCTATGTCTGAAACAATACTACCCCGGATTGAGCAAGGAGAATATTATATACCATTTTGATTTTTGGTGGGAAGACATTCATTCAACAAAGCACATTTAACGAAGACTCCTAGGTGTGAAGCTCTGAGCTAGGAGCTGAAAACCAAATAATAAGACACACAACCTCTTGCCTTCCAGAAACTCTATTTATTTGTTTGTTTCCAGTTTTATGAACAATTTATAAATTATTGAGTCAACACTGTCCATTTGAAATATATTTATCTATTTGTATTGGAGCAGCTAATAGTATTAGTTTATCTTGTTTCCAACTAAATTCAAAATAGTTATCTTACTAACAAATCTTCTTCAAAATAAGGACAATATGAGAGACCCTGGAGAACTAAAGTGAACAGGGTAAGAAAGATATAGAAAGAAAACTTCATAAAAATAAATGAGTGCTGCCAGCAAGTATTATATTACTTGGCTTCATGCCCCTGGAAGTGCTGGGAGCTGATCACCTGATTTAGCTCTGACTTTAAATAACCTTGTAAAAGAGTCCAATCCACAAACTCTTTGCACCTTTATTGAAGTAGCTAACTTTTTATTTTATAAAATAGGTAAGAATTCCAAGGGAAAAAGTATCAAAGGGTATAGCAATTGGGAAAAGTCAACACATATAAAATATTGCAATACATTTTGTTTTCCAGTAGAAAACAGTCTGAGATAATTTCCTGAGTTATTCATGAAAATGGAGATAGAGGCCTGTAACCTATTAAAGCCAGGTTCCCTTCAACACTATCTTTTTCTATGCCATAAACACCACCCAAATCCAGCATGTGAAATAGTCTACCTTAAAGCTGGTCTTGCCTCTATAACAGTAGCTGAACTGATCTGGAACCAGAAGAAAGCCATGGGTGGGGCTCCAGTAATAAGTTTTATAAGATGCCACATGTATTGGAAACTTGGTAATAAAAGTATATAAAATTTTAATCTTCAACTTTTCCTTTTAAAAAGGTGACAAAGCAAATAAGGAAGTGGTATGAAAATATATTATTAACAGTGTCAGGGGAGCAATAAATTTTAAGTTCAAGTCAGATCTTTTAAAGACATTTAAGAACTGAAAACAAAGAGGAAAGAACCTGAGATTGCCCCTTCCTCTTCTATCCTTCTCAGTACACGCTCTGTTGTTAAGACTGATCCTGTCTCATGGACAATAAGGAGATTCTTTTGATGTCCTATTTTGCATAAACTTCTGTTCATGTTTGTAAAGAACCGTGATTCCTAATAATCAGTTATCCTCATTTCTTACTGTCACTTGGCTAATTTAATTAATAGTTCAGAGAGGGTAGTTATTTATCGGATGATGAAAGGATTGAGGCAAAAATTTTAAGCAAGCTTTCTTTCATTACATTGCTATTAGGAGTTATCATTAAAATTTTAATAGTCAATAAGCACTTAATTAGGCTTATAGGTGCTTAGTGTATATTCTTGAGGAGGAGGCTGGTAGGGGAGAATCTGCTTTCATACTTAGGTGAGTGAAGTCATGTCAGTGTACCATTTGCAAAAAGAACCAGAGTTAAATGTCTATTATGAGCTACCTCTGAGTAGCCTTCATGTGTATTTACAAACCCCAGTTCCCATGAGGGTAATATAGTTTATACTCATTGTAAGCATCATTTAGTGTCTTAAACTGAATTTTTAAGAGATCTGGGTGGGGCACACATTTTGGCTGTGCTCAGCCAGGGCAAGCTCCATAGTGACACCAGGTAATCTGTTGGCACCCAGACAGCCAGAAGCATTTAAGCTGGTCCTTCAGAGCATGAAGCTCCAGACAGCTATACAATTTGACAACATACAAGGGCCGTAACTCAAGTTCTGAAGACTGTTGAGGAGATTCTAATTTGGGGAGGAACCACGTGAGGACAATATCTCTACTTCTATCTCACCTGCTTTTGTTCCACAGCCCACAGTAAAAGCTCAGAAAAGCAATGACAGAAAAACTCAAGGGCATCATTCTGTGAATTCTTTTTGATAATCCAAAAAGGTGGAGATTGGGCCTTTTATCTCGCCTTAACCCATGGATCACATATATCATGGTGTCATGACCCTGAGCAGAAAAATCCATAGAAAAGAGTAATCTCTGCTGCAGTGGGTGTTTCTCTCTCCGCCTGCCTCTCTAATCCCCCTTCTCCTAAATACTTCACTAATCTCAAAACAACGTGTTTTGTGTTATTGTCGTTCAGCCAAGGCTCAGAGGTTAATGAAATATCTCTCCCTTTTTTGCACTCTTGGTTATTAACGTGCATAAAGTTGCTTGTCTAGCATAAGAAGTACTATGTATAGTTTCCTTTTGTGAGAAGATCCTTAATGTTTAAATTTAGAGAACAACCTTCTTGATCATTTAACTGGGAGTTAAAAGCAGCATTCCCACCTTGTTTTCAGGGGGAAATTCGGGAAAGTGTGAGCTACCATTTCCCAGCACTTCTGTTCTTCCCTGGGCCCACAGCATTGTTTCTGGAGCCATGGCAATACAGGTAGACCTTTCATTGACAATAGTTTGTGTTTGAGAATAATATGTGTGCATGTTTTGTAAAATTTTAAAACCCCACTATATTGATTGAGTGGATAAAAAATTTAGGCATTTGGTATAAGTAATCTAATTCAAAACCAAAGGAGGGGCGATTAAAAGCGCACACCACAGGGTGAGACAGGGAAATCAAATGATTATGCGACCAGCCACAGATCCATGTTGCTTGGGTCAGAAGTGACCCAGGTGTCTTTGTTGCAGAAATTATCTCCCTGTGCACACTTAGGTGTGTTTCTCTGTTCTTGCGTTTGTTTAAGAGTATGAGCTTAAGTCACATCCTGTGATCAATCATTGTTACAGCTCGTAATAGCCACAATGAGAAATTCGTCTTATGAAACAGAAGGCTTTGACCCTAATTAGCGATCAGGTGAGAGAAGCTCCCTTTGAGCTTAGAAATGCTGTACATCAATATATCATAACCGAACTCTTACTATCTAGAGACTAAGGCTAGCATAGCATATAATCGAATATTTTCTCAACTTTTGGCAAAAGCCCTGGAATTTTGGGTCTATTTGCCAATATACCTAAATGTTAGAAAGGTATCCCCAGTGTTTGAATGGTTTAAAATAAATGATAAATTTATTTTAATGGGTGCTGCCAAACTTTAAGTGGAGATAGGGTTTATACACGTTAGTTTGTCCAAACCACAGTAATTTTTAGAAATACGTGAATAAAAGTTATTACATGTCATAGCTGGGGAAGGCAAAGTATTTGTAAGACTGTTGAGCATCTCACATTACAGATACACACCAGAATTTCGTTCTTTATATTAGTAATCTCTATCCTGAGTTCATTTTAATCTTGATAAATTTATGAGCAAAGGCCATTCATTCATTCATGCATTCATGCATTTATTTATTCAGCAGCCAGTTTTTGGAAAGCCTGCTATGTATAAGGCATTTTGCTCTGGGTGGGGAGAATTCAGAGAAAAATGAGATGACATCTCACATTCAAGAAACTCACAATTTTTCAGTGACCCATTACTTGAATATTGTGAAATAACACCATACGTTTGAAGTATACCTGTTCTTATAAGAAATGAGGTGCAGGTGCCTACATACTCTACAATGATTTGAAAAGATACTAACAACAGGGCGAAATGCGCCCTCCAGCAGGCTTCGTTTATCTCATTTAATAACTATTCCTTTGTCTCCCCCTCCCCTGCTGCTGGAAAAATACTCTTCTCTCAAATCAGCATTCCAGGTTCTCCTCATCCCACCTTTTTTATCACTTTTAAAATAGGTTCTATTTTACTTCAAAAGCCAGGGCATTGAAGGGTCACAGAAGTAACATGAAAAGCTTTGAAGAAATAAAATTTTTAAATGTATTGGTGGCAATGACTCTTATCCACTTTACCTTACAAAACAAAACAAAACCCCCCAAGCAGAAAATCATGGCAACATTCCCTAAAGCAGTTAGCTTTCTGACCAAAAATGCAGGATGAGTGGAGGTCCTAATAGCAGGGGAGGCTGCTGCTTCTCCTGAATAACAAGTCTGTGCCAGGCAGCCTCCTGACCAGGGCGCTCTCTGAAGGAGCAGCGTCACCATGAAACCCCCCCCCCCCACACACACACACACACTGCCCTTCAAATTGAGCCTGGTCATAATAAATGCTTCACTCTCAGAGTAACAGAGCTTAATCTGCCTTTTCATTCACTGTCTAAAGTACTTAGATAGTAGGGGAATCACCCTTCAGAAGTGTAGATCAGTGTCTTCTATTTCATGGGGAACAGATCAGAACTGAAGAGTGTCAGCTTCCAAGGCGGTTATCCATGTACAGTTCACGTGCTCAACAGAATTAAGACATCAGGGGCAGGCAACTGAAGAGACAGATGAAATGAAGCAGTCTGCGACGTTAGATTGGACAAGGAATTTTTAAAATTATTCTAAACTTATTAGGGAATAATGGACTATTAAATGTAAAATATATTTTACTCTTCATACATAATTAGAAGTCAATTGGAGATTGAATTAATACTACTATTTAGTGAAATATTAGTAGACCTAAGGGCAATAAGAAACTGTTGCTTTATAATAATTCTCATTTGCTAGAGTGAAATAATAAACCCTGGCACTCTACTTGGATGGATAAAACAGTAAAGGAAGATAGATATATTTAGATTTTTTTCGTTTTATAACCACTTCCAAAGTATTGCTTAGTATCTGCACTACGTAGATCTAATTTTACTTTTATTTCAAATACTGAATATTGAATACCATGTTCATAATAGAAGGAAAACATCATTTTCATTTAAGATGAATTCTGTTGCACAAGCTCCTAGATAGTAAAAATCACAATGAATAATCACTACATTGTGAACATGCAAAGTAGTAACAGATCTAATTTAGAGTAGTGATGAGATCCCCGAGCGTGGATTCCTGCACCCACCTTCTTAACGAGTAGTGCCAGTTTTCACAAGAGGAAGCTTAAAATGATCAGACTAAAATTATTTTACTTTAATAATCTATTAAAAAGTCACCTATTTGAATATATTCATATGTATCTCCCCAAGATCATTTTTTTTAGGAAGGGGGCAAACATAAAGGAAAGGAAACAAATGACTATTGAGTGCCTGGCGTAGGTTTGTTTTCTTTCCTCTCGGCAACCCTGTGACGGTGGTTTTATTGTCTCTGCTTTACAGAGGGAGGACTGCAGTCCTGGAGAGTTGAAATGACTTGCCCAGGACTATAAGGTAAGTGGCCGAACAAAGACACACTCTCCAGAGTGCCTACCAAAGTTTTCCGTTCTCTGCGGCTCTGGCCAGGCTTCACAACATGCAAGGGAAGGTTTTTGCTTTTGTTTATGTGTTTCTTCGTTTGATGGTAGGATATAAGCTCAGAGAAGTGATGAGACTTTGGACTCAGCGCCATAAATTAGTCACTTTAATTTTTCACCTAGGGTGTGAGTACTCAGAGACATGAGGGGGGGAAATTCTGTCTTTCTCGTCATTTCTATTCCAATAATTAGAGGGAAAGCTCAGACATGTCTCACTGATTTGATATTAGGAATAACTGATTTAAAGTGCTTAAATCAACAGAAAGACTCTGGATGTTAAAAGTAAATGCAATCATTAATAACTAATGCCAGAAAAGCTGTATCTTCACTTCAAAAACGTTTTTCCTTCTCTTGAAATGTGATTTCCACAATGGTTTTTATTGGCTTGGTGGGAAGACTGCCATCTACTGAATCAACATTACCTTTTCATGTACTACCTGAACAATTCTTAGAAATCAACACTGTATAGAAGTTAGAGACATATATATATGAATATATAAAGACATAGTGTATATGCATATATATATATATATATATATATATTCATATATGTAAACAACATGATAGTCCTTTTACTTTCTCTTTGCCCACTTACCTGTGATTTGCTCTTAGGCCCCAGATATTTGGAGAATGTATTCTTTAGAAATCCAGATATTTAGCTAAAAATTGAATTTGTGTAAGACTAGGTTTATTTTCCACAGAGAAATTCTGAACCTCCACCTAACCCCGTCCGGTTGTTCCTTGTCAGCTCTTGCGATCCTGACAGGCCTGATGATCTAAACACATTTGTTTCTTTGTTCTTTCCCTCACATTCTGCTCCTGCCTCACATTTTTCACATACAGACATGGAAAACAGAATTTTCCAAAGTGATTTTTGTAATTTTTGTAACTATTTCACTTACATTGTGAATATAGGTCTTACTGTCTAAAGAAGTCTGTGTTGCTAAGTCAATAACAATATGAAAAGACCATCATTGGAGACAGACCTTGTCTTTCAGGCACGTGTTCCTCCAGTGAAAAGGAAGCTGTTTATTTTTCAGTCTAATTGTAATTAGTAGCAAGGTCTCTAATCATGTGGCTTGTTTGTTGAATGTGCGTGTCTGTCTTGCTCTGAGCTGCCCATTTTTTACTCTTGCTCAGTGATGGCCCAGCCCCAGGAGTCAGCAGGAAAACAGCACATTCAAGTCTTGTACTGAATCTTCTTGTTTATTTATTTGTTTTTAGTTGGGGGGATATATCACTCTTTGCGGGAGTGGGGGCAGGGGGATGCAGGTTTGTCCTGGGTTTCCTCACACAGAAGAGAGCCAAATCAGGATTCATTTTTTTTTCTTAGCCCAGGACCCCAGTGTGGAGTCAAGTAGATATGATATGGAAAATGTTTCCATCAATTTGGTTACACAGGTATTACCTTTTTCTCAATTGATATCATTTCAAAAATGCTATAAAGCTAAAAGATCTATTGAAGGGGCATGTTAAAAAATCACGGGTTTTAGAAGTGTATGTTTTAATACAAGATTCAAAATAATCGTAACGAGATTCATCTTAAAGCTTAAAAAATGATCAGATAAAGAGAAGAAAAATCTATAATATTTATTTATTCTGATTACTTTCAATACATGTAATATAGTTTGTATTATATTACACAATGAAAATGTATATGCAACAAAATTGATTACTTACTTGGTTTCATTTTCATGGACAGTTAAGTCCACAACTATTGCAGGTGGAAGTCAATGTTAAAATACTTACCTCTGTACAATTTTTGTGGTAACAAAGTAACTTTAGTAAAATTCCTATTCATGTTGCTTTAATAAAAAGTTACTTATGCTTATAGCTTCCTAGAAACTCCCCAACCTCCTCATAGATGTCTTTGCAATTACAGTTTTCCACAAAAATTCAAAATTGGAGGGGGGGAAATTACATTCAGACTTACAAGCTTGTAGGAAACCAAGATTTGATTTTAAAATGGACAAAATGAAAATTATCCCAAAGTGAAGTTAATTCCATTGGGAAAAAAGAGAAAATTTCCCAGGGGAAAAAGAATAGAAAATGTAAATTTTATATGGTTGAAAGAAACATTTTAAACTTGCTGAGTTTTTTAATGTAATCCTTCTAAACATGTGAGGGGGGTGGGGAAAAGTAGGTTTACAGTTGTTCATATGGAAAAAGACATGCAGGTTATGATTACTACAATAGCTTTATCAACTCAAAAGAATGTCACAATGCAACTGTAAACCTACTTTTTTGTTGCCCCAACTGTTTTAGTGTTCACTCACTATCTCTGATGTACCTAGGCTTATCACATAATTAAAAGAGCAGCAGAGAATCAAAAACTGAAATAAGTCACCTAAGGTAGTTGAGTTAAAATATCTGATTCTTTGCTGTTGGTTTTTTCCCCTTCTCTTTTAAGCTTGTTTTTATTTTATTTTTCTAAATCTTTGTTTATTTTTTCCATCATTATTTAAGTCTTTGAGGATTTAGTCTCCAAGGTCATGTCAAGGTCGCCGATCCTATAACTCCATGGAGTGTCTTTAAATCATCATCTTCATCCCACTCCTTTCTTATGGTCCATCCACCTGCCATGATAACTGGGACACCCCCTTTCTGCTCTAGCACCCCCGTTCTGGGTCCGTACCCTGTTAGGCAGAAAGCCTATGAGTGTTTAAGTGCATAACTTTGACCTATGAAAAATGATTACGATGCCACACAAAGAAAAGGAAAGATAAAATATGGAGGTTTACAAGTACTAATACAATATCAGAATATAAATTTCTCTCTTTGAAAGAATGTGCTCTCTTGTTATCCTGAGATTTCACCTCACATTCAATTATTTAGATTTTCTCAGGGGTTTGCTTCCTTTGTTCTTTCCCACATGCCTTTGTTCTCTGTTTACTGCCTGCTTGTAGCATAAGGACTAGGCTTGCAATTATTTTAGCTCTTCCGATACTCATTTGACTTTTACCACCAACATTCTTCCCAGCACTTGTGTCAGCTTTACCTTCCTGCACCCCGAGCTGGTTCTGCGTGGGGGACTCTGTGGGGGGGCTCTGTGGGGGGGACTCTGTGGGGGGGACTCGCGGTGCAGGAGGTCATTTCAGACTCAACATGTGGGGAGACAAGCTGGGTGCAACTTTCTTGTGGTTTGAGTACAAGACTAGAGATTAGAGATTAGGAAACCTGCATTTAAAACTTGATTCTGCCAGAATAAAATAAAAAAATGGTTATAGAATTCATAGTTTTAGAATTCATGCAAATATTTTTCTCCTCTCTTCACTGTAGCCACTGTAATTCTAGCATACCTCAGTAGGGTGATAATACCGGTTTACTGAACTCACCAGCTTTCTTTAATGCCTTCTGAATTCTAAGGACAAAAGTTACGAGAAAGATGCCTTGGAGAGAAAAAGTGCTAGTGATAGTTGATTTTTATTATTCTATTTAAAAGTATGTAACTGTAACTTTTGGGTATTGCCTTTCCAATGGGATTTGTGCTATTACAGTAATCCTGGTAACCATATTAAGGAAGAAGAAATATGTAAACAGTCCTAACAAGGCTTCATAAAAATGTTATGCTTCGTATAAAAAGAAAACATACTCCTTTTGTTTCTTGGACCTGTGACTAGGAAAAAAGTTTGATGGAAATACTGAGGATTTGAGCTTTCTGAACCTAATTCACAGGCAGTGTTTGGAGAAATGAAAATGCCCATTGTCTAAGTGGTGAACAAAAATAGGAACTTTTAAATTATGAATTGGGTTAACATCTGTTGGGCAAACTGTTTGCTTAGCCTTATTTTAACATTTCCCTTCCCTTTCTACCCCCTCTGTCTCTCTGCACATCTGGGTGTGTGGTGAGAGCACCACAGAGGCAATTATAGAGCCAGAGTCCAGTTCAGGACCCTGGATTTTCCATTTTTAGCCTCTACTGCAATATAAGGATGTCCCAAGAGTAGTCTGGGTGGACTCCACAGGAAGAAAGATCTTGATTTAAAATACAAATAAAACCAAAGTTGCAACAAAACAAAAAAGGGACTTTTACAAGGTCGATTGGCACAAATAAACACAACCACAAAGAGTTCATTTTTAAAAATGCTATGAAGGTGCTGAAATATTTTCATTTGAAGCAGAGTATATCATCTATTAAAAACAAACATTTTAGAAACAAGAGTTAAAAGTTGAAACATTCCAGTGGGAACTGGTTCAAACGGGCAGGATGTAGAAATTATCAAGGGCGGAGGCTTGGGTGTAAAAGAGCTCCAGTTCCCGTTCCTATGCTGGCTCTGCCCTGTTGGTGTTGCCTGAAGGCAGTCATACAACTTCTCCAAGCCTCAGTTTCTTCATATGCAAAGTGGGGATATAGTCATGATAATGATGATGATGATGATGACGACAGCACCTATCTCATAGGGTTCCTGGAGGCTTTACTACTATAATGCGTGTATATGGTTATCACAGAGCTTGGCAGGGGAGAAACAAAGTAATTACTAATAGCTGCTGGTCAGAGTGAGGTTGTTGAAGGGGACTACAATTACCGATGATATGTGATAACAGCAATGCAAGATTTAATCAACTGCAATAGTGAAGCTGTGGCAATGATTTTTATGGTGGAATGGGGAGCAAAGTGGCTTGCCAAATAGCATATGAGGGGGCCATTCGCTCGCTGCTCTGTTAGGGCCATCTGGAATAGCCGTGGCTCTTCTGCCTTTCCTGCAAACCCGGTAGCGGAGTGAGGAAGCATTCCAGTAAGGCCTGACAATAGTCCATATTCTCTCAAGACTTTGGACAGTGCTACTATATTTAGGAATTAGACCTAAAGAGATAAACCACAGTGATATCTCAAAATAAGTTAAAACGTCAATTATTTGCCTTCAATTATTCCATTTTTCTTCTCCGAAAGTCCTCTACAATTGTCATTTTTTTTTTTAAATGTAAAAATGACCATGATACTGACCTAGTTAGAAATTTCAAAAGGTCCCCAGTGCTGTCAGTGTAAGTCCCAAAGCATCCTACAAGGTCCCCTGGAATTGCCCTCATTGCTCAGGCCTCACCCAGGACCACTCCCCTGCATGCCCCAGCCTACCACAGCATTGGCAAGTTGCCCAGATGCCCTCAGGTCTCAGACTTTTGCTTCTGTTACTTGACTTTTATATTATTTCCTCCTCTTTGCACATTCTACCTCCAGTCCTTGGACAGGCTAATTTCCATTTAGTCTTTTAAGACTCAGCTCAAACATATTTCTCCTTGGGGAAGCATTTCCTCTCTTGATTCCCACTTCACTCCAACTATTAGACGTACCCAGCTGTGCAATTTCCTATCCTTGTGACACTGCAATCCAGTTCTCTTTTACATATTTGTATCCTTGGTGTCCCCCCACTAGATTGTGAGTTTCTGAGGCCAAGAATAATGCCTTGTTCATTGCTTATAGTGGAATCTCAATAAAAGTAGCATGAAAGAATGGTTTCTATGAAGCTCTTCTAGACCTGCCTTTTGTATAGCAAAGTGACTATGAATATTTGTAGTTTCTGATTTTTTATTCCTTTAAATTAGTACCAGCCGGTTCCACAAAGGTAAAACTCCTTGAGCCTGAGGTCTTAAAAACATGAATTGAGAACAAGCCTAAGAAAGTTATTGTACCTGCGTTACACACCGTAAGATTTGGCAGGAGTGCAATTGGCCTTATTTAATCATAGATTTGAGAATTCCAAACAAGGATCTTTTGTATTATATTTGAAAAATAATATCAGCTTGGTTCTTACCCAAGTTAGAGGTCTGGGTTTTCCCTTTAAGTAAGAGCAAAACGTAGGATTTGTCGAGACCAGTTCATGTTTTATTCACCATGAAGTGCATCATTGGCATTTGATAAATGATGACAACAATGAGGGTAATCAAAGACTTTCTAGAGACATCTCTGTGCTAAGTGGAGGATTAACTCCCTGTGCCTACACTGGCCCATGTTTGTGTGTCCCCACTGCTCGTGGCTTGAGGATGACCACAGCGATTAGGGACTGGCTCCTTCACAGCAGAATTACCTGGTGTGTACCCTGACCTCCAAGCTCCCTCCCAGATAGCCACAGTCAATAATGTAACAAATTTGACTGTTATTTCCTTGTCGTATAAGTTCTTAAGTTCCAAATAACATTTTTTAAACTTGTGTTTTGCACAAACTTGGGTTATTTACATCTTTAAAATTGGTGTTATAAGTATGTATGTTCCCATATTCCTCAGGCTCTTTAAGGAAAAGTAGGATGCCTTTAAATAAAAATCTGTGGCTATCTAAACTGTAGGGGCAAAGGAGGGGATTCTAAGAAAAGATAACTCAACATAGTCTTTATTCTTTGGAGAGGACAACTGAATACTTAGCAAGAATGGTTTATTGCCATTGACCTGATTTTTATACCCCTCTCATCCTGTCAATTCTACAATTCCCTTTTTTTATGCGGTGAGTTCCCTGTGCAAAAAAATATGTTCAGCTCATAAGGATATAAAACTTTGTCCAACTGCATTCTATAATGGGAAAATAGCCATAAATATGAAGTGAGTCAAGACATTCAATTATTGCTCCCTTTCCTTTGAAGTAAAATGATATTTTGATTGTCCAATTGAAAATACAGTAGCTTCTCTGTTCTGAATAAATTTGTAACCTATCAGAAAGCCATTCATTGCCTGGGAAATCTCATTTTCTTCCAATTATGCAACTCAATGTGTTTAATCATTAACTTGAAAAGAAGAAATTCAGTTAAAGAAAAAAAGGAATCATAAGTCTTCATTGTTATTGCTCGACGAGTGTGATGGTAAACAAGAATGGCAAAAAAACCCCACCCCAACTAAGTAGCTTTT
This sequence comes from Miniopterus schreibersii, assembly GCF_964146895.1. NCBI lineage: Eukaryota > Metazoa > Chordata > Mammalia > Chiroptera > Miniopteridae > Miniopterus > Miniopterus schreibersii. The sequence continues at coordinate 24,753,873 of NC_138108.1, forward strand.
TTTCACCCCTAAAAGTAAAAACTTAAGACCTTCTCTGCAAATTGATGTCAAATATCAAATATTTATTTAAAATTATAGAAAAGGCTTCCTCCACCACAACTAAAGGGCAGATTAAAATTTAGACTATGGAATAAAGATTTAACTCTAATTTTTTATTATCTTTAGACTTCTTGACTGTTTCAATGAAAGGTAATACAGTGTCGAGACCTTAGAAACTTCTTTACTGAGTTTCTTGGTATACAAATGTAAATACAAATAATATATCCAATGTCCAGATAAATGGATCAGATATATTTATTGATTTTGCCTTTGTACCACCCATGGTTTTAAACTGGAAAAAAAAAAAGTGTTTGTCTCATTTAAAATAGTTTCTAAATGGATTTTGCAAACTCATTATTACTGGCAAGTGCCTTTAGAAGCTAATAATACCAAAATCAGATATCAAGCCCGTGCTGTCTGAACCATTTGATAATCTTATGAATAGTAAGAAAACAATCATGAATTGTACGGTAAATGTGATTATAGCTTCTTAAATTTAGATTCCAAAATATTTGGGTTAATTTTTGGTACATTCAATGAAAATACACACCTGATTGACTAGTGAAATTCACTCTGTGGTATCTTGGCTCACAACAGCATGAGATACTAGGAAGAATTTCAAAGAGAATGATAGATTTCTTTTGTCACTATGGGACCGGAGGATGAACATACGCGCCCATACACAGATATGTACAGTTCCTTTTTCAAATACATTTGTTGGGCACCTCCTGTAAGCTCCACGTCCAGTGGTGGGCAGTGAGGATATCAAAATGAATAAGACATACCCTTTCATCTGAGTTCAGCCTAGTGGGGGAGATGCATGTCTGTATGGGGGGAGGAGAAGATCATTGTCAAAATATACACTTGAGAATAAAAATTCAAGGCTAACATCTATGTGCTTTTAATTACTTCATTTCCACAAGCGAAACTTCTTTGGCCTTTCTTGTATAAATAGTGAAACAAATACTAAATTCTGCTTGTCCTTGTAGGAGCTGGTGAGAGCTCTCAAAAAGGTTATGTATCAGTGTCTTTAGGTTTCCTTTTGAGGCCAGGTTTAAAGAAAAAATACGAGACCATAGATAGATAGTACAAATGTTTGAGGGTAACTGAATACTTCTTTTCATATTTTCCCTTTCCTATTGTTTCCGTCTTCTTTCCCTGTGAATAGTTGCTTATTATATATTTTTATATCTCTATATATGGAGACGATAGGCCTGAAAGCATTTTATGAAACATAATTATAAGATGCCACAAAAGCCACAAGAGAAAAAGAGCCTAAAAGAAAGAACAAAGCTAAAAACAAAATCTTCATATTTTACATCCAGTCGTTTAAGCGCCTCAGGATGGTGGAATGGTGACAGAAACAGGTGAAAATGCTGAGGACCTGTGGCTTTCAAAGTCCAAGGACTGCTAGGGAAGCAGGAAACCTGATTGTGGAAAGATCAGGTTCCTGAGATAAAAGTGCAAAAATTTAGATATGTTTCATGTGGGAAAATTACAATGTAAGTTTCATAACCAGTTACTTTTATTTAACATGATTTATTGTGATTTGGAAGAACACTTTTTAGTATTACTGGAATGAGTCTTATGTATGTTAAAAAAAAAAAAGCCTGTTTCTGAGACATGATCTGAGAGGCAATCCAGTGTGGGTTTATAACCCCCCACCCTTCCAAAGCTACCCCTTTTGAACTCTATTTGGAGGGGATTGTGAGTGAGTGTGTGCGGAAGGGGAATGAATATAAATGTGTTTTTCTAAGCAATTTCCCTTTAATTAAAAATGTGCTTTGGATTTATATTTATTTACACTTGAATTATCAAAATGTTCCTTTGGAAGAATTTTTTCCCTTTGAGGCATCTTAACTCACCCTCCCGGAAGCCACATTTTGCCATAAGTAGAAAAACTCTACACCAAAAAGTTGGAGTTTTGTTCCAGACTCTAACCCTACAATTTTGTGTGGGTTTTAAACTTGGCAAAATGCATGATCACATCCCTAATCACAATCCATAATAGTACAGTGTGTGACAGTGGGGAAAGAAGAAGGACTCTCCCGAAATACCAATAAATCCACCCAGGACAGTTGTCTGTGTTTTACTGTTCCCTCTGCCCACTCATCCCATGGAGAATTTTTCCTCCTTTTTTGTCCCCAAGATATTAGATAAAAAGAGATCCTGAAGCCTGCTGAAAATGTATCTCATACTTTAAGATTATAGGTCTAATTACAGAGATGTTCACCTCACTCACTGCGCAAACTTAGTTTTAAATGTGCAGCTCACATGTTCTGCTTTGATTCTTGGTAGCTAGAGTAGATTCCACCTAGGATATTCCCTCACAGCCGTCTGCACGACCCATTGGGTTCTTTACCCAAGAGAGAGTTTTACTTGTAAATTTCCTTTCTGAAAGGCAGGGTGTAAAACAGACAAAATGAGATTTATATCTAAAGCCACTAACTAGCTATCTGGTCTCTTTATTGGAAAAAAGAATGGTTTTCTCTGACTTATCTCAACTGAGCCAAACATTAATTTCTCCTCTAAGGGGCCTAGATAAAGTTCTGGTTAATCTTGACAAAGAGTCTCCACTTTCCTAGTTTTCTTCCTGTAAATGTGTCCCGGCCTGGCCCTCTAGATAACTACGTACTCCACCCTCTAGACTGAGGGCCTCTGCTTGATTGCTACCCACAACCTCTAACCTTCCTTGGGTCAAAGCCCAGGCTTTTTACTGCTTCTAATGGCATATATGGAGAGTGCAAAAGTATCAAACAATGAAAGTAATAAGAGCATCTTTAAAAGGTATTTGTTAGCACTCACCCCATGGACTTAACTATTGTTTAAGGGAAACATCATAATTGTGGTGAAATTATAGATTGCCTTTTCTCTCAGACTTCCTACAGCTAACCTCTACCCATTACGCTCCTATATTTGGAATAGTGCACTGAGCTAGTTGGAGGAAGGCCATTAGCTCAGTGCTTGCACCGGGAGTTATAGAAAGAAAAAAAGAGACTTTTGTGATAATTCTTATTTCATAAAGTGTCATGTTATTTATAGAAAAATGAGACAGTAAAGTGTGCTTTCTTTTAAATCTGGCCCTTACTCTACCCTGTAATTTATGGTAATATAATAAGTGATTTGAAAATAAAGATTTGAGACAACATTTCAGCATTAGTGTTTTTAAGACAAAACAAACATTCAAAATAAAACCTAAACCACTAAAGTGAACTCTATCATTAAATGCCTACTTTTTGCTAAATTTGTAGTTATGGCAGCTCAAAATCTCAAACTCTTCAATTGTGACCTCTTGCAAAGTAAAAATAATTGTATTATTTTCTGTGGCATGAGGGCATTACGGCCCATTATTTTTTTTCCTCCCCAAAGTCCAAGTGGATTTGCATCAGCTGCTATTAAATGGGATTAATGAACTTGGAGGAATTTAAATAACAGTGTGAGGTTTCAGAGATGAGCAAACTGCCTGTAATATTTCAGGCTCCTGGTTCTGAATTACTTCAGCTTTGTCTCACAAGGCTCTTTGGATCTCATTCCATTGTACATTTATAAATCAGGGTGAACTCTTTAGCTCCCATGAAATAAATCAAATTCAAAAGCCTCCTTTCCTGTCCATGGCCTACAATCTACTAACTACTGGTACTATTGTGCCAAAAATTAATGTGAGAAATACTGTAAATAACAAATGTCAGACAGTTCCATTGAGATCATTAATACTGTGAAACAACTCTCTCACCTTCATTTGTTATGTTTTCTGCCGTTTAAGAAGAGAACACCGCGAGCCTCACAGTCCATGCTATGGGGTGAAACAAGGAGGAAGAGGCATCCCTAAAGTTAAGGACAGAACAGCAATCTTGCCTTCCACTCCCACCCCCAAGTCCCTTCCCCATTCCCGTGCCTGGATGGGCTGCTCTAAAATGATATTATAACATTCTACACTCACTTTATCTTTGCACTCTTAGTTTATTCATTTTTCTTACCAGCTTTCTAGTAATTTCTAGGTAATTGATCTTACTCCAGAACCTCCTTCTAAAGTCGGAGAACCCTCATAATGGGAAGAGGACTCTGCTTACTATCACATCTTTAGGGTAAAGTTGTTTCCTCTTGTTTGTATTTAGTGGAAAAAACACACACAAAAAAACCCCTCAATTTAGAAATTCACTTAAAGTTTCAGCTTTTTATGGGGCCTAAAGCAATTCTAGAATTATCTTAAAGTTCTATATTCATGATCAAGCTTCTCCACTAAAATCTATTCTGGGCCAAAAGTTCTGCTTCCTCCTTTTGGAGTGAACGAGAAATACCTGTTGAATAATTTGAATCGAAAGGGATTGGTATAGATGAGTGGTTCTTAAATTTGAGCACCTGCTGGCATCGTTGAAAGGCTTATGAAAATACAGATTTCTGGGCTGAACCCATTGGTCAGGATATAGCCTGGAAATTTGCATTTCTAACAAAATCCAAAATTTTGCTGACGTTGCTGGCCTGGGGATCACATGCTAATAACTCTGAGGTAGATAACCTTGAAATACCCAATGTTTTGTTTCCAGATACTGAAATATGCCTGTGATATAAATTAAAGAGAATCTTGTCTTTTTTCATTGAATAGTAAAGACGTTTCAGATTTTTTGAAGTAATATCCTTAGGAATCAAGTACACTTTATTGGTTCATCATTCTGTCATGTCAATAAATGAATATTCTCATTCATAGTGAGGTAGAACTCAGTGCTTTATGGGTTATTGTTGAAAAAAAAACTTTAAGTATTCCACCAACTTAAAGAATTTGCTTTATTATAGAGTCCTTTTATGTAATCCCTTTGTGCTTGTGTTATTGTTTTAATGTTTAATGAATCTGTTGTGTTCTAGTATTTAAAAGCAGGCAGACAGGTATAGGAGATATTAACCTTTGCAGCACCATTTAAGATGTTATACAATTTGTAATAGATGTTCCAAATAATAAACCTAGTCTAACAAGTTTTAAAGAAGTTAGTTCAATGTTAAGAACTTTGCCTCTGTTGTTTCAAGGAGCACGTTGAATGCCGATTGCCCCTGGGTGCCCCTCACCTCAGCAAAACAGCATCTCTGGACCCTGCAGAAAGTCAAGCTCTTCATTGCTAACAACCTCGTGAATTACCTTAATTCACCTTTATGAACTGCCCTGTGAATGCTGCCTGTCACTAATTTGATCACAAATACTGGAACTAGCTCTGTGAATAGGCACAGTCTCACTCGTCCACCCACGGATCATGACTCAGGCCGTAAAACAGATTAGCCAAAGAAATCCCAGCCCTGGGTTAGTTAGCCTCTGTACATCCCCCGTTCATAAGATCAATAACAGTTCACAACACACACTGAGCACTCACAGTGTCCAGTACCACTCAGTGGGCTCTAACACGGGAACTCCATTTCCTCAGTTGCTAAGTCAAATATTCTTTTTGGTCCAACTATTTGCAATGTCTAGTATCTATACACACTGATGGATAACCCACTAGTGCTTCTTGGAAATATCTACAAATAGTATTAGACCAGTCATAACCGACATCAGGGATTCCAAACCCTAGCAGGAGCTCAGGAAAGAGGCCACCAGCAAATCCTGTGTCATACAAGCCTCTGAAGATTCTTTGTATGAAACTTGTGAAGCCAAGGATTGAGGACGTTGCCCAGAGACATTATACCCCAAATCACCTTCTCACTCTTTACCTCACAATTAAATAAATTGCATTCAAAATGGCCAAACAATGAAGACCCTGAGATGCTCTCCTAAAGTCTTGCAACTCAGAGTGTGGTTGGTGGGCCTGTAGCATGAGCATCCCTATCAAAAATGCAGTCTCTAACTAACTCAGAATCTGTATTTTCACAAGATCCCCAGGAATCCATATCTGCAGTAAAGTTTGAGGAGCATATCCTAAAGAATTTGTTATAAAATGTGGGCTACAGGCCACCTTCCCAGTCCCACCTCGGCTGCTTCTTAAAAAGTTCCGTTTCTCTTACCATCTGGGTCCTATTTTGTTCTCCTTAGTCAGAATTTCTGAGAGTGATGCCCAGGAATTTGCATTTTAAACAAGTATTATAGGTCCTTGATGCTCAAAATATGGATATGGTCCAAAGACCAACAGGATCCGCATCACCTGGGAATTTGTTAGAAATGCAGACTCTCCTGTCCCACCTGCAACTTGCTGAATCAGTACCTGCATTTTTTACAAGATCCCCAGGTGATTCCTATGCACATTAAACTTTGAAAATCATTGCTCCAGGTGATTCTTGCACATACTAAACTTAAACAAATACTGTTCTAAAATACATAATATTGTGACAGGCATGAAAAAAAAACCACTCTGTGATGTTCAGTCTCCTGTAGCTTTAAGTGGCAATAAATTAATTAATTAGTTAATTAATTTATCATGTTGGCCCACTTGTAATAATTGCAGGGCATGGTTCAAGCAGAAAATTGAGGCCCATATACCATGTTCTAATATTTGAGAGTTTTCTATCAAGCTTCAGCAACTGTAAGATAAAATATCTATGTCCCCCTGGAAAATTTACTTTCCTACTATCGAGAAGGCCAGGTTTTAGGATCTTTAGACTTTTTGGATTTCTGTGCTAGAATGTGGCAGAGGAGAGAAACTAACACCAACTCCTGGTTTGCTATCCGTTCCCCTCCTCTGACAACTCTAGCTCCATCCCACACCAAGAGGCCTCAAGTACAGTTAACACCCCAACTCACACCTTGGCAACACCTGGGCATAGCTAGAGGTATGAACTCTGACACCATGGTCTTTGCTCAGAAGAGCAAATTCAGTTAGGAGGCCTACACATGCTCTCAAAAGACACCAAGCCTTTTGGGGAAGGCCATTCCAGCTTTAGGTGCTCCACTTAGAGGAGAGGACAAGTGCTTTGGGTGGCATGTCCCCTTTGCAAAGCAGACTCCTTACCCTATGATGAAGGGTCAGAACAGGGCCTGGGGTGGCACTCAGGTGAGGGCTCTTCTTCCTTTGGTCTGAGGGTGGTATCGCTGGTGATGCTAGATTATGATGACTTTCTGAACATACCAAATCACAAGGCCATATAAAATCTGGCTAAGGGCATGAAATCTAAACTTATGCTTATCTATGTTCATATGTTAAATGAGGATAGGATGAGAATACCTCACAGGATTATTGTGAGAATTAAACTAAAATATGCATTTAAAGCAATTAGCACTGAGCCTAAAACAGAAGCCCTCAGTAAATGCTAGGTGTTATCATTATAGATTATTATTTTTTATAACCTTGCTACTTAGGCATGACTTATACTGACCAAAACACTTTAATATTTATAATCACCATTTGTGATAGTTCAAATAAAGGAGGAACCTTTACTCATAAGTAACGGGGCCTCAGGAGACAGAAGAGGAAACTTTTATTTTATTTTAAAGGACTATACTTCTAACAGTTTGTGAAACTGTCGATAGGTCGATAGGGGCATAAGCTAGTGCCAAGGAAAGCAATAGGAGGTAGAAAAGAATTAGAGTCTGAGTTTGTGGGTGGGAAGGAAACTTGAGGGAGGAGTCCAATTCTGGAGATGTGGCTAGAAATTTATAGGACTTGGGTGGAAGCATTGGAAAGAGAGTACCTGGGAATCCAAGGAAGGAGGAAACAGAGAATTTCAACAGGATGGTAAAAGGCTATGCTATGAGCACAACAAGGAATGAAAAACTAATTCTAAAACTTGCAGAAAGTTAGTAATTGGTAGTGTTGCCACCAACCATTGCAGTTGAGTTGGGAGGGCTGGTTCAGGAGCAAGAAGGGTTTGAAGAGTGTTGATTTCACTTTCAAGAAGCCTGATTGTAAGAGAAGGAAAGACAAAGATAAATGGTATCAAGAAAAAATAGTGTCAAGAGAAGACAATTGGGTGTGTTTAATTTGTTTTTATATGTTTGAGAGCCTTCATCTTACATATTCGTTGGAAACCCACTCCGTGTATAAAATTTGATGTTATTAAATACAAGGACAAATTTGAAAAGTGAGGGGGAAGGTTCAGAGGAAAGGGTTAAGAAAAAGACGGTATAAATTGTACAGTAATATTCCAAAGAAATAGAGATTCTGACCACTGTATTGGTGAAACTATGGGACTTTTCAGAATATTTTTCTAATTCATTGTATTTTCTTTGTAAAGAATAAAGAAGGTGATCTTCTGAGGGTGACAGGAGTAGGAATGCAGCAAGGGACAAGAGATCTTCTATAGAACATTAGATATAAAATAGTGAAATAAACCTAACAGGTAACTATGCATTGTGGACTTGGTACATGGCTGAGTGGGCAGCCTTTTTTGTGACATTCATTGTGTAGATAATTGCCTCATATTTCCACTGTCTGGGTAGATACTACTTATGGATTTTAGATGTTTCCCTAGAGCTATGAACTGTCACCATAGTTCATGCCTTACAATAGAAACTAAACAAGGCTTTTTGGAAAGAGAGAAGAAATGTTTTGTATCAGACTTCATGACATGCCATGCTGCTAATGCGTTTTGAATTCCACACTCCAAAACATCTGGCAAGGCTCCCATAATTCATACATCCATTGAGAGCTTGGAGCTCCAAATTTAGTTAAATAAATTGTTAAGAATGTGTTTTTATTATATAAACTTGAACTCCAAATAAGTCCAAATACTCTTGGAAATTTCAAACATGAATCCCATAAATAGTTCTAGATTTTGACTGTAAAGGTCTTAAAGGCTAAACAATTACTTAACAATGATTTTAGTGTAGAGAACATACCATTGAATTGTTGTCTTTCCTTCAACCATTGTGAACATTTCTTACAGGAAATTTCAGTAATTGATAATTGATATTTAGCATGGCTATTTCTGCCCTACAAGGAAATATGTTTACACTCAAAATATTTTGCTGTGTTTTGAGTAAATTTTAAACCTTGAAACTGTTGGCATCATGCCTAGAGTAATTGTTTCCTAGTAAAACATTTTCCATAACAATAATTAAACTTGAATTTATGAAAGTGTTAAGGACATTTTACATTAAAACGATAATTAGCTACAAGAAAGCTAATTTTAAATTTATTCTCAGTGCTCTAATTTATACATTATTTTGAATTTATTTTCCCAGTACCTAAAGCAGCACTTCTTAAATACTAATATGCACTAAAACCACCTTGAAGATCTTGTTAAATGCAGACTCAGTGGGCCCGGGGGTGGGACCTGAGACTCTGCATTTCTAATGTGCTCTCCTGATGCCGCTGGTCTGTAGACCACACTTTGAGTAACAAGGACCTAGTGTGGTGTTCATAGTAATCAGAAAACTCTCTGATCATTCAATATGCTGGTAAGCAAGCAGCTTCTTGATTAGAGAAGCTACTTGATGTGGAATGAATCCAACACAGTGTCTAAGATAATGCATACTATTTTTTTCCATCGCAGAAGGGAAAAGTGTTCTATAAATCCCTAGAAATTTTCCTTAGAACCCTCTCTCAGCAATTAATCAAAATGGTATTTATAGTCTAGCCAGTAGGCCCTTGCTTGATGTGACCCCTACCTAGTTCTCCAACTTCTGCTGCTCATTGTAACACCTGCCTTCTTTCAATTTCTCCGGTGTATATGGGGCCTTTGCACTTACTATTCTCTTTGCTTTGCACAGTTTGGTGGCCTCTCTCTCCACCCCACATCCCAACACCTAATTAACTCTTACTTATATTCTATGTACATATTCATACTATGCATCATATACATTCTACATATATATATACATTTCAGTTCAAAGGACACATATGTTCAACTCAATAGGTACGAACTTGCAGGTATAAAATAAACAAACAAGTCATGGGGATGTAACGTACAGCATGGCCACTATAGTTAATAGCACTGGATTGCATATTTGAAAGCTGCTAAGAAAATGAGATCTTAAAAGTTTTTATCAGAAGAAAAAAATTATAACTATATATGGTGATAAATGTTAACTAGGTTTATTGTGGGGATCATTTTACAATATATATAAATATCAAATTATTATGATGTACACTTGAAACTAATATAATGTTATATTTCAATTATACCTCAGTTAAAAAAAATTGATTCTCCCGAAGGGCTTCCCTGAGACCCTAGCCCATGGTAAACACATTGTACCTTTTCCTGAATCAGTTAATATACTTAGCAATTATACATTTATTTCTTCCCTCGATTATTTATAGTCCTCCACTAAACCAGAAGCTCTGTCATACAGGAACTGGGATTGTTTTGCTCCTCTCGGTGCCACCATGCTAAGCACAGCTCCTGTCACATAACTGGGCTCTCTCAGAGTAAACAGTTGGGGAAGAAAAGCCTGGTTATTTCCTTTTACTGATATTTGTGCTTTGCACATGCATGGAGCCCACTAACACATTTATAAAGCTCTTAGGATGGTCAGCGAAGGGCTTAAACACACACACACACACACACACACACACACGACAGTAAGATGGTCATTAACATAATAGAATTGCAGAATGAAAGGGTGAAAAGGGATCTAAATTTATAGGAGGGCAATCTGAGGAAGCGGAGCTGACTTCCTTATTATTAATGTCTGAGGGAGACCAGCACTTGGGCTCCTTGACCCAAAAACCCATGGTGGTCCCCATAGCACATGTATATGTATATCACAGAGGACATGTCTGGAGATACAGGTCAAAAGGACACTTTATCCAGCTTCACGTCTCGCCATACACTGAGCTACACACCCATGAGCTACACAACCTATGAATGAGACCCATAGTATAAGGTGGGTTTAGACTATAAACATAAGACCTTGGCATTTCTCCAAATTCAGGTCTTTTCAAAAATCTTCCCAGACTAATTCCACTTGAATCTGTTTACTCCCATCCATTTAAGACTCCTATAGATTTATATATATTGTGACCAGACAAAATCAGTTATGAACTCCTTTATACATTTTTCATGCCTGGGTTATATATATTTCTTATGGGTTAAGAGTTCCTTTTAGGTTGTTACTTTCTAAGGGCCTGGGGGAATCATACCTACAATTTCCTCTGTAATGTCACACTTTATATCAAAGTAAAGATTGTTCATTGACTTTAGCACCAAAAAAAAAAAAAAAAAAATGAGAATCAAAGATATAATTTTGCCCCAGTAGAATTTAATTATTTAATCCATATTTTCTTTACAAAGAGATTTCCTAAATTTGAAATTTATATTCTGTACCAATTATTTAATTTATGACTCACTTTAGCATGTCTATCTCCTGCATATAAAATAAAATAAAATAAAATAAAATAAGCAATCATGCAGTAAAGCCTGTTAGTATCAGTGGTTAATTCTGATAATAAGTATTTAGAAGGCTCAGAGATGCTGATGAGGAAAACACGTGAGTTCCACATATGAAAAGCCTTTGAGGAATTTGCCAGTGCTTCATATGTCACTCCGTGACAACCTAATATTAATGAATGCATGTCTTGAAGGGGAATTCTGAATTAAGTGCTGTGGTTTTTTTTTATTAATTTCTCAAAATGCTTTGGCCTCGTGAACCGCGGGCTTTGCCTACAGAAGGTAGGGAGCGTGGGCTCTGGCCCAAACGCTGTCAAAAGATAAGAAATGGCTCCGACAGACATCAATCTGTTACTGTTCACAAGGCTGTCTCTTCCCCTCTTTCTCCTTCCAGTTATTAAGCAACAGTGTCAGTCATGGGCCCGTTCCTCTTTTCTCTTTTTATTAATGATTTAACATGGATATGTCATTACTGCTCTATACATCTTTATGCAGATGGCACGACTGTGCATTTTAATGGCAAATCTGTTTCTCACTTAACTACTGAACTGCAAAAAGACTTTGGCAGACTGGTTCCAGGAAAACAAACTGGTTTTAAAAGCAGCAAAAACTAAAACAATGGTTTTTGGCTCTACTGCTCATCGGAGCTTGAATAGTGATTACTTTAAAAGCTAGAATGATTTGAGAAAATGGCTTATTAGAGGCAATTTTTAAAATATTAGGTTGCATTTGAGTACATGATTAAGAGTATATTATAAATTGGTTTTTGAGAAGTTAGAAGAGTGGACTATAGAAAAAATTTCTTTGGCTTAAGTTATAGAGGTTTTTTTAACTTTATGTAATATTTCTTATTTACTAATTAATACCAATGGTAATTTTTCTTTTATACAGTTTTCTAAAGACCAACCACTAAAATAAGTTAGTGTTCAAAAATCTTAGCATTTAATGTATATACTCAACAAATGTAAACTATGTCTGCTGAAATAATTTTTAAGAATGAAACAAATATAAGTTGTGGCTGATTTTAGTTAAATAAAATATCATAATTCATGTTCTTATCAATATAAAGTGTTTTTAACATGCTGTGCTTTGAAAAAAATCAACCCCATAATTGTGTACTTTTCTGTCTCTGCCTCTCTTTCTCCCCCATACACATATATATTCAACATATATGATACATATATAAATATATATTTCAATAAAAAGTTTTTTTAAACCCATAAGTTTTTCTTAACTGATACATTGTATATATTTGTTTTAGCTCTTTTTCTAAAGAGTATTAATTTTTGAATAATAATTGCAGTGTATTCAGGCTGTAGAAAATACAGAAAATTTTTTAAAATTAAAACCTGTTATAATCTCACCACCAGAGTGCTTTTATTTTCTTTACTCTTTGTGTAATCTACAGATTGAAAGGCACTCTAAAATAATATCATAAAAATAACAATACTAAAGAGAGGTTTGATGATCATCTAGCCCAGAGATTTCCAAATTTGTATTAATTTGGGGATTCTTTCATTATCTAAAAACAAATCAAAGGGGCTCTTCCCCAGTGAGAACAGGAAGCCAGAGTTCCTCTCCGCTTATTCTATTCTCTCTTCTTTTCTCCTCCCATTTTCCAGAAGAACAGCTTGTAGTCAGCTTTCTAGCTCAGTTCTCTTATTTTATGGATAAAAAAATCTCTTTCCAGAGTGATTACAGAGTTGGCCAAAGTCACACAGCTAATAAAAGAAACAAATAATTCTGCCAACTGTGTCTCAAGTATTAGTCAAACATTGGGTTAAGACAGGATCTTACTCTCAAAGCACCCATGATGGTATGGAGGACCAGGTATTGCCAGAGGGTACAACATGCACTATGACTTAGAAAAACTGGAAAGTGATGGATTTATAAATTAATGAGGCCTCTCTCAGTTAAACTGGTTTATATAATTTGAAAACCAAAACTCCCAGTCCAATATCTGGTCTTATATAAGGTGCGATCTGAAAACCACTACATATTTATACTGTTTTCTCTCAGACTTCATCTAGCTTATAACAAATGAAATCAACATTGGTAGAGTCAGAGTCCATCAATTGCATTAGAAGTTGAGGAACACTGACCATTTTGGAAACATCTGTAAGCATTGCAACCTGAATTAGTATAAATCCAGAAGCATCCTGAAATTACATAGGGACCCACTTCCTCTTTTTTACCTCCTTTTGGTCTTGTGCATATTATAGGCAAAGCTTTACTATGTCAAAAACAAAATAATAATAATGGTTTCCAATGAAATCACTTTCAAAGTTATAAATATGTGTGAGTGCACATATGAGCACAGGCAAGGTGGGGATCACACACACACAGAGTATACTCTAATGGAAATCAAATTGCTAGTGCACGAGTAGTGCAAGGCTCATGTAGTCTACAAAGTTGAAATACTATTAGCCCAAAAGTATGTGACTTTAAATGCTGGAAAATAATGCCAGACAGAAAGCAGAATTCCTTGAAAGATCCCACTGAAGATTAGTCCCCTAGTATAGCACATATAATTGAAGTATGTTAAGATAACAGATCTTGAGGCATCTAAATATTATTTCATTTTCACATCAGTACTAATATCTTAAAAGGTGAAAAAAATGTTGCTTGCTTAGGGAAAATTGGGAGCAGGTAAGATATTAAGACTTCCAAGCTAATGGGAAATGCATCAATCTTTACTCGCATGGTGGCTGACCACTGCATGTGCTCAGTGGCATCTATAATCATAAATCAGGAAGGAGTTGTTTCGAGAACAGAGTATATATTTTTAAAGCATCACTTAAAGCATTCTTTCATGACAGAGTGTAATGTCATTTTTGTTTTATCATAAATAAAAGAGAATGCAGGATAAATCCTTGGCACAAACTTACCTGCCAAAAGTAAATGTTGTTTGAATTTATCATAAGTGATTGATTACCATTATTAAGATTCTCTGATACACTGAGTTAGTTGGTCACATTCTTTTATAGGCTACATTGACTTTGTTTTTCTTCATTCTCCTCAACTTGAAAGTCTCTGTGCCATGGGATAAATCTCAAGAGGGTGATCGTGTGATGCATTGGTTTTACAAATGCTTAAGTTTTTTTGTTTTTTGGGTTTTTTATTTCAACATATATATCATTCCTTTCTGGTGGGGAGGAAAATTATTGCCAGGATCAGTGTTCTAGATATGGAAGTAAACTTTTCTTTAAAAATTTAGTAAGTCATCAAGTGTATTTAAAGTCTATTTATTTAGCACCTACTGCCAGGCACTGACTGTGGGCACTGGGAACCCAGGAACAAATAAAACACTGGCCAACATCCAATCAAGGCATTAAAATTTAGAGGTGGATCTTCCAAAGTGAGAGAATAAAATCTTCTTTGTGTATAAATTGCTTTATTAGGTAATGTGTGGATACTGCAATATTTCAATTCAGATAGAAGGCATTTTAATTAATATGTGAGTTAAAATACCTATAAATTTTAATGAAGGTAAAATCCACCCCTGAGCTACATGCATCTTAGCCAGGCTACAAATAGAATAGGTCCTTGAAGCAGGACCTTGTATCTGGATTCATACTGCTTAATCTGAGACTTGCTTAGAGGTATCACCTTTGAAACTTTTTGCTTCTAACCCTTTGAAAGGCTCAATGATGTTGTCACCCATCAACCCCTTTGATGTTTCAGAAGCATGTCCTCCACCATTACTCTGGAGATAGATTTTTTTGTCTTCTAATAAAAGCAGCATGAGAGGTACTAATTCTCAGAAATTCTTGATTGATGAGTAGTACAGGTATGAGCTTACATATTATCCAAGCAGGTCTTGCATAGAAGCTAATTTACCCAAACACCTACAGTTGAATGGAAAACACTTCTGCATTTCTTAAAAGGAGCCATTTTTATTGGTTCATTCCATCACTTGCATCCACTGGGCCTCAGTTTCCTGACCAACAGGTTAGAAAGTAAGAGGATTAGATTAATTACTAACGTGTTTTATAACTCAAAAATATCTAAAATTTTATTTTTCTGAGTCTTAGCATAATATTCATTATCCCTTAAAGAAAAATTATAGTTTAAATCATCACCCATTACAATATAAATGGAATACTAAGAGGCTGAGACACAGGATAGATAATTCTCAATGTTGGGGAGGGATATGATAAAGGCCAAGGGCATGGAGAAATAACTGGTCTCAGAAATAGCTTCAATGAAATGAACATTAATAAAATGAAAAGAAATAAACATAGATTTTATCTCAGCATAGATTAAATGCTAATTAATTTATGAAACAAATATACCTAGCATTTTAAAGTCAGAATAACCATTAACCTATGAACTTGTCAATTATGGGAAATTATGTGTTCTTCAAGGCTAGTTGCTTTGTTATACAAAATGTCTCATCTGTAATCTTTCCCATTCCTGCAAACCTCCACATAGGAGCTCTTATTTCGCACCTAATTACTGCACTGCTACCAACCTGGTCCCTCTGAGTCCAGTCTCTTCCAACACATTTCTCTACCTACTATCACTTATAAATACCACCTTCATTGTATCATATTATTTCCCTCCTAAAATTCCTCTAATGGATCTTCATTTTTGACCAAATTAGACTAAACGCAAATACTTTTTAATCCCTCCATGTGGAATGTTAATCTTATTTGTCTACCCAAACCTTTGAAAGCCAGGCTACCTTGGTCACTGATGCCTTGATGCCTCACTCATCCTATTTTCCCTTACTAAGGACTTCCTTTCCCTCTTTTGACGATCTCAAGTCCTCTTAAATTTACCTTTGAATTCCCACATTGAACCCCTTTACTCATGAAACATTCTTTGAGTACTTTATTCTTCATTACCCTCCTTTCCTTCCTGCTCTAATATTTGAGGCTGCTTTGAGTGTCTAAAAGAGAGGTAAACAAAGCAAAACAAAACAAAACACCTCAAATACCTGCTGGGTCCAGGCAGGTCATGCCAATGAGTGGAGCAGACTAGAACAGAGACCAAGGCGATCCTGAGTGTGCATAATGCACCTAAATGGAACAGCTCCTGTCAGATCAAACCAACATTGCTGTGCGGGAATGTCCATTGTTGCCTAATATTCCAAAATGAAATCAGAAATACAGATTTTTTGTGTGTGAAATTTCCCCATATTTAAAACACTGTGGGCCAAACACAGTTTGTTTTCATATCTGCAGGCTGAATTTGTTTGCAAAACTACCAGCTTGTGGTCCCTGGATCTAAAGCATTTATACTCTGCATTACACAGTAAAATATGGGCATACACACTTAAGTACTTAATATTGTTTCACCAGAATTGAAGAGTCCTTCTCACCTTCTCTATGAACTCTGTGAATATTTTCTGTATTCTTAAAATAAATAGTCCAATGCTAAGTGTGTGGACAAACTACTGAACTATGTAAATGACTATCATACACATTTAAAAGTACTGCTCTCTGATAACAGATACACCTCATTATGAAGTAGTTGCTACACTGTTCTAAGCAATTGTTATTTGTCTTCTTTGAGAGCAGCAAGATTGCAGATTTTTATTGATAGGAAAGTCACATTAGACCACATATTTAAATCCTGCCTCAATTTATTATTATTAATACTTAATTAAGTCCATTTGTATCTGTCAGTAAATGTCAGATCTGTCACACCTAGTAATATGATTCAGATGATATTATTAGTAGCATGTTCTTTATAAGTTCAGTTTCCCACATAATTTTGTTTCCTTGAGACAGATCTCTTTAGTAAGGTAAAAATGTCAAGTAAACTTGTTAGAATTATGTATGTGTAAAATATAGCAGACCTCTGCTAATTTAACTGATTAAGTAATTTGCTGTATCAATTAAATAGTATAGTAATGTTTACTAATTTTATTAATTCAGTAGTATGGTAAAATCTCTAACTTGATACAGTCACATTTCTTTCTAATAAATAGCTCATGTCTCTACCCCCAGCCCCTTACCTGTCATACTGAGTTTAATGAATCAAGATCAGGTTCACTTAGAACAAGGATGAGGTTGGACCACTTTGGGGGGAAGGCATTAATACACATGAATTTCTAGAAGAAAAAATTTGATTCTTTGGAAAAAATGTCTGGCCCCAGGTGTATGGAGACAGCAAGACAGAATTGATGAAGTCAGGAAGTCACTTAAAGTCTGGTGCTTGGAAAAGAACAGAACAGAGGGCTGTTGTCAAACTCAGAAACAGAAACTGTGCGGCAGGGGAACTCAGCCTCTACACTGAAGCACTGTGTGTCCTGTCAAATATCTGAGTGCTTGCTGACCACTGGAGAACGGAAGAAGTGGCTGGGCAGGTCTATGAAGCTTACTCTTTTTGCTTGCCCTTCTAACCACAGTGCTGGGGTGTGCTGGGGACTTTGCCTCCTAAAGCTCCATTGTCAGTCTTTGTGGCAGGGCTCAGGCTCTATCTAAGGAACTAAAAATCCCTAGGCCTTTGAAAATAGTTGAACCATGTGGGATGATTCAATAGGGCTGCATTTTAAAACACAGATGAATACCAACTATGGAAGACAATCTATAAGCATCTTGGCAAGCCCTGCTCAGAAAGCAACTAAGCCAGCAGGCTGAGCTCCCCAACTTAAGCATGAGTGCTGAATGGTCCTGGAGATGGATCAGTGCTGGCTCAGCTCTCAAGTCACCGTTAGTGCAGGCAATGGACAGAACTGATGTAGAGACCTCAAGAAATCTCTCCTGCTCACTCTGCACCTTCCTACCGGGTCATCACAGGGACTGGAGACCTCAACAACCCCTCTCTTTGCCCCCACAAATTCCCCACTCTCCCTGGATAAAGTTGGTTTTTGGATTATCAGCTGTGGATATCCTTTATGCCCTCTTTCTTTACCACCCTGCCTTTGGATGCTGAACATTTTCTGCTCTTAAAAAGCCCAACCCTTGCAGACAAAACCTTTGGCTTTCTGACACAGCCTTCAGTAACCCATTCAAGAGGCCAAAAGCTGACCATTGACTATTTTGCTTTGTCACAAAATCCTAAAGCTGCCAAAAGGAATGGATTCTTCCAACTGAATAGGGGGATGATCACATACCAGAGCATGTGAAAAACTAAGTCACATCAATCAATAATTTTAAAATATTGCTAATGTTCCTGTTTGCTGCTCTGTCTCCCTACTTAGATGGTTAAGCTCCTACAGGACAAGAGTCATGTCTTACTAATCTTTAGAGCCTCATCCCCTGCACAGTACCAGACATATACAAGTTTTCACTTTTTTTCATCATCACTTATCCCCTCTATGCCCTCTGCAAATTATTAAAATGAGAAATAGAAATTATAAAGATACCTTTATTTGAACTGGATTTTAGAAAATTATTATAGACTTATTTAGAGAGGAATGTCCAAAAGAAAGGTGATGGAAAACATAATGACTTGCCTTTATCTTCCTATCCCAAGGCTTTCAGTTGGCAAATTCACCTCTCTTTAATTATTCTCAAAGGAATAATCCTGTTTTCAAATTAGTATGAGACTGGAAACCTATAGTCAATACACCAAATATTTTAAGAAAAAGTGAATATTCTTACACTAGTCACCCCTATTATTTTGTGGGAAATACTTACTGGGTGTGTGGCTTTAAAGCTGGGTGAAAAAGGTGAACGGATTAAAAGGAGCAAATTGGTAGTTACAAAATAATCATGGGGATGGAAAGTATAGCTTAGGGAATATAGTCAATAATATTGTAATAATTATACATGGTGTCAGATGGGTGCAAGAATTATTGGGAGGATCACTTCTTAAGTGATATAAATGTCTAACCACTATGCTATATGCCTGAAACTAATAATATTGAATGTGAACTATAATTGAAAATTTTAAAAAACAATTTAAAAACCAGTGTGAAGTAGTCCACACCTCTATATGCCTCCACAAACTTTCTTTCTGGATCTCTCTCCCTGCCCTACCTGCCACCGCCCCCTTCCCCTAATCAAGTCTTTGTTTAAATTCCAAAAGGGGGTCTTCCCTTTTGCAATGTAATCCAAAGCAGTCTTTTAATAAAATATAATATAAATATAATTTGCTTCTACTCAGATAGCAAATTGAGAGAATATTAAATGTATACATGTTCAACAGTTTCTAACTTAATTCATTTCATTATTATCTTGGGACTGCATGAATTGTATACTAATAACACACTTACTTTCCCAGGCCCTTAGGCCTTTCACTAAGGAGATCTTGAGCCCTATGGTGGTACTAGGCAGGTCTACTCTGACAAGCCAGTTGTTCTGAATTCATCCGGTGTTGTGCTGGAAAGCAGTGGACACTGCTGGACATATACCTGTTCTGCAGTCTTACAGATGTCTACAACTTACTTGCTATGTGATATTGGGCAAAGCTCTGTAGATTTCTAAGTCCCAGTTTCTTCATCTCACAAAGCTGTTGGGAGAGCTAATTAATATATTTTAAGTCAGTACATGATAGAATACTCTATCAGCTAAGCAATTTGCGACCATACAGCTCAGTGTTCTTCCAATTTAGAATTCTTGGCTGGGTGCATCTTTATCTAGCTTTTATTTTTTTGTCTCACATAGTTTACTTTTAAGGTAAGAAAAGTTGACAGCTTTATGAGAGGAAAAAAACCTGGGCATGAATTTTAATATTTAATTTACTTCCAAAATGCTTTAGAAAAAAAGTCTTCTTTTTGTAGAAAAGTTACATTCATATTGTGGTATGACCACCAATTCATGTAGTAGATAAGTTTGTCTCCGTCACAGTGAATAGCAATATAAATGTATTGAAATATCTGGACATTGTCACAATAACAAAGAGATGACTTAAATTATATTTGTTAATGTGATCTGAGTAGTTGGGGTTTGAATTTGACACTCAGCTATCTTTAAGGAGTGACATCTTTCATTAAGTGAAAATGAGAAGGATCTTTAGAGGAAAAAAATCTTTCCTCAAGTTTGTTAAAGTTGGTTTAATTATCAGTGCAAATGCTGAGGTGAAAATAGATTTTAGTATCATAGATGGAATGAATGGAATAATGCAAGTGAGCACTGATTCAGTAAAAATTTTTTTTCTTTTCTCTTTTTTACTTTGTATGCTTTTGAAAAATATACTGCTCACTAAAGAAAAGGTGAATTTTTAAAATACAGAAAATAAAAAACTAATTATCAACATTAAGGTTATGATTTGTGAACTGTAGAAACTTGATAAAATGAAAAATGCTATAAAAATTCAAAGTGACAAATTATTGAGGATTTACACAAAGATATATCTACAACTATATTTGCGGGGGCACTATTTAAATTTGAAAAAGAAAAACAATCTTAAATTTCCAAATCTGAAAGATTAAATCAAGTATTTTATGTCCATACAATAGACTACCTACCATGTTACAGCAGAAAATCATTTCATAAAATACTTGTAAAAAATGATAAATATTCACATTAAGTTATAATTCTTTCAGCAAAAGGTCCGGTTACCCAAAAGTGTGCATGTTTACCACAACATTCCAGACTTTACAACTGGTGTGGTCACCAAAAGGCCACAGTTGTACAACTTCAGATCCCTCATGACAAATTAATAGAATCCAATCAGTTTCCTTTTTTCCCCATTGATATATGATGGAGTCCTGCAGGTTTTCTTACATTTGTTCATGCCACTCACCAGTTGCCACCCACAGACCTTCCTAGGCATCAGCTCCCAACCTGAAAATGTGTCTCCCTGTTTTTCCACCAAATGCATCACTACCGCCTCCCACAGTGAATTGCTGGAGGTGGATTTCTGGACAGCTGGAGTAGTTGCTAGATGCCACATCCCAATAGAAACAACAGCTGCCGGAGTCACCTTCCTAAAGGCAGAGATTGTGACACCTGCTTGCTAAAGATCTGAGCAGGCTACTAACTCCAGTTCTTTCTACATTTGTCCTTGGCACGGGTCTCTGCCATTTGCCAAGTGTGAGTGGACTCTAAAGGTACAAAGGAAGATACTCCTTGCATGGGTAATGTTCAGACAGAGGCCCTGTAGCAAAACTGCCTGGGCCCGACGTTTACTAATCTTGGAGTTCCTGTTCTCTAACGTACAAGCAGCCCTTCTCCCCAGTGTCCCAGAACAATAAAGTCCTTGGCTGTGGTTTAAGGTCTAAATCATCAGGAAACCCTTCCACTTTCTGCTTCTATCATCATTTTTCTTTCATAGTCTCCTCGGGGACTTTTCTGCTACCTGGCTTCTCTCAGCGCCTTCACCATCCATTGGATGTTTTATTAACCTTGAACCACAAAGTGAAAGGCCTCACGGGTTTAATCCTCTCAAACTCTCTGAAAATGGGCAAGCAAGAGTATTATGGGGAGGATTTTAGTGCAATGATGTTCTGAGAAATTTACATTGGTTTATCTTTGCAATTTTGTTCTTTGCAGAGAGGTCACTGTGTGTGTGTGTGTGTGTGTGTGTGTGTGTGTGTGTGTGTGTGTGTGTGTGTATCAGCCCCTCCTCAATACACTGTAATAGACAAATCTTCATATTATGTAAAATGCACAAGTGAGATCCATTGCTACCTTTTTTCCTCTGCCCTCTGTCCTTTTATACCCTTTCAGCGATAGACAGGCTTTGTCTTGAACTCATTTTAGTTCAGAAACACACTGCCATTTTAGCCAGAGAAATAAACCGAGCCTGCCCGTCTGTAAGTCTACACCCTATCCCAGCAATTTTCAACTGGTGTGCCACAGAATTTTATTAATTAGTGTATATGTGCCATGAGATGAAAAAGGCTGAAAATCGCTGCTCTATACCACTCAGACCTGCACTGGAAATTTTCTCTTATGATCCTATTAAAAAAATTGAGTGTCATGTTTTGTTTTGTTTTCCTAGCCTAGATGAATGTATCATGGACTCACCTCAGTTCAAAGGTCAGAAGAGGAGCTCAAATTATATTGTATTTCTGTGGTACCAAAACTCTAAAATCTGGAATTATAAGACTAGGAATGTCCATAATTAACTCCCATGGCTCTTGGTGCTGCCAAACATCCAAAAAAACAACTGAAAAAACTGTCCTGAAGTTTGTGTCTGTTGGAGGCTGAAACTTACAAAAGACATTTTTTTTTTTTTCCTATTTCAATTACAATTTACATTCAATATTATTTTGTATTAGTTTCAGGTGTATAGCATAGTGATTAGAAAATCATATACTTTACAAAGTATTCTCCCTGATATTTCCAGTATCCACCTGGCCCCATACATAGTTATTACAATATTATTGACTATATTCCCTGTGCTGCACTTTATATCCCCATGACTATTTTGTAGCTACCAATTTTTACTTCCTAATCCCTTCACCTTTTTCACCTATTCCTTCAACCTCCCTCCCCTCTGGCAACCGTAAGTCTGTTCTTTGTGTCTATGGATCTGTTTCAATTCTGTTTGTTTATTTTGTTCAGAGAAATATGATTTTCCAAATACAGTATTAAAAAATCATATGGTATTTGTCTTTCTCTGACTGACTTATTTGACTTAGCATAAAACCTTCTAGTCCATTGATGCTGTTGTGAATGCTAATATTTCATTCTTTTTTATGACCAAGTAATATTTCATTGTGTGTGTGTGTGTGTGTGTGTGTGTGTGTGTGTGTCTGTATACACACAAACATATATGTATATAAAACCATTTTATATCCACTCATCTATTGATGGGCTCTTGTGTTGTTTCTATTTCTTGGCTATTGTAAATAACACTGCAGTAAAATAGGGTTGTATATATTCTTTCAAATTAGTGTTTTGAATTTCTTTGGGTATATACCCAGATGTGGAATCAGTAGGTCAAAAGGCAGTTCCATTTTTAACTTTTTAAGGAACCTCAATACTGTTTTCCGTAGTGGTCGCAGGAATCTGCATTCCCTGCAGGAGTGCACGAGGGTTCCCTTCTGTCTGCATCCTGGCCAGTACTTGTTGTTTGTTGATTTATTGATGTTAGCCATTCTCACAGGTGCGAGGTGATATCTCACAGTAGTTTTAATTTGCATTTCTCTAATGATTAGTGACATTGAGCATCTCTTCACATGTCTATTGGCCATCCGTAAAAATACATATTTATAATTGTCTCCATCAGAGTTCAGCAGAGGTTGAAACTGCATTAAGAACTCAGAGGGGAAAAGAAAAGGAAGAAAGGACAAATGAACAGACGGAGAAAGGAAGGGGGGTCAGAGGGGTAAAAAGAGAAAGAAAAAGGAAGGGAAGTGAAAGAAAAGGAAGAGAAAGGAAAATTAAGGAAAGGCCTGTACTGATGCCTGTGAAAAGCCTGCATAAGGGCAGAAACCTTCTCACAGAGAATCTTATCCTCGAAGCATTATCACCCAGGTTTTTTGGGGTTTTGGGTGTGTTTTTTTAAATCCTCACCTGAGGATATTTTTCCATTGCTTTTCAGAGAGAGCGGAAGGAGGAGAGAGAGAGAGAAAGAGAGGGAGAAAAACATTGATGTGAAAGACACATCCATTGGCTGCCTCCTGCCCACACACCGACTGGGCCGGGGATTGAGCCTGCAACCAAGGTGCATGACTTTGGCAGGAACCAAACCCAGGACCCTTCAGTCCACAATCCGACGCTCTAACCACTGAGCCAACTGGCTATGACATCACCCAGGTTTTTGATCCTTGAGAGGGCACACCCTACGAATAATAAACAGAAAATGTATGATATCTCCACAGGAAAAAAATCTATTTTACTGAATTTATAACTTTATCAGCTAAACCTTAAATGTAAAATAATTAGAAATAAATCAATGAGAGTAACTCTTTACTCAGAATAAGCCTAGATTAGAAAGGAACAGAAGTGGAAGAATGGCTTGCACCAAAAGGGATCCCTCCCCCAGAAGAAAGCTTCAAATATGTTGAAATTCAGATACGTCTTATGGGAAGCAACTCTCCAAAAAGATTTGCTTTGAGTTTTATACAAAGATATATTTATTGAATTAAAAATGATATCTTTAGATTTCAGGGTGTCAATAAGGAAAGTGTTAGAAAATACTTAGTTGAAATCTTGACGTTTCAATTGGTAACATTATAAAATGAAAAGAGCTTGTGTTTGGTTATTTTGCTAGCAGGTATTAAGGTGTTACTAGTAATTCTTTCATCTGACCACACTAGATTTAAAGTAAAAACAACACACACACACACAACTTTGGAGTGGAAAAAAATAGTCCCCAGGCTAAAGAATAAATAGGAAACTATGGCAAAAAGAAAGGACAAGTGTCAGTTTTAAAGATTTACATTTTTACCATTAGCAAAAGCCATGGTTCTAGAAAGTTAGAAGTTAAGTCAACTATCCCTCCCTTCTTATTAATGAATCATCGGTGTTTTTAAGTATCACAAGTTGAATGAAATATATTGTACACTAACCTGCAAAAATGAATACTTTGCCCTAAATTCAAAAGATATTGTTTTGTGTTTTGGGTTTTTTTTCTTCTGTAGAGTTGAATGCAATTACAAAAAAAGAAGAAGTAGGAATGTTGGACATGGCATATTTTGATGCCATAAAGGAAATGGATTTCTATTTCAAAACTTAATATCTAAACTTTTATATTAATGTTTTATAAAATATCAACATAATTGAAATATATTATAATGAATTATGTCACAAGTAGAAAAACTGAATTCGTTTTAGCAGCAACCACTAAGTATATGATATGTATAAAATTCTAGTAAATTTTTATGTTGATAGACTTAGGTTTTCTTTTTTTAAAATTAGATTTTAGAAGTATGAATTTAAAAAACATTATAGTAAGTCTGCTGAAAAAGTTGAGGTCTTTGTTGGGCTATCTTTAATTAAAATAAAGATTCATATATATACATATATATTTATATAATTTTATATATAGTGTGTATAAGTTACATAAATTAAATTACATCTACTCTCATAAGAGTCAAAAGAAGAATTTGGATAAAAACTCAAGAGCCTGTATTTACACGTAGTTCTTTGCAAATCTAACCCTGACTACGAAATCACTTGGATCTTCCTTCCACAAACTTTGTTATAACAATGCATAGCATGAATATTGTGTGGATAAGGAATGCTGCATAGTGTGAAAAAAAGAGTTCATGGTTTTAAAAAGAAAGCAAGATAAATGTAAAAGCTTTAATATCAGAACCAGATTTAGAAAAGTTGCTATGTATTTGAATATATGAAAATATGACGGTTCTAATATCAGTAGAAATTAAATAGTAAGAAGCAGATTTTTCCCTTTTTGTGTGCCAGCCAGAACTGAAATATATAAATCTTGCACTTATAAATATACATTATCTCATTGTAGATCACCAGATGGTGGTGAAATAAAAAACTCGTGTACAGAATGTTGGCTACTGAGCTGCTCAAGTGTTCCTATCTTCTCAAGGTGGAATGGGAGTGAGGACTTCTCCCTCTTCCACAAGGTGAGCTGTGCCACCAAGACAGTAGCTTAAAGCAATCACCTTCTAAGAACCCCAACATGTCAGCTGTACAAATGCCAATGCCTTTACATTGAAAATGAACCGAAACTACTGAAAGAACTATCCAGGGAGGCTCTTAGATGGCAAAACTGAACGAGAATTTGTGAATGACTGAAGAATAAAAAAATTTGGCAGTGCATACCTGGTAACAGTGACATATGGGGATGAGGGGTGGTGACTTTGGAAGTGAGATACCTTGGTTCAGGCAAGGAGGGTGCATTGCCTAAAAAAATTTGAAAACAATAATGAGAGTGACTAAAAGTCAATCTACTTTTTATTGTTGCTTTGCAGCAGCAGTTCTAACAATGTCAATGATAATACGTTCCTCCCACAGGGCAGATGGCTCTCCCCCCACCCCACCCCCACACACACCTTGATATGCCACTATCGAAGGGGATGCAGTTTAAGGACAGAAAGAGCTACATAAAAAACCTTGAACTTCATTCAGGAATGCTATTGTTTGTATTCTTATTGGCACTGTTATTTTGAAAAAATATATATGAAGATTGTTAGATAAGTACTTCTGTTTATTTTCTCCGAAGATAAGATTTTCATAGACAGAGGAATGGAGATATAATTTCAGAATTTAAAAAGTATAGAAATACTCTGTTGTTAGAATTGAGTAGTAAACATCAATATGCATCTATTTCCTGTGCTTGCTCCATTGATGTGATACAAAAGCAATAATTTACTGTAACTTATCTTAGTGTCTAGGTTATTAGATTATTCTCTCTGATGCTTTTTTTTTTCCCCCCTGAACTTAATCTGTAGAAACAGCTAATTCAAATCTGGAGCAGGGGCATTGTGAGCCTAGAGCAACTAGTGCGAGAAAGCAAACATGTTTAAAGAATCATGGGGCCATCTTAAAAGGGCACAGGTGCCAGCCTGAAAGGGGCTCCCACTAGCCAACATTGCTACAATGTGAGCATCAAAAGGAGGCTATTAATTAAGGTTGACTGAAAAACATGAAATTTATGAAAAGCCACAGCTCTACAATGTTACACAAAAAGAGAAAAGTAAATCTAAAATACTCTAAAGAAAGAGTATAAAATGTACTCTTATTGAATCTTGTTACAGGATCATGTTGGTATTTTTGACTCTTTTTTTGTATCAGTGAACAAGGTAGAAATTAATGAATGTCAAAAAAATCTATGTGAGGGCACTTCAGGCTGTAGGGGACATATTATTAGAATGACCTCATAAAATGTGACCATCAGCAAGGCAAAGCTATTAAATTAAAATTTAATCAGATATAATCTCAAATATCCATAAGAATTATATAATATCAAGAATATAAGATATGGAAGAAACCACTTAGTTTAAAGTTTTGAAATAATTTAAAAGTTAAAGTTAAAAGGAAAATTCATTTTCATAGATGAGGAATCAAAATGCTATACTGAATGAAAAGATCACACAGTGCAAGAGCTTCAGAGTTCTGTGAGTGTTAATACATTTAACTAGAACTCTTTTTTTAATTTATCATTATTGTTGAAAGTATTACAGATGTTCCCCTTTTTTCCCCTTTGAAGCCCTCTACTCTGTCTCCACCCCACACTCACCCCAGCCCCCAAGGCCTACCACAGTACTGTCTGTGTCCATGGGTTATGCATATATGCATGTAAGTTCTTTGGTTAATCTCTTCTCAAGCCCCCTCCCCCATTCCCTCAGTCTGTTCCGTGCTTCTGTGTCTCTGGATCTATCTTGTTCATCAGTTGACTTTGTTCATTAGATGCCACATATAAGCGAGATCATGTGATGTTTGTCTTTCTCTGCCTGGCTTATTTCCCTTAGCATAATTTTCTCCAGGTCCATCCATACTGTCCCAAAGGGTACGAGATCCTTCTTCTTTACAGCTGGGTAGTATTCCATGGTGTAAATGTCCCACAGCTTTTTATCCACTCATCTACTGATGGGCACTTGGGCTGTTTCCAGATCTTAGCTATTGTAAATTGTGCTGCTATGAACATAGCGATGCAGTATGGCTCTGAACCTCTGCTCCTACTATTATGCAATTCTCTCTCTCATCAATGACAGCTTTACTAAGGTAAAAAGCATAGTGATTTAAGTTAAGATTTGGTGATTATTTTTTACATGTATACTTTCTCTAACAGTCTGACTAATTTGAATACAGCACCTTTCTCACTACCCTTATAAATAAAAAATCTCCCTTTTGGCTTTATCTTCTGGATCCACTTCAGTGTCACCAAGACCAGACCAGGCTGGTCTTGAGATCTGCTGACATCGTCAGATCGAACGATTCAACAGAATGTACACGCTATGCGCCTTCTAATCAAAGCCAGCTGACGCTATTTAGGCCTCTTTTTTAAATCTTTCTTAAAATTTATTTAATAAAAACACATCTTGCTGAGAACCTGGATGCCAATTTCATGTGTAGTCAAATCTCTGCATTCCCTTCAAGGATTATAATGGGAATGCTGGCAGACCCTTCCCTGCATCAGGTTTGGGTGGGTGGCACTACTCTATGTATCTGTCGTTATGGCATATTCATGCAATAAAATTAAAATCTTGGTCAGGAATCAGATAGAAGCTCAACGTTTTTCATTCACTCTTTTCTGTTATTGCTTATTACCCTTAAAGATATATATTTTTTGGCATCTTGAAAACAAGGAATCTGGTTGCTATTTCTTTAGGCTATATAAATACACTCTGTTTATATTAAAATGATCGGCAAATATACTTAAAGTTGGAAAACATGACCACAGAAAATATTTTTCCCCTCTCCTTACTAAAACACTTTGATACACTTTTATTATTACTCAACTTTTGCCCATGGCCAAAAACCTTCTTCACATTTTAACGTATTCAGAGATTTCTTTCATGTGGTCTGAATATATTCTGCTGTAGACATTATTATGGTTATAAAAATATCAAAACACATATTTTACAAGCATATATTACTGCAATATATGTTCTAGCATTTGTGGATAATATAACCATATTTTTTATAATTACAAGTATTTTAATGTTTTACCTTGCAAGACAACTAATTTTTAACGGTAAAATAAAGTGAAACAGAAAATCAGGAAGATATGGATTTGAGTCCAGACTTTACCATTTACTAGCTGTGTGACTTTGAAAAAGCCCTGTAACTACCCTGATCTTCAGTTTTCTTATATTTATAAGGAGACTTCTTACAATACTAAACATACTCATACCATATGATTCAGCAATTGTGCTTCTTGGTATTTACCCAAAGGAGTTGAAAGCGTAGGTCCACACAAAAACCTGCACAGGGTGTTTATAGCAGCTTTATTCCTAATTGCCAAAAGTTGGAAGCAACCAAGATGTCCTTCAGTAGGTGAATGGATAAACTGTGGTATATCCAGACAAAGGACTTTTATTTAACACTAAAAAGAAATGAGCTGTCAAGCCATGAAAAGACATGGAGGAACCTTCAATGCATATTACTAAATGAAAAGCCAACCTGAAAAAGGCTGCATACTGCACAGTTCCAATTACATGGCATTCTAGAAAAGGCAAAGCCATGGGAACAGGAAAAAGACCGTGGTTCCCAGGGATGGCAGGGGGAGATGGACAAGCAGAGCACCTACCCTCGTGATAGACAGATGACATTATATGTGTTTGTCCAAAGCCATAGAACATACAACACCAAGAGCGTACCCTGACATAAACTATGGACTTTGGGAGATTATAATGTGTCAATATAGGTTCATCAATCGTAATAAATGTACCACTCTAGTGGGACATTACATTATCTATTGGTAATGGGGGAGGCTGTGCATCTGTGGAGGCAGGGGGTACATGGGAAATCTCAGTACATTTTCCTCAACTTTGCTATGAATGTAATAAACTGCTCCAAAAATTAAGTCTTAATTTTAAAAAGTATTACAAGCATAGTAGATGGAAATATGTAATAACCAACTCAGTGGGTAATTCACATAAGAGTAGAGGTATTATTTCATCACTTTTCAATTGTCCTGCGTAAAAACAGTATGCAAATGTATCAGTCCTCTCTATTGTCTTTTGGGGAATGATACCAGATTTTGCAAAGTTTCCAAGAAATACTTTCTGGAAATTTTTAAACTGGGTTGGGATTGCAAAGACTAGGCTTTTGTTTTGAGATCAGGCACAGATATTACTTCATCTCTCAGTTCAGTTTTATTTGTTCTAGAAATGAATTAGACATATAACTTAACAAGCACAATGAA
This sequence comes from Miniopterus schreibersii, assembly GCF_964146895.1. Taxonomy (NCBI): domain Eukaryota; kingdom Metazoa; phylum Chordata; class Mammalia; order Chiroptera; family Miniopteridae; genus Miniopterus; species Miniopterus schreibersii. The sequence goes on from NC_138108.1 coordinate 24,783,792, forward strand.
CACATAGATGAGTTAAAAATAGACTTCAGAGAAACAGATGGACTGGTAAATTGAAGAGAGATAGGACATTATACTTTCTACCTTTTTAGTGTCTTTCCTCATAAGTGTAAGTTCTCATAAAGACTGTTCTTACTTGTTGAAAGTGAGAGCAACTTAAAATAATGATTTTCTTTCATTATAAACTTTAAAAATTTTTTAATGATCTATCATTACGTATTTGACTGATTGAAATATCAATGAGTAAAATTTAAACCATAAAAGAAAAAAAAAAGAATATTCCTTAGCAGTAGGATTGTACCCTTTGTTCCTTAGAATATTTAACATGTTTGAGGCAGACATGACTTTTCAAATTTGATTAGAATCTGAAAAAAAAACCTTCTCAACACAATTCCCCAAATTTGATCTATTTGGATTTGATCATGTTCCCTATTAAAATCTGATTCTGCTGTTAACAGGACTTGAGATATCGTATCAGTTAAATCATAACAGTGAATCCTGGAATAAAAGTTAGGGTAATATTTCAAATCCATCATTAGTGCTTCAAATAACAAAAGCTGACATTCTGTGCTCATTTGCAGTCAGCAGGAATTTGGCAGGAAGATATTAAGTACAGGGTTTCGGAGTGTCACAGAACGGATGGGACATCTACATGGTGTTCTCTCTGATGAAGAGCACACTTTGGAACCAGTGTGAATAGCAAGATTAAAGCCACTCTGTATCTCATCAGACCACTCTTTTGCACCTAGAAAAATGACAGTTATCCAGGATTGTCCTCTATGCAACTAAGTGAGCAAAATGCCTGTGGTATCCACGTAGATCCTATTACTTTATTTTTTCAAACTTGATTCTCTGTGTTGGATACCTTGGCAAGTGCACAGATCACTTCTCACTACACAAAACCTCCCCCTATGGTAGATATCCTCTTTAGTAAATGGATGGAGGAACCTGAGGAGAACGTGGCTGTCAGCCTCTCTTTCTTTGGTGTGTGGTTAAATATATAAAGAAATGGAAGTTTTGGTAAATGTAAAATTCAGGAAAATTGTTACTTCAGTTTGGCGGAGGGGAAGATTGGATTGGGGAGGGCACACAGTAGCTTTCTAATTTACTGATAATGTTCTAGGTCTTAACCTTGGTGGTAGAAACCTGGAAGCCCATTTTATGATTTCTGAACTATGAAACATCTTATATGTTGTTTTGTTTGTATGTATGTTATTTTTCACAGTATAGTATTTGTGTATATGTACCAAAAACTAACAACTGAAAGAAGAAGAAACAGTAGGTAGACTAAGTTAAGAGTCTATTAGTAATCTAGACAAACAATATAAATCTGGGCTATACTGGTAAGTGTGGAAATGGAGAGGAGAGAAAGAAAATGAAAAGACAATCGAAAATATAAAGCAAGTAACCTGTTGGCTCCTAGTCATTGGAAAAGAGAAGGCAGGTGATCTCATATGTCTCCAAACCGGAAAGCCCAGTTGATTCTGAAAAACAGGAGCATTGCCGAGGAAATGACTTAAGGCAGGCAGAGTGAAGTGTACCTTATTTGGGAGCAAGGTCAGAGGCAGAAAATGATATTTGATCACCATCTTGTTGTTATGATAATTGACTCTATAATAGTGGATACATTCTCCCCGGAAAAAATGTGAAATAACAGCATAGGCTTTGAGGAATTTCCTTGACAGGGGAGAAAGAGGAAGTCAAATAAAGGAACTCGTGCCCTCCTCCAACTTATTCTTCACATTGATGCCAGAGTAATATTTCTAAACCACAAATTGATCATGTCACCTTCACCGGCCAAAACTCTTTATAGCTTCAGGATAACTTCCAAGCTCAAAAGCCTGCCACGAAGTGCTATTTATGTTGTGAACATATATCCAGCCAGCTCCATCTTTTGTGACTATCACCCAGGCAGCCTTCATGCCAGCCTCACTGAAGGATTTGCCTCTTTCTCCCACCGCTGCACAACCTGTAGTTACTTTCTCTTCTGAGTAAGTAAAGCCTGATCGTCTCAGCTGACCCAGTGTCTCCTCCTCATAAGAACCCTCCCTTGTTCCTCCAAGTTGATCTGAGGCCACCCTGTTCCACTTTGCAGAAACCTTCCTGGGGCACTTATACTCTTTGATAATTGTTTCACTTTTTGCCTTCTGCTTATAGACAAAGCTTTCATTTCTGACCTGCATTTCTTAGCTATAATTGCACCAAGTGGGCATTTAATAAGTGTTTTGCTAAAAAATGAATAGATGAAGAGATAGGTCAGTAATGAATGAATCAGCCAAAGAAAGTAGCAGAAAAGTATATCATGAGAGATTTTGGAAGGGGCGTGAATGGTGAAAAGTATCATGTTACACACAGGCTATGGGGCATGGGAAGGAGAAAACAGACTCTACCTAACAATGAGGCAGTCGATGGTGAGCTCGGAGTTAAGGTTCAGCAAGTGGTTTGGCCAGAAGCCACGAGGAGTCTGGGATAACATGGCCTGGGCACTGGGGGGTAAGTGAAACATGGATGCAGCATGTGTGATTAATTCTAGTTAAGGCCTCTAGTGACAAAGGGAGCAACAGTGAGGTCAAAGTCAGGCAAATACTTTTAGAAGAGTGTGTACACACACGTGCCAGGGGAGAAGCTGTGATGAAGGGTGTAGCAAGAAGGAGCCACTAAAGAGCAGTGGGGTTCCTGGAGACTGGAAAGTGGGCTGGGCTCAGGGACACCAGCAGGCAAATATTCTGAAGAAAAGATGGGATTTTGATTTCAGAAAGAAACAGGATAAAGTGGAAAGGAGGGAGATAAAGGCCTTCAAAAAGCAGGAGGTGGGATTATCCCCAGAATGGCAAGGGTCTTGTTGGAAAATCTGCATTAGAAAATGTGCTTGAGTCTGAATAGGGTAGGAGGAAGAGATTTCACTGAAGGTTGAGGGTCTGGGAAATGCAGTGTGGATTTATAATTGTCTGGGTGGTTCTACAATATTGCCACAGCTCTCAGGCTGGAAAACAACTAAGAAACTAGTGCTCACAGGCTAATAAAGATAAACCTTTATTTGTTTATTGCCCAACCTTCCATTCGTTCCCATTTCAAAGCATCCAAAGCACATAGTTCCTGTGTCACCCAAACCTGGTTTTCAGAAGGTGCTCAGCACTTAATCCAGACACCTTCCTGTGTTTAAATGTTTAGTCTTCTCTGTTCACATCTCTTGACACAAACAATAACACGTCTGCCCCTTTCCTGCCCTCAGTACACACCAAATGTCATACATTGCCTATTCTGTTACTATAATATTGCTGGCACAAAATTTAAAATTACTTTTTTATATATTCATGTTTCTTCATTTTTCTGTCTATATGTTAAAATAGATGAAAATTGTGCTCTAACTGGTGCTTTTGATGGCAGCCATACAATATTGTTTATGTATATTTTAAAACACTCTGTCCTCAATTTTATAATATCTATTTGAGATCTCAATAATTTACTTTTTAAAACTGGAATGAGTTATTGCTTTTAGCACTGTGAAAACAAACTCCTCTCCCCCACTGTCTATATAATCTTAATTTTGTAGCATCGTAGATAACCTCGGGCATCTGTCTGCCTATGGTTAAACACTGGGCCATCGCTTCCCAGTTTTATGAGTTTAACCATGACACTCTCTGAGCCTCAGTTTCCGTTCTGTAAGGGGGAGATTAGCATAGTACCAGCTCATAATGTTACTGAAAAGAGTGAGGACGGTGCTGGCGCATAAGAGGATTCAACAAACATTTATTAGCGGTAGAACAATTAAAACTCATTATGATTTAAAAGGCAAGCTTGCTTTTCATTTTGAATCACTTTTGTAATGGCTTTAAAAAGACAAAAAGTATTTATCCCTTTTTTTCACTGCTTAATCCAGTGGAATAATTGGTCATGTGGTCAGTTTCTGATAAGTTAAACATCCTGGAAAATGATGTTGGGTATGGAAGAGTTCCTTGCATAGTGCCAGTTGTGTGAACCTTCACATTCAAGGTACTCAGGATTTTGCATTACAAAATCGAGGATACTGAGCCTTTTTTCAAATACGATTGGTAAGAACACATTGAAGGTATAAGCTGAATGACCACCGCTTGGTTTGATGTCCTTTTTTTAGTGGCTGCCAAAGAAACGTAAGCTCTGTAATTTAGGGTGAGTGACTGGGAAAGACTAAGCAAACTAAGAATTATTAGCTGATTTCATGGAATGAAGTTGGTCCCCTGGAGCCAGTTCCCTCTAATATTAAGTGACTCTCAGTTGCTGCTCCAGAGATCGTGACAATGTCTTTGAATCTGGTTTCTGTAAAAAGACTGGGACTTATTAAAGCCACCGCAACCCAGCTTTCAGGACCATATTAGGCATTTGCAAGAGCTGTGCCTCACGAACGTGGTCTAAAGGCTGCCAGAAGGAACGGCGAGGCCTCTGCTCCCCGGGATGTTATTAGTGGATTATTTCTATCTATAGATTGTTTTAAAAGGTTGTTTAGAAAGCTGTAATTTTTAAGCCTACTTTATGTGCCTAGCATTAAGAAAGCAATAAAAGTTTAAGTTGTCTTCAAACTTTCTAGAGAGAGCACAACATTTCCAAACTATCAACCGAAAGTGACCCTTAAACTACAAGTACATCGAGCCCGCCTGGCTTAGCTCAAGGTCGAGCAATGACCTACGATCGAGGATAAGCAACCCCAATCTTTGTTGCTAAACATCAAAGCTATGATACTTTCAACTAAGGAAAAAAGAGCAAGGAGGTGTTCCAAAAGGTGTGGATCCCTCTGCCTTCTCGCGTCTACAGCACTTCTGGCTGAAGGTCTGTCTCAAAGTTTGCTGCAGCAAGAAATATTTTTCCTTTACCACATGACAAGCATTTCATTGACAGTCGGATAAAGGCCACCAACAAAAAAAGCTATCGGCTCTCTCCTCCAGTGTTCTGTCATCACTATCTTACCATTCAGAATGTCCATAAAATATTCAGGTCCCAATGGAGCACGAACCTGTGGCCGTAGGCCATAGTGAGGTAGCATATGTTCAGCGACAAATGCTCGGTGGCCTAGGAACGTGCCTTCCTCTCCTAACACGTGCCTTGGACAACCTTAGCAGCAGTTCTGAAGCAGCAACCGAAACACACTTCCTTCCTGATGAGTGATGCCTCCTGTCACTTTTTATTTTATTTTTTTTAGAAAAGTGATTCAATCATTCCAAAGAAATGTTTGTGAAACAAAATTAAACTTTAGCAGTTTACATCTTTTATGCTGCTTTTGCCTTGTTGATAATGGGATACAAGGGAAAGTATATATAAAGCCAAGCTCTACTTCTCTATGAGAAGTATTTTTAAATGTACATCTAAAGATAATTAGAAAAATGATTTCTGCCCCCTGGCTTCAGTGTTTTCTTCTCTCAAATGGCTCAGGACAGAGTCAGGGACTCGGTGGTCTGATCGCCTCATTTCCTTCAGGAATATTTTGATGTGGAAGAAAAGTAAACAATTTAAGAAAAATTTACTTAATAGTCTTGTAGAAAGAAGGTTGGACTTTGTCATACCAGTTTGAAAAGTTAAAACTGAAGGGAACTATAGGAATCATTTAGTCAAATCTTCTCAATTTATACAAGAAAAAGTGGAACCCAAAGCTGTTAAGGAAATTGCCCCAGGCTACACAGCTGGTCAGGGCAGAACCAGATTAGGTCCGTGACTTCTCCTCATGGCTTAAATTTTATCAACAAAGTTGGCACTTACAAACCTGTTTCCTATTTGTAAAGAAGAGTGGTTGAAATGAACAGATGATAGCGATGGCTAGAATTAAAGAGGCAATGTGACAAAGGCCAGCGTCAGGCGTCTGAAACCCCAAGCTCAGATCTGGGCCCCGGTGCCACCTCTGGCCTGAGATCTCTTTCCCTTTCAACTGCCACGGCAGAAAAATGAGACCATCTCCTGAGGTTTTCTATAATTATGAGGAAAGCAGAATGAAATCTTTGGGAGAAAGGGACAAGTAAATTCAAAATACAATATTAGTCACAAAACCAACAAGCAGGAGTCAGAATGTGCTGGTAGTTCGGGACTTAAGACTCCAGGCGTTGGCACCACACAGGCCGCTCACGTTTCAGCTTTCCCACTTCACACTGTTTATTCAGTCCACCTCTCTGCGCCTCACTTTCCTCATCTGTCAAATAGATTTAATAATATTTACCTCAGAAGGTTGCTGTTAAGACTAACCAAGATTGTGCATATAGAACTGATTTATAACACTGGCATATAAACATGAATCAATTTAACTTTTTTCCATAATTATCTCACCCGAAATTGTGGCAGTTTATTTGGTGACATCATAGTCACATTCCCTAACTCTAAAGTCGTTTTGTTTTTTTTTTAAAGTCACTTTTGGTTACAGAAGAACACATATTTGGCTATATCAGAATAGTGTATATCAGCATATAAAACTCATTCCTGATTTTAAAACTTCAATGTCATAATCTCCTATTTTGTTCAAAGTTCAGGCTTGGAATGGACCATGTGTAAGCAGGAGCACAGCATGATGTGTCTTTGCACATTTTTATGAGTTTACTTCTCTCTTTTTTCTCCTACTTTCCATTCCCAAAAACATTTAGCCTGTAGAACCTAGTCACTTCCAGGGCTTTGGGCATCTCCCTTACCCTCCATTAGGGAGAGAAAGCCCCATCGCCCAGGAAGTCCCAAGGGATTCAGGAGCTCTGTGTTAGGAACCAGGACAGAGGCCAACATTTTCTTTTTCTCTTATATCATGTCCATTTTTTACCTCACTATTAAAAATACCTAGAATATTAGCGTTTCAGGATTCTTTCCAAATAGTGCACCCCTGTGTCCAGAGCAGCACAATTTACAATAGCTCAGATCTGGAAACAGCCCAAGTGCCCATCAGTATGTGAGTGGATAAAAAGCTGTGGGACATTTACACCATGGAATACTACGCAGCTGTAAAGAAGAAGAATCTCGTACCCTTGGGGACAGTATGGATGGACCTAGAGAATATTATGCTAAGTGAAATAAGCCAGACAGAGAAAGACAAACATCGCATGATCTCACTTATATGTGGAATCTAAAGAACTTAATAAACTGATGAACAGAAATGATTCAATGACATGGAAGCATGGATCAGACTGACGAATGTCAGAGGGACAGAGGGGTGCAGGAGGGTGGAGGGGGAGAGATTAACCAAAGAATTTATACGCACATGTGCATAATCCAAGGACACAGACAATAGTGTGGTGAGGGACTAGGGTGGGGTGTGGAAGGGGTTAATGGGGGAGAAAAGGGAACATCTGTAATATTTTGAACAATATATATATATGTGTGTGTGTGTATATATATATATATATATAGTGCCACAGGTTTTTCCTAAATAAATAAATAAATAAATAGTACACTCTTCCACACAAAAAAGCAACACTGAGGATATCATTACGTGAAATGGTTTTCTAAAATGCTGTACACACTAACCTAGGATGCCAGGGAAATAGTGCTGGTTACTGGTTTCCTTTCTTATCCCTTTGGAGGGGATACTTTATGGAAAAACTTCATCTGAAAACAAAGTCTGTGTCATTAAAACTTTCTAACACTAGTGAATTTGAGAAAGCACCATTTAAAAATGTGTCCTTTCACTTTATTTTTAGGGAGTGAAAATCACCTACACTTCAGAGGCGGGCTTTCTTAAGAAAGCTAGTACCAGGACTAAAACTCACTGAAAGGGTTCCCTACAGGGCTTGATTTAAACGTAATTTTCTTTTCAAACTTTCTCTAATTCTGTACATCTCTCTCCACCACTCTAAAAACACCTACTCTTCCCTTGTGCCGTAACTTTTCAGATGATGACTCCAGGTCTTGGAGATGTTTTTATCTTTTAGAAACCTTGGGATTGAAAATAACATAAATCTATTTCAATTTAGTTTAAGTAAATTAACAGGCCTCAGGCATAAGATCCAGGAACTCCATTCTTATTCTAATTCCCTCCCTCCGTCCCTCTCTGTCTCCCTTTCCCAAGCACAAGACCCTCCAGGTCAATAACTTGAGAGGAAAAACTTTTACTCTTGTTTTTTGTTTTTTGCTTTATTTCCTTTATCCCGGATTCAATTTGGAACTTCTGGGAGGTATTTTGGCCTCCCAGGGGGTCCACCATCTGAGGAAGGGTACTGTGGTAGATTGTTCACAAACGTGGCAGCCAATAGTCCCTCCCATCTCCGCACACGTGTGCCCCCTCCTTAGAAGGAGTGGCTATGTAGCCTCCTCTTGAATCTCCATTGGCGCTGATCTTACTATAACCAGAAGAATGTGACAGAAATGATGCTGTGCCAGCTGGGTGCCTAGGCCTCAAGGAGCTTGGCAGCTTCTACTTATGCCTTCTTGAGAGCCAGCAACCACGTTAAAAAGCTTGGGTGAGTATCGAACAATGAGAAATCTAGTATTAGAGGAAAACCAAGGTACGCTGGCCTCATCAGCCATGCCAGCCGAAGCACCATGTATGTAAACGAAGCAATTTGGGGCATTTCCTACCCCATTAAACTGGATAAGTGACTCAGTCAACTCCAGCTACACCACTTGGAGCAGACGAAGCTGTCCCTGGAACAAATCTCGCAAGATGCAGTAGTTGTTTTAAGTCCCTAAGCTGCGGAGTAGTTTGTTATGCAGAATGGATAACGGATGCCAGCCGCAGGGTGCCCAGCCCGGGGCATGAGCTTCACTCTGTCTTTCTGTTGCCAGCAGGAGGGTGATTGGAAAGTTATTGCCACTCAAAGATACGGCCCAGGTCAATTTTCTTCTACCACAACCTGACAAAAGGCAAAGGAAAGTTATGACCTGAGTAGAGAGTAAAGTTTACGGTAGAGGCTGGCAGCTGAGTGTGGCAAGAGTACCAGAAGTGCCTAAGAGACATGACTGGTGCACTTACTGTGCCTGGGGTTGGCTCTGGATATACCACGGCCTTGTTCATGTTGCCACGGGCACTATGACGTCAGGAAACGCTGCCTGGAAGTCATAGACTGTGACCTTCATCAAGTCCTTTATGACATAAATGAAGTTTTAAAAGAATTTTGTCTTAAAACCTCTTACTTTTCTTTCACAAGTCTTTTAAGTAATTATTAGAGAATTGCATTTATTTATTTATTTAAAAGAGTTTAAAATGACTGCCCTCCATGAATGAGAAACTACCTAACTTCAGCAATAAAATACTTAATAGTACTTTTCTTTAACCTATTTTTCTTTAATCACAACACTTTTCTGTAATTTTTTTTTTCTTTATAGTCAAAAATGTTAGAGTACTTCATACTTCTGCTGGTATTTGCACATAAGTATCTTTAAAGGAATTAGAATTAATCTTATCATAAAGCCACATATGTAACCTGCTAGACTGCAAATCAAAAGTAAATAAAACCACATGGTTTTACTTTGGGTTATTTGTTGAAATTTTTTCGATTTTTTTTCCCTTTCAAAGCAATAACATAAATTGTCTAAGAAATAAATATAATTGATACCGACACAAGAAACACCAATGGTAGATAAAGTTGGTTTACTATATATAATGGTTCATACTCTTTTTTCCACGGTTGGAGAAAATTAGTACATGTGTGTGATGGTTGCAGTGCCCACATAAAATAGGTGGTAAAAGATGGTCTCATACGTCGCAGAGAATAGAGTCTCCTTGGCCACCACAAGTAAAGCTTGTCTTTCAGAAACCAATTTCGGGACAGCGAACCGGCTAAACTCCCTGAGTTGGGTGGTGGATAACTCAGAAAATGCCATTCGCTATAATACACTAACCAGCATTCAGACAGCTAAGCCAGGAACAGAACTGCTTTAGGCTTAGGAGTCTCCTGTTTTGAGAAAGACAAGACGGTACATATATTTTTAAAAAACAAACAAACAAAACAACACCAATAAGAAAACACCAATAAGAAACAGCACCAATAAGAAATCATAACAAGAAAACACTTTAAAAAAAAAAAGAAATTTACTATTAGATATATTTGTCAACTTATCTCAAAGGAAGACCTCTTGACAAAGCAATTTGATTTGGCTGTTTTGATGTGATCATTTTTAATGGATCTATATCAAAATGTTGCCTTAAAAATGTAAAGATAACATTATTTATTATTATCTACTAGGACAGCAACCATCGCTGGCTTGTGCTCCATCTCTACCACCTGCCTGGCCTCTCCATTAAGAGAGATGTGCTTCTTGGCTTTGTTTTGTTTGGCTTACTCCCTTAAGCAATCTGTGCATATTTATAAATGTGCATTTCTTTTATAATCAGATAAAGCAATAAAAAATATTACACACATGTATGGTAGAATGCAAGTTGACTTTAAGAATTAGTTACCTGCCTGGCCAGGCATGGCTCAGCGGTTGAGCGTCGACCTAGGACCCAGGCGATTGGGGTTCGATTGTCGGTCAGGGCACATGCCTGGGTTTTGGGCTCGATCCCCAGTAGGGGGCCTGCAGGAGGGAGCCAATCAATGACTCTCATCATTGATGTTTCTATCTCTCTCTCTCCCTCTCCTTTCCTCTCTCTGAAATCAATAAAGACATATTTAAAAAAAAATAAAAAAAATAATTAGTTACCTGTTCCCCAAATCATCACAGTTAAGAGGTTTAGTGATAGTATACTTAGTAATATTATATATGCATATTGCTTAGTGCCAACGGAACTCTTCGAAATGCAATTGAGGCTTTTCTATGTAGTTCAGATTGATAGAAAAAGATTATATTATTGCTCAATGGTATCTGTCTCTTTTTTAATCTAATGCTCCCAACACACATAGACATATACACACAGAGCAGCATTTAATATATACCCAATAAAATAAGGATAACATATTCAGGAAACCTACAAAATCACCTAGATTGGGGATCAATCTCTTATTCAAGACCATTACTAAACAGACAGCTCTGTCTGCTGAAAGACAATGAGTCTTCTAACCATTGTAACTTTAAGAGGAATAATCACATAATATAAAGTACAGACCATTCAGTTTCCAAGTACATTCTCAGAGAATCTGCAGACTCCTTTCTTTGGTATGCTGGACAACACTTTTTGAGTAATTAGTCAGAATAAGCATAAAACTATTTATCTGCAAAATGTTGCCTAATCCCCACCTATAAGCAAAGTATATGGGGAGGGAGTTAGTTTTAAAAGTAGAAAGGATATATTTATATTTTCAAGATGCATACACTTTTTTGAAGCATCTCAGTGGCTTTGCATTTCTTTTAGGATAAATTCCAGTTCCTTTCATAAAGCCCACATAGCTTGGCCTGCCCTGGCCTTGCACCTCTCTTACCTCCTTTCCACCTCTCCCCTGTGGCTGCTCTCTACTTGCAGGCCTCTTATGCACACTGCCGCTTCTGCTTGGCCACACTCTTTATACACACTTCTGACTTGGCCATGCCCTTGGACTCATTCTCACCAGCCTTGCCTTAAAGGCGCTCCTTCAGATTTTAGCCTTGTCATCTCCTCAGGGTTTATTATCCCCCCATACAGTGCCTCCATTATGCATTTATATAGCTTACTATTGCTATCCTTTGAAAACTTTATCACTGTTGCAATCTTACACTCATTTGTGCCACCCTTGGCTAATATCTGCCTCTCCCAGAAAACTCTAATTTCCATGAAGGCAGGGACCATGCCTTTTGCTTATTATTGCATCCCCGGGGCCTAACATAGTGCCTGGCACATGACAGTCATTAAAAACTACATTAACTAAATGAATGAATTAATTTAAATAATAATTGCTGTTATTCTAGATTTTAGGATTCAGCCTACACTAACGTTAATAGTGTATTTGCACATTTCCACCCACCAAAGTTCTGTCTTTCTTCTCTTTTCTTCTGACATCTGAGAATGTTTCATGAGATCTGTGTGCTAAAAGTATCATTCCTTTCCTCTTTTATTTTTTAATGGAGTCATAAAATTTAACTCAACCTACAATTTGGATTTTTAGAAAAAGGAGAGTACTTTTAATTTTGTCTAAATTTAATCTAGTTGTCCTCGGCCAGTTACCACCCCCCCCCATCCCAATCTCCCACATATTGGTTAGCAGGGGGGAAAAAGTCAAACATGACTTAAAATCTCATCAGATACAATGATATAAATAGCCCTTTTAGATTAATCCTTCACATAAACTTTATGTGCAGTCTCTCAGCTTGCCCCTGTCTTCTGTTTCCCTCCTAAAGTCTGAGTCTATGTGTAGTCTACATGACTTCATGATAACAGAGAAAATGAGGACTTTCCTCATGATGTCCCATACCTTCTCTGGTCAGCTGGGCAATGCCCTTTGTTCACTATTGTTTGCCTAGCTGGCATTTGAGCCTGGAGTCTGATGCCTGCTGTAACTCATCATTTAGTTCATTGTGGCTGTGTCAGAGACCAGCAGTGCTCTCTGGCTGGTAAACAAAGCACCTCACTCCTTATGTATATCTAAAGGCTCCTATTCATTGATGGTCTACCAATAGAGTCATCAAATAACTTGCTACCTTATTGATTTTCTTGTATCCGCTCTAAAAGAAACATTTTTCTATAAGGAGTTAATATCCAAAATATATAAAGAATTCATAGAACTCAATAGCAAAAATCCCAAATAATCCAATTTAAAAAACTGGAACTTAATAAACGTTTTTTCCAAAGACATAAAATGGCCTACAAGTATATGAAAGGGTGCTCAACATCACTAATCATCCTGGACATGCAATCAAAGCCACCGGGAAATATCATCTCACATCTATTAGGATGTCTATTATCAAAAAGATAAGAGATAAGTGTTGGTGAGGATGTGGAGAAAAGGGAACCCTTTTGCACTGTTGGTAGGTCCTTAAGTTGGTGCAGTCACTATGGGAAACACTGGAGGTTCCTAAAAATAATAAAAGTAGAACTACCATATGATCTACCAATCCCACTTTTGGGTATATATCCAGAAGAGATAAAATCACTATCTTGAAGAAATATTTGTACTCTCATGTCCATTGTAGCATTATTTACAATAGCCAAGATGTGGAAAGAACCTAAATGTCCATCAGGAAGTGAATAGATGAAGGAGATGGATATACATTATATATATATATGTGTGTGTGTGTGTGTGTGTGTGTGTGTATAATACATTATATATAATGCATATTATATATATAATATAATATTATTCAACCCTAAGAAAGAAGGATATCCTGCTGTTTACAGCAATGTGGGTGGACCTGGAGGACATTATGCTAAATGAAATAAGCCAAGCAGAGAAAGACAAATACTGCATGGTATCACTTATATGTGGAATCTTTAAAAAAGCCTAACTCATTGAAACAAAGACTAAAATGGTGGTTACGAGGGGTTGGGGGGGTTGGGGGAAGAAGTTGAGATGTTGATCAGAGTACAAACTTCCCGCTGTAAGATGAATAAGTTCTGAGGATCTAATAATGTGCAGCATAATGATTATAATTAGTAATATTATATTATATACTTGAAAGCTAAGGGAGTAGATCTTAAATATTCTCACCACAAAAAAGAATTTGTAATTATATGACCTGATGCAAGTGCTAGCTAACAGCAATATGTAAGTGTATCGTCATATTTTGCAATATATAAGCGTATAAAGTCATGTTGTGCACCTTAAACAATGTTATATGTCAATTATATCTAATAAAGCTGAAAAAACTACAAGTTATACTACAATTTTTAAACTTAATATTATGGAGTGGCTGACATTTCGCTATGGCCCCTCTAACTGGGCCTGTATTCTCTATTTATTTATTTATTTATTTATTTATTTATTTATTTATTTATTTCCCAAGTAGAATTATTATCTATTTCCCAAGTAGAATTTCGAAGCTTGCTTAGTTATGTACATATTGATGCATAAGTAGAAAATGTTTTCAGCCTTTCTCTGGTTCTGGGACATGTATATTGTTAAGTTTAAGATTTTATTGGGGGAGAGCCAAACCAGAGTTAATTTGGGAGAGGCAAGTTATAAAAGCCACCCAGTCTGAGAAAAAGTGAGGAAGCATAGAGCTTTGAAAATCCACTTATGTATCTTTAGAGGCCATGCTACCCAAATATTTAATTTTACAGCTGATAAAACTAATGCTCAGAGTAGTGATTCACCCAAGATCTCACAGGGTGTAGGGATCAGAGCCTAGATACAAACACTCATCCTTCCATTACCAGCTCCTTTGGTCTTTCTTCTACACCACACTGCCCTTAAGAGAAAGAGAAAAAAGAGGGAGGAAGGAAGGAAAGAAACCAGACAGAAGAAGGCAAGGGGAAAAAAGACCATGTGCAGGTAAGGCTGAATATCGTTGGGCCCTCAGTATCTCTGATAGCCACACCATTGAGTGGCAACCACTTTCCTCTGCCCAAGTCAGGGAAAGAATTAAAAACTTGTAGGAAACTGTGCACTCTTAAGAAGACCTGTTCTGGTGAGGAGGTTGGGATTGGAAATGGAAGTACAGAGGGAACTTCGGCATTGGTAAAACTGCAGAGAACCGACAAGTACCTAGAGAGTCATCAGGATGCCCGAAGGAGCACACATCTGTACATTTAATTTTGTTAATCAGTTTGCATAGCATTTCAGGATTAATGGATGGAATGTAGTTTATAAATGTCAGTTATAACTTTAATGTTCACCTTGTGCCATAATTTAATTCAATGAAGCTAAAGGCTAGTAAATTTAGAGCCCATAAAAAGAAATACTTCCTTCCATTGTACACTTCACCCCTCTGAGACCATTGCCAGGAGGTCATTGACACGGTGCCAGCTCTCAGAAGGAGTTTGACAGGCCTCAATTAGGTATATATCTGGGCTGTCAAAGGGAAGGTGATTTAAGAGTTACAAAATCCTGTGTTTTAGTGTATTATCAAAAGCCTGTGCAAGGGTCAGAAGGATACTTCACCCTCCTTTCTCTACTCAACGTAAGATGGATTAATCACAATTGCTTTTTATAGTGAAGAAAAACATGTTGCACATCAGTTCAGAGAGGGAAGCACAGGGAGAGGTGCCCCTTTGCTCCACATGGGTGCCAAATGTCCCTCCGAATACAGATAACAGATACTCTGCTTCCACTGGGGAAGGAACCTGAAAAAGGGCCCGGAGGCCACGTGGAAATCTCCTCCTCCAGCCTTCTGACAAGTTTCCCTGAAGATTCGGTGTGGGTCATCTTTGGGTTAATTAACCCGTCCATCTCTAACTTCTCAAACATGCCTCTTTTCCCATTGGAGAACTCCATCCTGGAAACAACAGTTCCACCTCACTCCTGCATCTACCAGTAACTTCCTTGAAAATAAAAGAACAGGGCAGAAAGCCCTAAATACTGTCGCTTTTTATTTTAGTGCAGAACAAGATCTAATGAGAAAGTCCCTGCAAATGTGCCTGGAGCCATCTTATCCAGGGGGTTCACAGGGGTGTTGCCCCTAAGGGCAGTGTAGAAAGGCAGGGGCACTTCTGTCTTCCACAGTGGACATTCCTGGATATTTACATACTGAAATAGATTGTATATACTGTTCTTTATTTCTTCCTTTTATTACGCCTAGGGCATTATACTGACTTTTTAAAAAAAGTTATTTTATATGATCTCTGAATTCCATTTTATAGTGGTAGAAAGGAATTTTTTGAAATACTTATTGTGAAAGGGGAGCATTAGATCAGAGTCTGAGAACCACAGATACAGAGCAAGAGTTTCAACATTCACATGTTCTAGAGTGAAATTTTCCAATTGAGTATTTGTTTCCTGCTGTGAACCTCACTGTTGGTTTCTTCAACCTTCACTGGTTTCTCACTAAGGCTTCTACTTCTGTTAAATACTGACTTTATTGCCTTTGCTTATTTGCTATTGCTACCTTTATTCTTCCAACTTCTGAATTTCCCATCAGTTTGAGGGCCCTATTTCCTATCTTTATCCAGAATGTCAAAGCCCTGCCGTGTGACTACTTGTATCTTATAAGAAAATCAGTGCGTGGGTTTTCTTAGGAAACAGCAGAAATCATTTATATAGGGGGTTAAGAAATCAAAGTCCGAGAAATATTTGTTCATTTCTCAATAAATTTCTTAACATTCCCAAACCTTAGTTTTCTGATCTATAAAATGTTGATAATATTGTTAACTTCACTGGGATGTTCTGAGGATTAAAAGAGATACTGCATGTAAAGGATTTAGCATGCATGTTATAAACTGTAGATACGCGGAACTCTTTATCCCCTGCTTTTAAATTACGTATGTGATTCTTGAGAATATCAATTATACATTAGGTTTTTCATGACATCCATTGCTTGCAGGATTTTGTCATTAAGAACTGTGAAATTAACCCAAATTCAGATCTAAAACATACCTACCAGTTATTGGAGATACTCTAGTGCAATTGTTTATTATTTGATTTAATCTTAATTAGCAGGGTAAGAGATGCTTTTGATACAGCATGAAAGTGTTTGCTTAATGCTCCTCTTCAGCACTCTCAAGGGTGAAAGCTTCTGCGTTAGTGCTTGGTCAAGCTCTAAACTTTATGTGCTTTGGCACTGCTCCGTAACAGAAGTGTTCATGGCTGAGACGGCCAAGCACACAGAGTAAATATAAATTTTTATCAGTACAGTAAGTGTTCATAATACTGTCAGTGGAAAGTTATAGAATGCTTTTATGATCACAAGTATTCAAAGAGCAGCAAGGCTTGGGAGTGGTTGTGGGTCCTTCAAATCTAAGCTGCTATACTATTGTACATATAATTGTGCAAATACTATTGTACATATAATTGTGCCCATGACATTTAGCATGGAACAAGTGAGGAGCCAAGAGGCCAGGGGCCAAGATCTAACCAAAGCTTCATGATGACTCTCTGTGAGCTATTTAAAGTCCCCAGCAGTCTTATCTGTAGAATGAGACCATTACTAGCAGAGATCTGCCTTGCAGGGTGGCTAGGAGAGAAAAAATGAGGTAGCACCATGAAAATGATATCAAAGTATAAAGCATGACTGTACAATTGTGAGGACCTTCATCCAAGTCCATGTCATTATTGCGAAAGAATCCAGAGATTTTTCAAGTAAGGCATTAACACAGGCTATGTGACTATGCAGAATAAACTCTTATATTCAGATCCATCAACTTCAGGGAAATCTTCCCAAATTATGTGTCTATCTCATTCTCCTTCCAGACATTTTAACAGATGAAGATAACAAGCAAAAATCCTTCATACACTCTCCTTAGGGTTGATGACCTAGGTTTTTCTCATCTATCAACTAGCAAATCTTGTTTAAGCAAAGATTTTTGCTGAGCTATCAAGTGTCTTTTAAGAGATGTAGGCTAAACCATGCTTATCCTGGGAGACATTCCGGTGTAGCAGGGAGAAACTAAATAAGTGATTACAGGGAGGCCGAACAATGTTGCCCTGTGGTTGAGCATCGAAACATGCACCAAGAGGTCAGCAGTTCGATTCCCGGTCAGGGCACAATGCCTGGGTTGTGAGCTCAATACCCAGTAGGGGGTGTGCAAGAGGCAGTCAATTGATGTTGATTCTCTCCCATCAATGTTTCTATCTCTCCTTTCTTCTCTCTCTAAAATCAATAAAAACATATTTAAAAAAAAAAAAAAGATACTACAGGGAAGAACAAACAGCCTAGAAGGCAAACAATTTCACTTCATTCATTTTTTCTTGACCTGTCCTATTCAAAGAAGGGCTAATGCTATCAATAGAGCATTGGAGTAATTGGTACCACACTGTCACTTTTTTGTAAATATTAAATCCCACTTACTGTTCAAAAGAATAAATCATGCTCCTCTCTCTCTGAATGTCATTAATTCTCAAAATGCCAATTTTTTTCTGGGGCCCCAAAAGATAGCTTGTTTAAGTTAAAAACATTCTTGGCCAGAGAAAGTATTTAAGGTAAAATCAGAGTATTTTCTGCTCTAGAAGAACATTCAGTTAGGATGTTATGTCTGATCTGTGATTCCTGAATCTTTGGTGAATCCCACAGTTTCAAAATTGACGATCTATGTCACTTTGGATTGCTCTCTAATTGTTTTATGATTCCTTATTTTATATCATCAACTAAATAGGGCAGGGACAACATCTTTTAATTCTGCCATACCTCCTAGAATATACTACACAGAACTGGCATTCAGTGCAATTTTAATACGTATATTGTAAATTCTCCTAGACTACATGAATAATTCAGTAACTCTTGTGTTAGAAATGATCCTTTTATTAATTCAACAACATATGCTGTTTATCCCTTTATTTAGGAAAAAAAAATGTTCTAAACCTTTACACTATAGAGCCCAAAGGGCATTTTATGTTTGGTTCATTCCTGTGCTAAGTGAGTACCTCTCACTCTTCTCACTTTTCACCTCTCACCCGGATGATTTTAAGAGCCTCCAGATTAATTGTACTTCATCTATTTTTTTTAATTCAATAAGTACATATTTATTGAGAACCAACTATATACCTGGTGCTTCCTAGATGCTAAGAATACAGACTAGATCTCTGCTGTCTCAGGGCTTTTATTCTGATTCTCAGAGAGAGGCAATAACCAAGAAAACAAAGTAGGTAATTTCAGGTGGCTTTATGTATCACAAAGGAAATAAGATAAAGTGATGTGATACTGACTGGTGGGTATAAAGGCAGGATACTTCTTCAGAAAAGTCATTTTGAGTTTGTATTACTCAGCTGAGTTTTGAAGGAGCCAGCTCTCTGAAAAACTGTGTAGAGAGACTTTCAGACATAAGTAGGGGCACAAAACTGGAGCGGAGAGCTGGCCCACATGGATGGAGAATAGAAAAGGTGAACATGTCATATGAGCCGAATGGAGAGGTGGGGGCAGCCAATGAGGTGGCTTCACGTTGTAGGCTATTGAAAGGAGTCTAGGTCTTATTCTGGGAGCAATAGGAAGATACTGGAGAGTTTTAAGCTGGGGAGTATGTGACTAAACTCTTGCTGTCCTGAGGAGTTTGGACATCAAAGCCTGATTCAGAAAGACGAGTTAGGACACATTTACAATGTCCAAGTAAGAGAAGACGGCGGTATACACTAGGGTGATGGAAAATGAAAGGAGGAAGAGAGATTTAGGATTTATTTTGGATATTGGGAGGGAAACAAAATGAGAAGTAAGGAATGACACCTAAGTTTGGGGCTTTAACATCTAAATGGATAATTTTGCCACTTACTGGCATGAACAAAAATAAAGAAGGAATACATTTCTCTCCATTCTTCACAAATAGAAAAAGCAATTTTTTCCTAAAATTTGTGTCTGGTTGTTTTTTGCTACTTGATATATTTCAATCGTTTCCTGTCCTTTCCAGTGTAAAATCTTAGCTTATATAATGCACATGACATCACCTGTTCTTACCCTTCCCATCCAGCCTCCTTCCCCACCACTCCCCCGCAAGGCACCTGCAGCTACAGCTATAAAGAGCTACCCACTTCTTTCCCGCACGGACTGTACTTTCCCTCTGTGTCTCAGCACTTACGTTTCTTCTGCCTAAAATTTCTTTGAATATATCATCCTCTATGTTGCAATATCCAACTTATCTTTCACACTCAACCTAAGCATTACCTCTTCACCCAGGTGACAGGCACTCCCCTGTGCTCTCATGCCACCCTGAGCCAGCCCCGGGTAACGGGCTAATAGCATTGCATTGACTGGATGTGTCTCAGCTGTGACCTTTGTCATCAGTAGAGAGTCCCACTCAGCTTTGTACCCCTGGAATCCAGGATACACACGATCATCTCTGAATAACTGTTCCTTAAGGAAATGAACGCTTGTGACACATTGAACACACTATCTTGTGAAACTGTGTATCTATGCAATTCTTCCATCTATATGGATAGACTGATAGTTGGGTAGGGGACATTTAGAAGCCCACTACAATTTGTCATCCACCTCAATATCCCCTGGATGCAGGGGGAAACAAACCTCACTACAATGTCACCTTTGGAAGGTAATAAACCCTTTGGTAACTGCTCTGCGGCTCTTCTGGATCTATGTTCAGTCCCTTATTTTGGTCCCTGGGGGTTGAATCCAGAACTGGAAAGGAAATTTCAACCAAGCTACGTACCTGGGTCTTAGAAGAATCCACATTAGGGTCTAGAATTGCCGGTGATCCAGCGGAATGATCTTTAGGAGTCTCCAGTGAAACAGCAGCATGTGAGCCACACCATAGCTTGCAGAATGGGCCAGCACAACCAGTGCCCACCTCACCAGTGACCATGGCACTTTCCCTCCTTCTGTCCAGCAGTGTGGGAGTCTCTGTTCATTGTTCATCTGCCCCTTACATACATTACATACACAACAGCCCACCGCACACCACTCTTACACAGTTGTTTTGCTAAAGTTTTTTGGTTTTTTTTTTGCCTCCAGCTGAGCCTCATGTATGTTCAGAAACATGGAAGATAATTTTTTACAGGAAAAAAATGTCATCAGGGTAATTACTTTATGGGTCCTGAGACCCTGAGACTAGCCACTGCACTTTGAGGCAAGATGTTTTCTTAACGAGGAAGTCATTTTCAGTGTGTCAAAGTCATCAAACTTCACACTGACCCCTCCCTATATTTTATGCTGCGTCTGCGTTGTGCTTGCCTAAATATGCTGCCAGGAGATTTATATTCTAATAACTTGATTTTTAATTAGTGAGAAACCAAGGCAGTACTAGTTAAATGTCTCACAAAGCATTGCAGATGACTCTAAATGCCTCATGATATAAATACCTTTAGTCAAATGAAAACACAAGTAGCTTTGCATATATTTATATGTTTTGCCCTTTAAGTTTCGAGATTAAAGGCTGAAAGCAGAGACAGTGGTAAAAGGAAGGCAGCTTATTCTGAAGATCCATGCATTAAATTAGCTTGATTCAACTCAAGGCACATTTACCAGGCATAGTATATGTGCCAGGACATGTGCAGGGCACGGTGGAAATTACAGAGACAAGTGGCACAAAGGGCCTGCTGCCAAGTTGCTCTTCAAAGCAATGTTTTTTCCAAGGAAAACCTTTCTATTCCTTTGAGTGGTCTCAAAAGTCGGGTCAGGCCAGAAGTAATGCATCACTTCTGGGGTTCTAAGCATTCTGTTGGAAATTGCCAAATCAAAACATTAGTGAGAATGATGCAGCTCCATTCATTATAATTTGTTTCTGAAAAGTAAATATTCATTTTCCCTAAGAAGCTGAGGGGCTTTTCAAAGTATAATATTAAGAAAATTTTAAAGTAAAATAATTTAAAGCAACTAAGACAACTTAAAGCTTAAATTTTCTGAATGAATAAAGTAATTTATTCTGTATCATTTTAGCTCTGGACCAGAATAAAATTTATGGTTCACTCTAACTCTAGACTAGAATAAAATTCCTAACCAAGCATGATTTTTATAAAGTCTCTATTAGGTAAATAGAATTATCTGCATTTTCTATGCTGGCATATATAAGGTCAATTAAAATTTTTCTGTGCTTTTTCCAGTGACACTGTCAAACCATGGTCACATTTCCTCCCTCTCCTGCAAGACCTCATCTAAGAGGGGTCCACGCTCATAGACCTCATTTCTTCAACCTCTGCTAGTCCCCTGCCTACCGTAAATTTGCTTCGTGTCTCTTCCCTCTACAGATGAACTATTTGTCAAACTTGTGTGTTTTCTTTTCCTGTCTCATTTGCTCCCATGGTCCATCTCTCTCTTCCCTCCTCCCCTTTGACTTCCCAGACACCAACCCCCGGTCCTTCTCTGACCACTCCCTCTCCCAAGAGTGTTCTATCAGCTAAATGCTGTTGTTCCCCAAGCTTCCAATCTTTGTTCCTTTTCTTCTTTTTACCACTAACTTTTTGGGTCACCTTACACATTTATGCAGGCATCTAAATTACTAGATCTAACTTTTCCCCTGAGTTTCAGATTCATGGTTTTCCAACTGCCTAAAGTTTGTTGCAGAAAAACATCATAACATCATGGTTCAGGTCACAGTGCGGAGTCGTGGATACCTTGGGCTTTGTCATCTGAATATGCAAACTGAAATTCATGTTTTGCTCTTATCCCTGTGCTTCTTTTATTTTAGTGAACAGCAATATCATATAATCAGAAATCTATGAGTCATCTTTAAATTACTTTTCAGACCCAGTTGGTTCACTTCCTATCTGTCCTGTTTTTTAATGTTTTTGTGTGTGTGTGCCAGATCCCTACTATCCCTCTCTTAGATGGTCCTAATAGGTTTCCAATACTCTACTGGTCTCCTCTTTCTCTCCTATTTAGTACATTCTCCGCACTGAGGCCTGAATTCTAATTCTAGAAAATAAAAGCGATGTTCTTTAAAGTCTCTTAGAGCCCACCTTTGCTTAAAGTTTACCATGCGCCCAAGGCCCTCAAAGCATCCCTTCCTTAAGCATTCTGCAGTTATTCATTCTTTGGCAATTGTGTTTTCACTTGGTCCATAAGTGCAACAGAACTAACATGTCTTTGAGTTGTTTGAAATTAAAGGCTATAACTTTCTTTATATCTTCCAATGAACCTGTTACAATGCCTGACAATAGTAAGCTCATCAACATTGTTGTCAACCTGAATCTTATGACAAATGCTACTGTTATTGAGTGCTTACTATGTGCCTTGTACCATATACTAGGTGCTTTGCATATCTTACTGCATATAATTCCTATGGAATAAGTACTAGTACTATCAAAATGAAGCACTGAGGTTAAATAAGTTGCCCAAGGACCCATAGCTAGTAAATGGAAAAGCTAAGATTTGAATCAAGGCAAATACAGAACTTACTTTTTTAAAAACTGCATTATTCACATAATGCATATATACACATTTGCTGAGTAAATGCATTAAGGATTAAAATATATTTCTTAAAAAGTGCATAAAACAAACCAGGTGATGGGAATTAAAATCCTATTTAGCACTATTTATTACATATTTATGTACAAAACAATGCTGTAAGAGGACACAGCAATGAATTCAGGAGATCACTTTATTTCCAACATTTGTCATTCTAAAAAAGATGTTAAATTTAAGCATACTACACATTTATTCTGTGGTAATTTCTCAAACATAAATCAATCAACTAGTTACATATTTTCTGAGTACTTACAATGTCTGTTTTAATGCTGGCAACCCAAAAAGTAAAGGTTTTTGAGATTAGCAGCTCCCCTAACCTCATTTTAAAATCATTATTTGTTTTGCACCCTATCATTTAACACAAGTGTGTTCTGCTCTTTCTCAAGCAGAAAAGCCAGTAAAGAAGTTATCAGGGTAAAATTTAAAATTTCACAGAGATGTCTTGTAAATAAGATAGAAAAGTGATTACTGTGGTGGGGAATTAAGCTCTCTTTCCTTCTGAGTGTAGCATTGTGAGAGATCTAATCCATTCTTAAATAATCTCTGACAGATTTGTAAGAACAGTCACTGGAGATATGAACTCAATGGCGAAATCCCCAGATGCTGGCTTGAATTAACTAGCTTTGTCTGAGCTGACTAAGTTTAAGCATGCATTCGCCAGCAATCCTTCTTGGCCTCCCTTCTGTAGCTCAGTTCTTTTTATTAATCATGAACATGCCTTCATAGTCTCGATATTGAAACCTATGGAATGGACATCTCATTCTTCTCTTTCTATGATAATTTACTTTCACTTATACTATCAGTGATCTTTTGTTGATGGCACTACTACGGAACAAAAAAGTAAGTGTAATAGCCTACATAACTTACGGTACTGCATGCTTAAGGCTAAAGGGACCTGGCTACAAAAAGAACTTTAGCCATAGGATTTGTTTTATGGACAGCACTGTACCTTGAGCCGAGTACAAAGATCAGTCATGATGATTGTCTGACTTGCACTGGAAAGTCGTTGCTTCAATTATCATTGACCAATTACTGTTTTATTATATTTTCTTTTTCTTTTTATGGGAGAGAATGCAGCTTTTCCCACAATCCATCCTCGAGCACACATACAATAATAATTTGGGGAGAGAGGGAGAAAAAAGGAATCTTAGTTTTATCTGTACAAAGGGACCAATTGGAGTTCAGTTGTGCATGTAGTTGCATTTCAATAGAGCGTTCTGAAGATATCTTCTAATTGTAAATAGTTCTTTTAAAAAAAAATAACCAAGAGGAAACTTGTTTTCTTTAACTGATTTGTAAATATTGCAATTCCTAGAGATTTTATGTCTTTTTATGCAGAACAGATTTGCAGATATATGTGTGGGGTGAAGCAGAACATGACACTGATTATATTCCAGATAAGAATCATTATTGTGGTCATCAGGGGCACAGCCAGGGCTCTTCTTAAAAAGGGAAAAAAAAAAAAAAGTTTTGATTAAAAAAAAACACTACACAAAAAATATTATTAGAGGTTTAATTTTTAAAATCTAAGGGCTTAATTATTCACCATTGGAACAAACAAACACACATATTTTAATAAGATGCACAGCCTCTTTAATTTTTAACATAACACCTGTATTTCTCCTCATACCTTATTTTAACTCTTTCCTGAGGGAGGGATGCCCTTACCATGTTCATCACTGACCCTATTTTGTAGGAGAAAACTGTCAAAAAGGAGCCCAACGATGGCCCCAAGTGCCCTTTGCCTGTGCCCTTAGTACAGGAGGTGTGATGCAGTGGGGATGTGGGTAACAGTCCAGTACAGTTACTATTTAGCTCCATGGAAAAGCTAAAAGAAAGAGAAATGTCAAACTAAGGGCTTTCTCCTTTCTCTCCTTTCTCCTGGTACTTCCTCAGTGTGTCAACAGTGGCCCCAAGAAAAGTGGAACACTGTGATACAATGGCTTAATAATGCCTCTGGTGAGAGAGAGAGGAGGGGGGAGATGCAATAAGATAGAGAGAGAAAGAAGGAAGGAAGGGGAAAGAGGGGGTGAGGGAGTAAGGAAAGACAGAAGGAAGGAAGTGGGTGGGAGGGAGGGAGGGAGGGAGGGAGGGAGGGAGGGAGGGAGGGAGGGAGGGAGGGGAATTTAATATTTACCTCTTCTTGTTAAATATTAAGATATGTTTAAATCAGTTTACTTTATTATTTAATTAGAGAATCTAATTTCATTTGTGTATAATGTGTTTCTTTAAACCAGTGCTCACAGTTGTGTGTAAAAAATGAGCACACATAATGCTTTCTGTGTAATTCAGAGGACATTCTAATGCAGTATGTTGTGCACTCCCCCACAAAAATCATTCTTACATTACTACTTCTTCATGAAAATGTAATTTTATCATGATAAAAATTTACTCCATAAATGTGTGGTCTGATGCATAACATATAATTATTTTTTAATAATAATTATAAATATATAATAACTTAAGCTACAATTAGGAATTAAAATAGTGAGGGAAGATAATAGAGCATTTACTATTTTTAAAGTAACTAAATATAATACAAAGTATCAAAATTTCAACTTAACACTTAGATTGCCATCTGTTAAAAGATGCTGTCATTTTCTTTCTTTAAAATATGTAAGAATTTGGTATTGTCTATGAAGCCTGAAGCAGATTTTGAAAGGTTACATATGTATTGTAGAATGTTCCCAATTCTTTCTAAGATAGTGAAATAATAGGATTTGGCTTTTATAACATAATGATAGGAAAGCAATACTCAAATGCTAAAAAAAAAATCAAAGAACTTAAAATATGTTTTCATATATTTGCTTTCTTCCTATGTTTGCCTACATATCTGTTAATTGATAAACACTAATGTTTTGAAATATAATTAAATTTACGTTTATACCTGCCTCTTTTCAAAAACAGTTTAGATAATTACTTTAAAAATGCTACACAGTTCTCTTTGGCATCAAAGAATCATGTAGAATAATTTTTAACAGAGCAAAATGTATAATACTTATTTCATCCACATCAGTAAATGGGAAAATTATTTTTAAGGAATTCTGCATAGAGTGTTGTTGTGAAACTTAAAGAACAGAATAAAAGATGGGCAGGAAAAAGCTTCATTTTTTTGAAGTTTACGTCTTCTAGAGAAGAGTGTAAAATATCCAGGTTAGAAGAGGCTGTCTCTCTGTTCAGTAACTCGTCAAAGATAAAGATATTGAATAACCTTTATTACAATGATTACTGAATAATTAATGTCAAGCAGTTAAGTAGAGGATTGTTCGTTTGTCAATTGGTTTGTAACTGGTTGGGCTGGATTTCTCACAGCTCATAAAGAAGATAAAGAACACCAGCTACAGAGATATTTTCATCTCTGCTGCATAGAAAGAGCAGGAAGGAATCATTACTGGCCTCCTGGCGTTGTTGAGGCCTAAGAAATGTAAAAGATTGAGGGGAACTCTTTCCGGGTTCTGTTTCATTTCATAAGCCTTCGGTTCTGACTTTAATTTTCTTCAGCTTGCCTTTGAGAGGCTTGAAACGGCAAGATCTTGTTCACAAGCATGTTCAGAATCCTTCTTTTAAACCCGCCCCAGCTTTATTTTCTTAAGTGACTTAATCAAAGGTAATTCGAGTTCACATTTTTGTATCAATGGTTGTATTTAAAGAGGTCTTATCTGATTTCCATCACCAATTACAGGCTTGCATTTCTTGTTTATATCCATCTCCAAGCTGACAAGGGCCCGGTTTGGTTTTGATAGGAAGTCAAGCCTTCATCTCATGTCAAAAGTCCCTAAAGCACATTTGTTCTGGTAAAATTATATCTCGAGAATGATGGGTTCTAATACAGAATGAGGATGTGGTGGCATGGGGTGGTCCCTGCCACTTTGTTTGAAAAATAAATTGTGAAACCTCAGTAGTAAATATTTGCCTGAGAGAACACAGTGGGAGGGAAATTACAGTGCTGGGGAATATTGCCATTAAGAGGGCTGAAGTCAGAGGTTAACGTAACAGGAGTTGGTCTAGTCGGAAAGGTCAAAGTGGGTTGGCCCACTCAGCGGAGAGCTCCTAGATGACTTTTAACTATTTTTGGCAAGATAAACATCATATGTCGCTGCCTTTGGGAGCAAAGAACAAAGGTCGAAGATCCAGGGGGATTAACTTCTTAAAAAGAGATACAATATTTAACTTGGCTGCCCTCAAATGCCACGGGTTTTCTGGCCTGCTTTCCTTAGCAATGGAATTCCAGGTTTTGTTTAAAACAAATAGAGTATCTTTCAGAAGTCAAGATTCTAACTGCAAACCTAAGACCACAAGAAACCGTAGATCGTAAGTTAAATTTTAGACGCGAAGTTGTTTCAGAGGCGCGGCGGCCTGTTTGCTGCGGGGTGTGGGCTTCGCCTCGCCAGCCCCGCAGGCCCTGCGCCTCCCTGGGTCCCCATGGCCCCTGGGCGGCCCTGGCACCTGTTCTCCGGCGCGCACTGCATCTCTCAGCCACAGGTCCATCTCTTCCAACCGACTCGAGTTTCCAGAGCTCCCCTTAGTCTGTTTTACTTATCTGTGGCATAGTTTAGTTCAGAGAGTTTTTCTGGAGCCAGATTGCCTTGGTTTGTTTCTCTCTGGCTGGGTAAAATTGGACAAGTTATTTAATCTCACTGCTCCTTGAACTGGAAGTGGCGATAACATAGTAACAACCTCGCAGGTTAAAGTGGGACACCATCCTTTATTCACAATTCTGAAATCTGAAATGATCTGGAAACTGAAGATTCTTTCTTAAATTTGTAACAAACCCATTCAAAGGCCTGAACTAATGCGCCGCTACTTTCAGACTTTATACCATTTAGTGCAACCACAGTAGTCACAGATTTTAGAGCGGAAAAGTTAATGTGTTTGATTATAGGATATAACCCCAGACCCCCTGGAGAAATTATATATTCTATAAGCATTGTATTGCTGGTTTAACACCTTAAGATTTTCGAATTTTGAATCATACCTGACTCCAAAAGTTTCAGATAAAAAATTTTGTTTACTGACATGTAGATATCAATAAAAATCTGTTAGCCATAATCGTTAAATTTAGAATTTGGAATAAGATCTGGCACAATGAAGGTGCTCAATAAATCCTAGGGCTGTTCCTTTTAGAAACTAATGCTTATTGGTCACTTATAGATTGTGGTAGGCTGGCTCTTCCCACCAATGTCTGGTGAGGAGCTACTGTGAATGGGATCTGAATGCAGCATGTCCGATGCCATTTTAAGTTTTATTGAAATTTATGCTGACACTAATGAAATAAAAGACAGAACAACTAAATAGTGAGCATCCAAATGAAAGATCAATGGTGTGTGTGTGTGTGTGTGTGTGTGTGTGTGTGTGTGTGTGTGTGTGAACCTGCTCCCAGCACCAAGGGGTGCTAGCTACTCAGCAACTGCTCAATTAATATGCATTGATGTGAGTAATGAAAAGCTGTGCTGCACAGGTTCTCTGTTGTGTTACCTTCTGTGAATCTACTTCTATACTCCAGGTCAGCAAATATTTGAATGTTAGTCTTTATACTTTTATTCTATTATTAAATCTCAAATATCTGTAACAAAAATAGAACCAGCAACACTCATTTCTTTTACATCTAATTCAAGCCTTCTTGGGGAGAAAAAATAGGCTCATTCATTGATTAATCACCTTCTTTACTATATAAGCACCACACCAATTCTTTATGGGGGAAAACAGTGTTTATGTAAATAAAAATTATTTCTATTTTTTAGTGCCAATTAAAATAGCTTCTTTGAGGCTTACACTTTTAAGTGTATTGTTTTCTTATATATCTATTAGAAGCATGGGGCATGTGATTATGATCATCTAATTTAAAGTCTGATATTGTTTTTATCTAAAAAGATTACCCTCACTTAATTTATATAATA
Organism: Miniopterus schreibersii; assembly: GCF_964146895.1. Lineage (NCBI taxonomy): Eukaryota > Metazoa > Chordata > Mammalia > Chiroptera > Miniopteridae > Miniopterus > Miniopterus schreibersii. The sequence continues at coordinate 24,812,468 of NC_138108.1, forward strand.
AAGAACATTAATAATTATTATTTGGTTCAATTGAAAGAGCTTAGGAGAGGGATGCTAGCTGCTAAAATAATCTATGGTTTTGCACAGTGTATTTAGTTCCTTCATTGTGCTAACGGTCCCACTTTCCTATAGCTCCCAGTATCCACACTCCTTGTGCTCATCCACACAGACCCTGGGCTTGATTTTAGGAATAACTTTGGTATTAGCAAACATTAGCAAAGTTGATGTAAACAAAGGCCTGAAAAAGTGCATTCGATTGGGTCTTATGAACCCCTTGACCTCCCATCACCAAGAGAATATGTCTAGGCTACTCTGCGGAAGGAATGGAGGGGCATTTGGAAGAGGGCCAGGTCATTAAACTGAGACCATCCCTAACCAGCCAGCTTCTAGCCAAGTCACCAGCTCCTTGCAAATGCTTGAGCAAGTCTAGTTGTTCTTCAATAGAGCCCCCAGCCAGAGAAGGGATCTTCAAGTCAACCCATAGACCTATAAGAAATAATAAGTGGCTGCTGTTTTAAGCCACTATGTTTTGGAGTGGTTTGTATTATGGCAATAACTATCAGAATTTGCTCTGCTGTGTCTTATTTCCCCTGTCCATTGGAATAGATGATACTGAATTTCTGTCCAGTTTTCAAATTCTGTGCTAATTCTCTGCATTCATTTTATGTGTTCAAAGAATTATAGAGTTTGCATTTTAATATTAGTATCATCAGGAGTAGTGTTACCAATATCATGGCCCACAAACATTTCTTGAACACAAACATGCTTGGCTTTAAACGGGAAATAGCAAAATTCATTAAAGTAAAGAAATGTCCCACCACCTACAACAAAAGTTGACACACTTTTTCTGTTAAAGGCCAGCTAGTAGACAGGTTAGGTTTTATAAGCCATATGATCTCTGTCACACCTCTACAAGACTGTCATTGTAGCGCTGAAGTGACCATAGACAATACGTAAACAAGTGAGCATGGCTGTGTTCTATTAAAAATAGATGCCAGGCCAGATTTGGCCCATGGGCAATGGTTTGCCGATCGCTTATCAAGAAACCATTGAAACAAGGCAACTCTGTTATTGTTTTATGGGAAAGAACACACAGCACTAAGTCAGCATAAGTATTTGATTGTTTTTTTTCCCCTGCAGTAAAAAACACATAACATGAGATCTACACTCTTAATAAATTTTTAAGTATATAGCACATTATTGTTAACTATATGCACATTTTTCTACAGCAGATCTCTAGAATTCACTCATCTTTTGTTAACTGAAACTCTGTACCTGTTGGACAGTAATGCCTCATTTCTCTCTCCTAACAGCCCCTGGCAACCACCATTCTACTTTCTGCTCCTATGAGTTTTGACTACCCAATTATACCTCATATTAGTGGGATCAGGCACTACTTGCCCTTCTGTGAGTGGCTTATTTCACTCTGCATGATGTTCTCGAAGTTCATCCATACTGTAGTATGTGACACGGTTTCCTTATTATTATTTTTAAAATATATTTTTTCTTGATTTTTTTGTGGGAGAGAGAGGGGAGGGAGAGAAAGAGAAATATCAATCAGCTGCCTCCCGCCTGCCCCCTACTGGGGATCAAACCTGCAGCCCAGGCATGTGCCCTGACTAGGAATCGAACCCATGACCCTTTGGTGCATGGGACGACACCCCAACCAACCGAGCCACACCCGCCAGGGCAGTTTATCATTATTATTGTTATTACATGAAGAAAAGACTAATAACTTGTGTTGGACATGGCTATTCATATGGGGAAAGTAAAACAGATACTTCTAACACAAAAACTTCACACTTTATCTAACAAAAACATAAATTTCAGATGGATTAAAGAGTTATATATTAAAAATTACCAAAAAAAGAAAATTATTAACCTACATTATACAGAACAGAAAATTCAAATGCCATGAAGAATAATATTGTTTTTACCACATTAAAATCTAAAGTTTTTATAATAAAAAATTTAATAAAATACAAAGGCAGGTAAAAGAATAGTATAAATATTAGACATATATGATTCAAATAGCTAATATCTACAAAATACTAACTCAAAAAATCAACTTAAAGAAAGAGCCAACACTTAGATAAATACATATGATCCATGAAAAGATGCCCAACCTTACCATTAATCAGAAAAATACAAAACAAAACAAAATACTATTTTTTTGCCTATCAGATTACGTGAAATCCGAAAGTTGAAATAATCTACTTAGTTGGTAATGCTTAATTGTACCACTGAGAGAAATGCAAAATTTTTACTCACATTACAACTTTTAAAAAGTTGGTTATAGTGCAGGTTGTGGGGGAGGGTGTGAAGACATCTGTACTTGGCATTGGTGCAAATCCAAATTTCTAAAGCATTTTAGAGGATAATTTGGAGTTTCTTAAAAACAATTTAGATACCATTTAATTCAATAATTATATTTCTAAAAATCTATATTATAGACACACTCACATAAATGCAGACACGCAAACAGGGATGCTTATTACAAAAAAAAATGTCCATCCACAGGAGAATAGTTAAATGATTTCTATAGTCTGGAATGCTATGCAGCATTTAAAATGAATATGGTAGATCTTTATGGAGTTATCTGGAAAGATCATAAGATATATTATTAAATGAGAAGAGGAGTTTGGAGTATAAGATGATAATAATACTAATATAATGTTTACTATGTGCTAGAAATAATTCTAAATATTTCATGTATATAATTATGACACATCCTGAACTGTGACATGCACACACACATGCCTGTAATATTCCTCACAAAATTATTTGAGGTACATACTATTATGCTTATTTTAAATATGAGGAAATACAAGGAAACTGAAACACAGAGAGATCAAATGACTTAGGGAAAGCTGGATACTGGATCCAGGCATTCTGAGTGTTGTGTGCATGAGATGATGCCTCCCCAAAAGCAAAATGAAGAAAATAAAAATACTAATATCTAAAACTCCACAGAGATAGATAAATAGGTAGATGATGTTAGATGATAGATAGATGATAGATAGATGGATGGATAAATAGGTAATAAGTACTGTGACTGCATGGTAAAAGGCCTCAAAGAATATATATTATAGTATTAGTGGTATTTGGTTTTAGGATAAATGTGGAGAATGGAGAGAATGTCTTTTTACTCCATGTATTTTTGTATAGTTTGAAGTTTTACAACAAGCATGTATTCATTTAATACTTGTGTGATTTAAAATAATTATCTAATTTCAAAATAATAACCTAATTATTATCCAAGCACACATATATAACATCCTTGAATAATGTAATTTTGTTTTTTGTTTCATTATAATGTTGATGAGGAAAAAAATAGATTCCCATCCAGGGCCACTGTCTGTGAGGAGTTTGCACTTGCTACCCATGTCTGCATGAGTTTCCTCTGGGTACCCCAGTTTCCTCCCACATCCCAAAGATGTGCACATGCGATGAATTGGCACGTCTCCCTTGTGCCAGTCTGAGTGAGTGTGGGTGTGGGTGTGTGTGTGATTTTGCTTTGAAATGGAAAAGCGTCCTGTTCAGGGTAGGTTCCTGCCTTGTGCCCTGAGCTGCTAGAGAGGCTGGCCACCTGCAATCCTGAACTAGATTAAGCGGGTTGGAAAATAATGATCCTACTAGTTTCTATTATTCTTTCTAAAATGTGTGTATAGCTCACATTTATTTTGCATTATTTAGAAGTTTGGTGATGGTTTTGTGACCAGAATATACTGTGGAAACTGAACTCACCAATTAGACTCTGGTAAAATTGGTTTCATTATGTCCTTTTGCTTAAAGTCAAGGTTTCCAAGGGCCTTTTGACAAAGTTGAAGATGTACTGTAAATCACATTTATGCAATTTACTTTCTGTAAAACGTTGGTGGTTATTGTAAAAAATTATGTTAATTATGACAGCAATGACTAGAATTAAGGAACTGGCAATATCATAGACTTCAAATAGTTTATTGATCAATGAATTAAACCATATTCAAGCTTCAAGCTGTCAAACCACTTTTGGGTGGTTGAATAATATAAAGCATACTGGAGCATAAAACCATATACATTTTGACTGAATGTCATGTTTACCTTTGATATCTGTGTTATTAAATAGCTCATCTTCCTTCCCACCATTTATAGTGTCCTTTTCTGAAAATTGGTGACTTTTTTTCTGTAAATGGGTGATCTTTAAATGGGTGACTATCTCCTGCAATAAAAAAGCAGTTTATAACTGAAATATCCTGGCAAGCCAAATCCCCTGGTTTTATATAATTATTTTAATCAAACTGATTTTAATCCAAATCTCTAAAAGCAATCCCAGGAGTCATAAGGCCAGGGACCTTGAAAAGACCCACTTCTAACCTGAGTGCCACCTTCTTGTGCCCAAAGCAATTCAGACATGCAACCCGAGAAAATAATTGTTTACCAAGCACGTGTTTGGCTGCTTCATAGACCCTTTGAAAAGCATCTTATGGCAAAGAGGGCCCCTACTGGAATAGAAGGGGATATTCTGAGCTGAGCTTTCTTGGATAATTACATTGGCCTGAATTTAATGCAGGAAAGAAAACATTAGACAACAACAAAGATTCTTTATGATACAATATGATATGAAATGATTTTACGCAGACAAAAATTTAAGGTTAATAAAATTCTAAAGCTTGATTGCTCATGGGATAATATTTTAAGCCTCCAATCATTCCATTTTAAAATACCTCAAGTTTACACTGATGAATCTAAAATGCACTAACAAATCCTACTCATTCAACTCTAGTTCTTGAAATGGCATCTGCCTTTGAGCTATAAAAATAACAGATGATTTTTTGATAGCTTATCAGTTAACAGACTGCTTAGTTAGGGTAGCACATTTTTATGCTAATGTCAGCAGAGAGGGAGAGGGAAAGAGAGGAGTGAAAACACAGAGCACCATGGTGGGTTAGAAGGAGATTTAAGGACTCATTTTGATTTAAGAAAAAAAATGTTTTTTTTTTCTTTCCAGGCTTATTTTTTCATAATGTAAGGTAAGACTTTAGAGACTTGAATTGTTCAAATTTAAAATAGATCCTCAGAGTGGGTAAGGGAAGTAATAAAATATGATTTAATGTTTAAATCCTATAAAATATGCCTTACACTAGGCATAAAATAAATAAGGAATGTTCATGGATAAAAATTTCTGTTGCCCTGGCCAGTGTGACTCGTTTGGTTGGGGCGTGTGTACACTGCAGGATGCAGGTTCGATTCCTGATGAGGGCACACTCTCAGGCTGCTATTTCGATCTCTGGTTTGGGGCACGTCCAGGAGGCAACCAATCCATGTTTCTCTCTCGAATCCATGTTCCCCCCCCTTTTTCTCTTTCTCTCTCTCTCCCTCTCTCTCTTCCTCTGTCTTTAAAATCAATAAACACATCCTCAGTTGAGGATTAAAACAAAATTCTGTTGAAGTGCCAATAAGCTAAAAGATGTATTTTTTGAAATGTGAATATGGCACTGTAGTCTTAAAGTTAAGATGATATTAATCGCAGGAATCCAAACCTAGTCAAATATCATTGAGGTCTTAATATGTTGCTGTTACAGTAACTGAAGGAAAATAGAAATGGATTAATATTAGATTTTCTAAACAGTTTATTTATTTTAATCCTCACTTGAGGACATGCTTATTGATTTTAGAGAGAGAGGAGGGGGGAAGAGAGAGAGAAATGTCGATGTGAGAGAGAAATATTGATCAGTTCAGGTTTGAACATGGAGAAAGTTTTCTTGAAAAGCAAATTTTTTTGGCGAGGTTTGGGTCAAGGTCTGAAATCTCCCGCCACTGCCTAACCGGGTGCCCCGCGTAACTCAGTGCCTCTGGGGCGGTCTCTTCCAGCCTTGGGTGAGCTCTGACATTACAGGGGGTCATATCCATCTGGTTCATGCAGCTTCCACTCACCTTGTCACACATGTAACCTTGAGCATCACGGGATGTGTCCATGGCCTTCCACGACTCGCCCTTTAACATGCTCGTGATCACCTCGCGTTGGCTCGGAAGCACTGCCTGGTCGGGGGACCATCCCCGCTCTGCCAGCCCATCACTTCTCCCGTACCCTGGTTCCCCTTCACTGCATGTTCTCCTTACACCTGCTCTATTTTTATCTAGAAAGCGCCCTTTTGGGAGTTTGCACGTAATAGAAACAAAATCAATGTGCAAAAGAAAAAGACATAATATCGCTTACTACAGTGAAGGACAATTTTTGCTTTTTTACCTTTTTTGAGCTAATGAATACAATAAAGTGATGAGATAACTGTAAGTCAGGGAACAAAACTTTAATTCTGAAGAGCTGTCATTAAACGATCCTTTGTGGGTAACACCCCCAGTTCTCACCATGTGTCAGGCCCTATGCTAACTAACCCCTTATCTGCACTACCTCATTTAATTCTTGAAATAACCCCGTTATGTACGTACTTTCCAACAAATGGGGAGACTGAGGCAGCAAGGCGGTAAGTACCTTGCCCAAGGTTACACAATGGTCACTGACAGGCCTTGAATTTGAATTCAAGTCCATCTGGCTCCAGAGTAGTTTCTTCATAATACATATGAGGAAACTAAGGCCCCAAAGGTGACTTTTTCAGAGTCACCAGCTAACCATCAGTAGCATTAGGGCTGGGCCCAGGCTCTGACCAATGGTCCAATACTGTGTTATACCGACTGCTCTGAGAGGGGCTCCCTTGAGGCTACAGGGCAACTATTAAATGTGACATTATTGTTCTGTGAATTTGTTCAACTTATGTTTAGAAGCAGATAACTTTTTGTGTGTGTTCGCTTTTTGTTTTGTTGTTGTTGCAGGCCTCTGATGTCTTTTACTGCTGACAAAATTCAGAGAAGTGGGTTTGGCCAGTGTTTTATAGATTCCAAAAATGAAATCTATAAATTCCTTCTCGCAGAAAGCTTAACATTTCTCTTGAGTTGGACTTTATTGTCTTCAAATAAGTTAGCTAATGGCATAGAAGAAATTACATGTATTTGTAGCAGGAAAGAGAGCATTTCTTAGATGTTTCCTAGGTGTCCATATCTTTTTTTGATAGTAGGCAGGGCAAGGAGAAAAACAGAGCTGCCAATAATCATAACTTGATGAATTATAACATGCCTTCCTAAATTTTTCTCTTATGTCCTCCCACCCCTTTTCTCTAATCTCTATTTTTAATATTTTAAACATTACCAGAACCTAGAAGAGTGCCTGACTTGTCATAAATGTTCAATAAATATTTGTTGAGCAATGCATATTGTTCTGTAGATATTGTTATAAAAATAGAAAAAATTGCTCTGCTCAAAGTTTCTTCACAGAAAAGTACAAATGGAACATTCTATATTTTTCAGCACTGACATCATATGGGTGAGCCCAGATATTGGCATGGAAACTTGTTCCTGCCAAATAAGTGAGTCAAGATGAGAATATTAATGTATTGATGTAACGTATGTTGTCACATTTAAAGAAGGATGAATGACATTGTGAAGTCTGGGAAGCACGGAGGTCTGTTCTGGAGCCGTGTGTGTGTGTGAGGGAGGGAGGGCAAACCTCAGGAATAGGAGTGTGGGTTTAAGATAATGTCCATGCATATACCCATCCCGCCTTTCCACTTCCCAAACCCCTGACACACACGGACACTCTCTTTTACTCTCTGAGGAAATCTGGAACCTGCAGACCACAGGGGAGGGTCTGATTCTGATTTCTGATTCTGATTCTGATTCTGATTCTGATTCTGATTCTGATTCTGCTGCGCGGTGGCCTCAGCATGTCTTCTTCAGGGGGCAGAGGCAAGGAAGGGATGCTTCCCACACCCTAGCTCCCTCTTAAGTGGCATTTGAGGGTTTGTTTTTAAATTACTGCTTCTTAGAGTTCGAAAAGGCAGCCGGGGTCTCTTTTAGAAGGTGAGAGGGTTAAACATTTAGTCCATTTGGGCAATTGATTCAAACCAATGTAAACTATGCTAAGTTCCAAATTAGAATATCCATGTTCACACTATAAGTGTTCCAAGGTCTCATCCAGCCTCAACATCTTTGATTCTTTACTGGGTGGCCTCAGTACCTAAAGGGAAGTTAACAACTACATGTGATTCTTGGCTTCTTAACGGTAAAAATTATCCTCAACATTTTGTCAATGCTATTCATTAAAAATAGTGACCTTAAAAATGAAATTCAAAAACTCTCAAAGGAATATTTTGTTATATTTATCAGAAATATCACTTTTACCCAACCAGTGTGGCTCAGTCGTTAAGCTTTGACCCATGAACCAAGAGGTCGCTGGTTCGATTCCCGGTAGGGACACGTGCCTGGGTTTTGGATTCAGTCCTTAGTGGGGGGCGTGCAGGAGGCAGCCAATCGATGTTTCTCTCTCATGCATCAATGTTTCTATCTCTTTACCCCTCTCTTTTCTTTTCTCTCTTAAAAATCAATAAAAACATATTAAAAATAGATCACTTTCTACACTCACACATGCACAAACACCATGTGATAAGTGCAAGCATTTATTCATTCAGCATTCAGCAAGTGTTTTGAAACTACCATACCTTCTTTATAATGTAAACTGAAGGTTCAAAGACAAATAAGACACGGTCCCAATATTCTATAAACTCAGAGGCAAATTGGGGAAAACAAATCAATAGCAACCGAAAGACTAAACTGGAAAACTTGCTTCAAAAAATAAAAAAATAAAATTGTTTCTTTAGGCAGGCCAAACAGTTTATTCTTATTAGTTATGTACATTGTATGTCATATTTGAATATGTGAAGAGAAAAACTCCAATAATTTGGAGTTTCAATTTATTGTAGTAGGTAGATACCCAATTTTTTTCCACTGGTCTTTTTTTTTTTTTTTCCAATCTGGAAAAACAGTCCATAAAATAAGACCTCTCTGAACTCTGTTATCCTTCAGGTGTTAAATGCATGTATAAGCACTACAACCCAAGCCCTTGAATTTAAATATAAAACTCAGTTTTTAAGAGATAGCGATAAATGGGGGGGGGGGGGGATTTGGGTTCCCTGATATAGTCCCATGCCTGAGTAATAATCTGAGTAAAAGGCTGTGCTTAGGGTTGTGAGTTACAGGTCACACTGAAGCTTCTCACCCTCCCTATAACAATACTGCATATATGCATGAAAGCTGATTATCAGGGAAGTTATATCACCCTCCTCCCATAATTTATTTTTCATCATTCTGCACATTTTCTACCACAGTGTGAGTTACTTAAGTATATGTGTTTCTAAAGTAGGTTGTCACAGATTCCTATACAAACTGATGGATGTTATAGGCTCTGTCCCAAGTAAAGTAAATCACATACGTAAACCACCTTGCAGAGGCCCTGTGCCCAAGGCAATAGGTAGAGATAAATGGGGAAAGGTACTGAGTCTAAGCTAAAAGTAGAGCTGGAAAAAGATTAGGAAAACTGACCAAAATGTTTCAACTCTAACAGAAGACTAATTTTTTAACGCAGATTTCTAAATGGATACTAGAAATATTAATGTCAAAGATGTTTACTGCTGCTACATCATTGAAAAAAATGTGATTTTTACCTCAATATTTTGCTTTTCATTAACATATGATTAATAACTAATGAGATGACAGTAGAAATACAGTTTTGTTTCATGATTTGGGCCAAATCCAATCTCTTCCATAAAATTAAAGAATTTAAATTTAGTCTAATTACAGGAATAAATCAGAATTTTTTTCTAACACATAAGGTTTTGAAAATGGCTATTTGGACTTATGAATCATTTAAAAAATTTTTATGACAAAATTTATTAGTCGATCTGTTGTAAACCAGTTGAGGAATTTGAGTACACTGAACCTCATGCATTTTCTAGTCTTAATAAGTCACATACAATCATACATATAACATATTCCAGAACAATTCTAAACATGCTTGGTTTCTATGAAAACAAGTATAATTGAGTGGATTATTTTATTGACACCGGAAAAATATCTTAATCATGTCTAGCATTATGTCCAGCTAGATTTCTGAATTTTACTTGGAAGTACGTCTGTAAATTGAAGGTAAATAAACATAAAGGAAATAACTCAGCATTAAAAGGTAGACAAATATTATGTCTACATAACTAGGCCTTTGAAAATAATCATGCCACTTATGTATTAATGAATGAAAGATAACAAATTTTTAGCTTGAGTGGATATGTAGTTTGAGTTTTGTATTTGAAAATCAGGGGACAAAAAGGGGACTTTATCATATTATCTACCATAATAAATTTGCACTTCCCTTAGTTTGAAACGTTCATAAATTTGGATGTGTGGCAAACAAATATTTCATGCAGAGCTGATGTGTACCTTTAAATATTGGGGGCTTTCTTCCACATTCTTATCAGTCACAGCCACCATCTGAAAAAAAGGAACCAGACACACAGTGGAGGGAATGTGGTTCCTAACTGGAGTGTGTTCCTCCTTCCTACTCTACTGAATGAACTGTTAAAAGACCAAGAAGGCTGTCATAGAGATATCACAGGAAATAAAGAGCTCCAAGCCAAGGGTGTGTCCAATGGGGTTGGCATGGAATGACAGACCGCCCTCCCCACATGGAAAATCTCGTCACCCATCTGAGATATCACATAACGGTGGCAGCACTCCAGAGACAGAATGAGCTCCACCTGTTTGCAATGTGTTTAGCTATTAATATTTATGTAGTAATTCAAGGGAGTTAAAAAAATGACAAATTGAACCAAGTTGTATCACTGTTGGTGCTTTCAACCAAGATTTCTCAAAAAAAAAAAAAAAAGTAACAGCATGAATCTGTCCTTTCTGTAGGAAGAAGTCATATGACATCCTCAGGATGCCAAGGATTGTTGGAGAGAAGGCAGGCAGTAGCCATGTCCTTGGCATTCCCAGAACACTTCCTCTACACCACTTAATAAGAAATCTTTACTATTTGTAGTTGGGCTTCTGACTCATAAAAGCCATATAAAACAGAAAAAAATATATTCTCAGAGCTCTGTTAATATTAGGGAGTCATATCATGAAACTCAGAAGAGACAAAAATAGCACAAATGTCTCATGTCTTATCTGAAACAATAGAAATCAGAAATATGCCCCCAAGGATATTTTGGGTAAGGTCATGGCCATTCTCCATGACAGCAGCCTCAAAGGTGGGCAATAGTGCATGAAGATCATTTTCTTGGTGTTTATGGCCCTGTGATTCACTAGTTTAGCTAAACTTTGCTTGAACTTATTTGTGTGTTTTTTTGGAACAACTTCATCTTAAGCAAATAAACTTCTTAAATATAGTGGTAAAATGACACGTTCTCCTATTTATCCTAGAATGACCTCTTTTGAGGACTGATCTGTGGTGTGTGGCATAATGGGAAAACCCAACGCTGGATCCAAGGACATCTAACCTCTAGTTTCACTTCTAAGCAATAAGATCAGTATGATGAAGTAATCATAAGCTTTGGGGTCAGGCTGATTGGAATGCTCATCACAGATCCAGCGCAAATAAGCTGATGACTTCATACATATGTTGAACATTTTGAACCGTGATTTACTATTTGTTAAAAGAAGATGATAATATTATCTCACAGAGTTGTAAGAATCAAGCATTACGGTCCATGTAACGTGTCCAAAACACTTACATACCTCCATTCTACCATGTTCTGCTCTAGGACTGGTTCCAAGGTTACTGATATAATTTGGAAAGGATACAATGCTGGACTAGAGAATACCTAGAACTTACTTTATTTGTTTTTGAAGTGGAACTTCCACTAATAAATCTTGTAGTTGCTAACTAGAACCTAGGACAGTGCCTGGCATATAAAAGATATTTATATTGGATTTTTTTCTTAATGAAAAAACAACAACATTCCCAGCATTGGGTGTATGGTTCAGAGGAAGACCCTACTTTGAAAGTTTTAACCCATCCCAGTAGAAAGTCTTCATAAGGGAGAGGCAGAGGATTACACAGACACATAGGAGATGACAATGTGAAGACAGAGACAAAGAGTAGAGTGGTGCAACCATAGTCACGGAAGGCCAGCAGGTGCCAGAAACTGAAAGAAGCAAGTAGATTCTCCTCTAGAGTCTCTGGAGATAGTGCTGCCTTGCCAACACCTTGATTTTCAATGTCTGGCCTCCAGAACTGTGAGAGGTAATTTCTGTTGCTTTAAGCCATTGAGTTTGTGGTAATCTGGCAGCAGTCACAGGTACTAATGCATCCTCTGGATTCTATTCCACACCGTTTCATTGAGCAACTACTGTTTGCCAGTTACTGTGCTGGAGCTGTGAGAGGCTTTAAGAATGTGCCCAAGTGAAGATAACGTTAATCAGTTCTGCAAGAACTTAGGAGGCTCTTGAACACACTTTACCTACAAAAGTAAAGTAGCTAAAAAAAAGTAGCTAGTAAAAGTGAAGATTTACCATCTAAGCTTCTGTTGCAGACATGCCAAGCATTTCATGATTTTTCCCAGATCCTTCCAGACAGCCTGGTGATTAATTTTTTATTCCTTTTGTTCTGTCTGTCATGTTGTAAAGCCCCTCAATGGCTTCTCTTCTCCAGACCCTCTACTATTTGGACCTTCCTTGTCTCTCCAACTCTACTGCTTATCACTCTCTCTTTTCCAGCAAAGCCATTTGAGCCCCTTAAGCACCTTTCAGTTCCTCCATGACCTCACCACTGAGCCTTGGCACCTACCATTCCCTCTTGCAGAATCACTCTTTCCTTTCCTCTCTTCCCTGACTTCTAGGCTCGCCTCCGCACTCTATGCCTCTACATACACCCTCTATCTGCCATTGTCTTTATTATTTATTATAGTTACTGGTCTATTATGTTTTCCCTAATGGACTACAAGCTCTGTGAGGACAAAAAAAATGAGTCCATATTACTTATTACTGCACCCTTAATAAGTGCCATTGTCTGTGCCTGGCTTGCAAAACAGGGGTTAAATTAATATTTGTTGGTAAATAAGTGATTGAATGAGTGAATGGGATGAACAGCCTTCCCCAGAGACTAAAGTCCCAGCTAGCGTGTTTATTTTATTTTCAAGATATAATTCAATTATTTCAAGTCACCATGATTTCATTTTAACCCTGGGCACATAGTGCTGAGACTGAAAAATATTTCACTGCTGCAATAAAGTTTCTGTTTCTCATATTTAAATTTGCCTCCCTCCCTCGGCTTTGTTTATTAACCTGGGCGTGTGTATATAGACGACCTCTGCCAATGCCACCCCACCCACCCTCGAAGGGAATCAGTTCTGATTGACATGAGATGAGATCTATAAAGTCACAAGCACCTAAGACGGATGTCCTCCTGTTTTAGAGAACATTCCTGAGGTGCTCGCATTGTTTTAGCTCCACAAGCTCTTTGAAGAGCTACACGGAATAGCTTAGGTTCCTCATATGACACGCTGTGCCCTGCATGTCGCATGTTAGCTCATTATTGGAGTTGAGGCCAATTTGATAGTCATCAAATTTTGCTCTCATCAAATGCCAACTCTGTGGACCTTCTGGAATTAGTTAGTGACCATAACCCATTTCTAGTGGAAAAGACTGAATGCAACAGCCAGCTGTCCTAGCAGGAAGGAAAATGATTTGCTTTCTCAAATTGGCTTTAAAAAGTGCATACGCTGCCAGACGGCCTCTGGGCATGTGTATGAAACATCGAAAACAGACACAACAATACACATGAAAAAGAAATGAATTCCCAAAGCAGGCTCCCCAGGAAGTAGCTAAGTAAGCTCTACCGATGGAACTGAAGGAGCCTTAGCATCACCACGCTCCTCTTCTGTAAATGGCTTTTCTCCATGAAAGTTGAAATATACGGAGGTGGGGAGGGTAGCCACTGGAATCATTCTGTGAATTATGATTTTTAAAAATCAGTGCCACACCTAAGCTTCTTTACTATAACTATCTAAACTGTTACTATTTTAAGTGTGTTTTCTGGTTTAGGAAAATATTATATTTCTGAAATACGATGATTTATTTTTAAGGATCCACACAGAGTAAAAATCTGCAAGTTCTCTTAAAATTCAGAAATGCTCATTAACTTACTGTTTATCTGTTATAACTCCTTTTAAAAAAATCTTTAACTTGTTGGTTTCTTTATACAAATAAATTCTTATTTACTCTCTTGCTCATAGGGGAACCTAGAATTCATATTTAATGTTCTGATTAATGATTTAAACAATGTTTCCTTTTTTTTTTTTTTATTTGTATATAATCAAGCCATCTAGTTACCAGTAACTGCAAATGTCACAGATCTCAATGGTCTCTTTGGGACTTTTAATCTGTTTGCTTTTAGAAAGAAGGTGATTTTATTTTTACATTAAGGAAGCATTAACATCATTAAATGGGCTCCCACTTTATGATAACTGCAAATGTCACATTGATCCAGAAAGATAAGAAAATGTGCTCATCTTTGGAACAAATATCCAAGGCATGAGCAGGCAACCCACACTATTTGCATTAAAAAACAAATTGTATAAATGCAGAAGATTGATGTACCATCTGTTCATGTCCTTCACTTTTCTGGCTCTTCTGTGTTGAGATATTTTTATGGAATAGTTACGTTTATTATTCTGAAAATGAGCCACAGGTTAAAGAAGTTTACAATGGGTAATATAACTCAAAGCTACTGGCTCACTGCAGTCCAGGTAGTAAAGCTTGCATTATGTTACATTTTGTGCTGTTAAATGCTTATGTAGTCTAATGTACAGACCAAGATACAACGTATACAAAACTGTATACAAAAGATGTTTAGGACCAAATCCAAAATATCTCACTAAGATGCTTCTTGGCAAGGAGAAGAAAAAAACCCTAAAAAAATTAATGACTTTAAAAACCACCGGCAATAGGCAACAACTTGCTCTGTCACTCGGAAGGAAAACAAGCTAATAGAACCTAGAGAATAAATATCTCTTTGTGGGGGGAAGTACATTGGAGTTTCAATCGTCAGCAAGGGCCCTACTTTCTTCTTTTAACTGGTCATATAAAAACCTACTAGCAAATCTGCTTGCAAGAAATTTCATTTTCCTTTTGCCCGTCTTTACTAACACCGACAATATTTACTTTCTCTTTGAAGCTGAAAACAAACTCGCAATCATAAAATTTAAGGTTCCATTGTGAGTATGTTACATGTTTTGTTTAACTGGACAACCAGCACAAAAATCAATCAATAAATAATGAATGAATGAATGAATGAATGAGCAAACAAACAAACCAATTGTGTAGAATGAAGCTTTGCTACAATAACCGCCCCCTGGTGGCAGCTGCCACAGACACCGGAGGCCAGATTTTCTCCTAAGGTAGATTTCCAAACTCTACAACCCTCCCCTTTTGTTGCAAAAAAATTCTACGTTGTACGATATACTTGGTTAACTACCATTTTATACATAAAGATCATATCTGTGCGCATGAATGATTTACTAAGGTTGCTGACACCCCTCAGAGTGTAGCTTTATGCTTTTGTCACCCTTAGTTTCTGATTAGAAAAAAAAAATGACCAAAATATCAAATCCATAATTTTCCCTGATTTCTGAAAAATTTTGAAACACTTATTGGCTCTAAAATTAAAAGCCTCAAAAGAATTTGCGACCTATAATCTCCTGATGTGTCCTAAAGGATAACGGGTTGCTTACATCCCAAACCACGAGGAGGTTGCTATAGCTGGAAAAGATATATGATCCCAGCAATAATGCAAATTCCTTTTTCATTCCCTTCTCACCAAACCCGTGAAATATCCACACAGGAATAACTTACCGCACCATCAGTAATGAACTTCTCGTATGAAATTTAACTTGAGCATGTGCGATTTTGTTAACCTCTCAAAAAAAAAATTAAAAAATCCCCTTCCCTTTTCTTGCAAGTGATACTGTGGAACCGAACAATAGGTGCTGAGAAACTCGGCCCTCTCAGGCCTGTCACTTAGCGTGTCTGGGCTGGGGGTCGCGCAGCCACGAAGGCCTCTTCATGCACCTGAAGCCTAGAATCAAAGCGACCTTCCAAAAAGGGAAGAGCCACCCGATGAAGAGAGCAGAGAAAACACGCAGAGTAGAAGAGAAAACACGCAGAGTAGAAGAGAAAACACGCAGAGTAGAAGGAGGCGCTGGTGGGGATTCGTTAGGAGGAAGTGTGAACACAGAAAAAGACACCACAGACCAGCAAAGGCATAAGCTTTCTCGATAATCAAATTGAAAACAATTACGAAAGGTTCACGAAGTGAGATACACAGTAAAGAAAGAGAAGGGAAAGGGAGTGCTTGGGTCTTTTTTCATGTTAAAGCACAGTTATTCTCCCAATCCTGGTTTTCCTCAGCCACAGCTTTTCCTTAAACTTCTTTTTATTGAATCCTGGACAGTAAATTGGCTCACCCAGTGGCCTCCGGATTAAAGGGTAAAGCCGGAGAGGAGCCTGGAGGTGTGATATGGAAAACACTAGTGAAATAGAGCCTTCGCTCACTGCAGGGCATGAGTGGCCTTCGTATCGCATGTAGGAGAATGTGATGTCGTCATGGGGTCAGCCACAGCATTTTATAAAGGCCGGCGAAGATGCCTGTAAATCCACATTTACTCACGAAAGCAGCAGAGTGCCGTCCTCAGGAGAAGCAATGTTTAAAACAATTTCGTAACTGCTAATATTGGAGACATGCAGAAAAACATATGTACACACCTATATATATCTTTTGTCGTTTTGAAAATCTAAAGGAATATTTTTATTTGCAACCCTAAGTTGATCAATGAAAAAGGCTGGAAGTGACTGTTTCGGCTCTTTCTCCCTTGTCTACTTTCACGATTCCAAAACAAAACTTCACATTGCTTCTTTTTCGGACTGAAATTCTGTTTATCAAATAGCTCCAGAGGCAATCCATTTCGCTGCACCCACAGCGTCCAGCTCAGAGCCCTTCACACTCACGGGGGGGGGGGCACGCGGACTTCAGGGGCCCACAGCATGAAATCGATCTGGACACGGTTTTCTGAATGTACAAGAGCCCATGATCATCTTCTGCCTAACCGTTCTCCAAATCACAGTGGTGCATCTTTATTTTATGTCAAACATACTAAAATCTCTGCTTATTGAACTTGCGTTCTGTTTTTTCATTTTTCTTTCAGCATGTAGTACATATTTGACTCTTTTTGTTCGTGTTTTATTGAAAAATCATAGCATGTGCCTGCACCATATAGCTGGTGTCCAGTAGAGAATCGAATGTTCTGTCTTCCTTCGTTCACCGCTCTGTTCCTAGTGTCTAGTCTCGTAATCCTGTACGTTTCTTTAGAAACAAGATTAGAGACCTATGTGTCTTAAAAAATGTAAAAAAGGGTTTCATTGGTTATCGTATATTCTTAATAATACATTTGACTGAGTTATTCTCTTCACACTATTTTCAAACGATGATTTACTGGGGAATTTTAGGAACTACTATTTTTTCTTGATTGGAAGGAGCTAATCAGAGTGTAGTTGGAGTTTGGATTGTGAGTCCTAAGTTTATTTTGAGTCACATGACTATTGTAAGCCGAAATAAAATACAGTCAAACGATAGCAGAACTCTTGCCATGAGCCCCTTCTAAAAGCAAGAGAGAATGCCCTTGTGTCAGTCAGAAAAATTCCCATTAAAACAGTGCTGTACACTTCCTTTGTCAGACAGCTGTCCAATAATGTAGCTGGATTTTATCAGCATAGAAGTTCCAAAGAGGATGCTACCATGTGTCTGCAGGAAAAAATAGTTGAGAGTTCCTTCTGTTTTCTGTATTGTTACCTGGATGTTAGCTGAGATAATGCTAGGATGTGGTGTTCCTCTAAGGAAAGAAAAATCTTTTAAGAGAAGTTATTTATGTTTACAAAGATGTAGATCATGGTATCTACTTTAAATATTAAAATCAGAATTTTTTTAAGAGTGTAAAGCTTAGAAATTAAAATTATTCCTAGGTCTTTGTTTTCTATGCAATGGACAATATTTGATTTTTTGGAAGGAGGAAGTGTGGAGAAGCAAACGAATTGAAATCACTGTATGAAAACATTAAAGATAAATAATCACAATTTGGTAAGTCTTTTTAATTATATAGCATCATATAGTACTTTTGCCACTTTTCGTATCTGAAACTTTTAACACTGTGAACGACGGGCAGGAGGGTAAGAAAGTAAGCTCTGTCCATCCATACTTGATCTTGGGGTTACTCGCCGTCTAAGGTCCTTCTGATGTGAAATTCCTTTAAAAAAACGTATACCCATGAAGTCTCAAGAAAGAAGAGAATCCTGTAGTTTGGGGAAAGAATAATATCACAGCACTTAACACTAAGCGATTGGCTTCCCAGCAACAGCATAAATCCCTCCTACAGCATAGGTCTGTGTGCCAGGTCCGGCCCATGCTGGTCAAGGAACCTTTCCCAACAACTATGGGAGATAATTCATTTTAATTGACAACTGAAACAGAGACTTTGGAAATTCACACAGTGGCTACAGAATTAAGTGTGCGTGGGGATGGTAAGGCAAAAGTCAGCCAACTGCTTGTTTCAGTTAAAGAACCAAAAGTAACCCCTTTGAGTAAAAGTATTTTAGCTGATTTGGCCAATTGATTTAGCATCCTGTACAATACAACAAGTAACAATAGGGCTAAAACATCTATTTTTCCTTTCCTAGGGCAATAATCTATGATGCAAGAATATTTTTAAATGTTATTGTTTTCTTTTTAGTCTTTTTACATGATTTTTAACTAAAACAGACAAATTTACACAAAATTAATGTCTTCACACGTGTATTTTTACAAACGTGTGTGGTAGAGGGGAAAAACATAGGTGGAGAGAAAAACATGGATCGTAAGAAAGAAATTTCTCACTTATACATTCATATCACATTTATATAAATAAATAGGTATAATTTGTTTCTTTTGCATGCATATTATAAATGGGGCCATCCTATTTTAAATACTAGAAATAGAAAAGCTGATACTTCACAATACCTATGGCTAATCGTATTTACAGCATTCATGAAGGAAAATAAAATCTTCAAAAGAACAAGGTGAATTCTAGGGGGGAAATAATGCTCGAGCTGGCACCAAACTGTTTCCTCAATGCTTGCCAATGAGATCTAGTTAAAAGTTGTTGCCAATTCATTACTGAACTTCTGCACTCTTTTAGAATAAAAACTCGTAATAACTTTTCTCGAGGTTGAGAAATGTTGACTTTTAACGACGGAAGGAACTCTCCAAGTACAGTCTCCTCACGTTCACATAAAATACCCTCTTATTCTGCGTTTGGCTTCGCCCTTTTTCCGCCGCTCTCCACACTGCTGATGCCCGTGGAACCCCCAGGTCAGGTCCCCAGGCCCTTTCCACACATTTCCCCTTCTGGAAGCACAGGGGGTGCCTTCTCCTCTTACTGATTAAGCACCGAAGTTATGCTCAGAATTATATAGAATGTAAAATTAGAGATTGTCCCTGCCCAGTGGGCTCACAGTATCTCCAAATTTGCTGTAGAATATGTCTACATATTGTACAACAGATGCACTTCAAGCGCTAAATGTCTGGAGATAAATCTATTATTGACTCCATCCTTCAACCTTTCCAATTCCCTTTGTCGTTTGTCAGCTCTCTCTCCGTGCGTGCCCAGGCAGCCTGGTCGCTGCAGAGCACGTCCTTGACGTTTCAGGAGCGCCGCAGCTCAGATGAACCACGACGGGTTCCGATCCCCGGCGCCGGGGGGCTAGTAACATTCTTGACCCTAACCCATGGGCGCCTGTCTTCCTACACTAACGACAATAGTGGATACTCAAGTACATTTAAAAACATCCTTTACATAGTACCGGCATTTTTTTAACCTCGTTGGAAAATTCAAGATTGTGTCCATTTTTAAATATTTCATGACTTGTCTTAAAAAATAGTTCCCTTTCTTCTGGGCTGGGAGACTTGCTGAACTGACAGTAAAAATCCTGGAAAAGGCACAGGTGACTTTTTCTTTAACTATGTGTTTTAGCACATTCCTGTAGTTGTGTGTGTGTGTGTGTGTGTGTGTGTGTGTGTGTGTCTATGAATGCATCTTTATACTGGCATGTTTATATTCTGCATTTCGATACATACAATTTATACATTTAAACATATAAAGGCATTGCTTCCTTGAGACTTTGGTGCTGTCATAGTTTATTTACACACTTTCATTAAGAGCTATTGCTTTTGCAGGCACCTAGGTAGAAATCTCAACCCGTAAGAAAGCAGTTTATAATATTATAAATGTCAAAATCACAGTTCATTCTCCTGCTAACTTCAAATCTCTAGATCAGTAGTTGCAGCAAAATAGTCCTTCAGACTTGGAGCTGAAATCTGAGTTTACCTCAAATACAACTTGTGCCATTTTTTAATAAAAGAACAATTTTATTTCTCATCTTAAAAATAAAGGAAGAAAAAAAATGTAAAAGTAAAATATCCCCTTCCTCCCTCCCTTTTTTGTTTATTTCTGAGTCTTTTCTCCATTCAAATGAGTTTTTAAACACATTTGGCAGTCAGTACCCCTAATCATTCAGAGTTGTGTGACAAGGGGGGAGCTGGCTAGATACCATCAGTTCTTTTAAAATGTATTAGTCTTTAACCACCTGTCTTCTTCCTTAAAATTTCAACAGAAAAAAAATATATATTTTGATGAGGAAATCAGCTTAATGATTCCATAATGAAGTTTTGGGATACATACTTTAGCATATCTCATGACTTAAGACATTGTCAATGGGATGGAAATGAGCTCATTTATTCAAAGGTTGTCATTTGGTAAAAATAAAAAAAATCATCCCTTTTACCACAACGGTCCTACATGGGTGCAAATGAAATTGATCAAAAATGAATCTTTTTCTATGGCTGGCTGTGTCTTTATGGCCCCAGGTAAAGCTGTGTTTTGGTTTCCATATTAGCGTCTGTTTCTCTCCCCTGGGTAAAGAGAGCAGAAGCTCATCCTTGTTACGCCATTGCCAATAATATCTTTTAAGTTCACTGACTTTCCTCTTGATTAAATATGGTTTCACTATTAAGATACGAGTACCTGGTGACTATTTTGTGTATCCTCAGTTCAGCTACACCCTGTCATGCGAGCACACGCTGCACCCACTGACAGTGGTTTTCACTGAAAGAATGTCAGTAGGATTCTAGGACCAATTCTTTGTGGAAGACCATCTATATGCTGAAAGTAATTTGTAGCTTGCCTAGACATTAATCAATCTTCATCAGGGTGATCTGAAGCTATTTCATGTTAAAAGTATAAAGTTTCTTGAGAAACAAAGACATTTTTATATAATGTTGTCTTGGCACTTCATTAAGATTCCAAACTCTCAAAATTGTTTTAAGGAGGAAGAGCTGTGTTTCATCATCCCGAGATTTTGACACCTTTGCTGGAGGTAAAGGGAGGATTGTGATTGCGAAGCGAAGGTGGAGAGAACTGGGCAATGGAACAGAAGAAAGAGCTCCTGCGCTCAGCACGCCCTTGCCCATGGTAACGTTCAGAGGCTGGGGAAAGAGGGTGGAACCAGAGAAGCAAGAGACAAAACAGCGCGGCCGAGGCACCAGCAATTTGCTGGGTTGGGACATTTAAAGCAGATAAAAGTTGCTGATAGACATTAATAAATCAATGGTCATATTCTGGAAAATCATAGAAATTACTCTGTAGCAATCAAATATCATGCATTTAATAATGTTTGTTAAGTGTCAATTAAGCACTGAGCATTATATTAGGTCCTAGGGATGGAATGGTAAATAAAAACCACAGGTGAGCTCTTGTGAAGCTTACAGACTTGCAAATAAAATAGGTATTAATCAAAGAGGTAAACATTCAAGCACCACAAGGAAAGCTACATGGTGCTGTGAGGGCAGATAGCAAGCAAGCACCTGACCTTCCTGGGGAATCCTGAAAGTCTTGAGTTGAGAACTGAAGACAGGTACAAGTTACATTATCCTTCCACCAACATTGCAGGGCACAAATGATATAATAAAGTAGACACATTAATAACAAAGTCAGGCTTTAGTTTTGTGTTTGTGGGTTTCGTAAAAGGAAATTAAAGGCTTTATGTATCTGAAAGTATCATTAATTCATAACCTCTCACAATGTAACACTCGCAGGCAGTAGTTTTACTACATATCTATAAACTTCAGTTTTCAGTTTAAAATCTCAGATGTTTCCATTTGCATTTAGCTAAAAATTCTTTGGCAAGAAGATTATCATCTCTGATCCAATTTTTTTAATGGAAAACTAATTTTGATTTATGGAGTGGCAAAAATATAAACATTTTAGATAAATCTTTTGCCAATTTCTAGATAAAAAGTGGTTTTAACTGTTAACTTTGGCCTTTTGAAGGATTATTTTTAACTGAACATGTCAATGTTTTTACCCTATACTGTTTTCTCTGTAAAATCACGCAGTATTACCTTGCTCGCTCTCTCAGTGCACAACCCTTTAATGAGGCATTGGCACTTGTCTCCTTCACAGTAATAGTCGCTGTCTAATGAAGCCAGAGCCTTTATATCATTACCATCTTTTTAAGCAAGTATGTGAGTATGTGATAGTTATTAGCACATTATGTGAAATATGGAAACTCTTTAAAAATAAATGTAATAACTTAGGTGATAGCTTCTATAACAAGAAATAAAGATACTAGTGAACAATATTCATGATTATTAGTATTAGTGTTAGTGGTCTATTTGTTGATAGTCTTGAGGTAACCAGTTAAAGGGATGGAGTAAAAAGAACCCTTAACAAGAAAAAAAAAAATCTGAGCAGCATCTTTTTGGGAAATCAATTATAAGAAAGTTTAGAACATTCAAGCCTTCTAAAGTTTCCACGGAAACTAATTGGATGATCTCTAAATCCTTGCTTTCTAACTTTGTATTTTCCTTTTCCGAACTTATTTTTACTAAGTAGATAGGCATTAATACTGAAAAATACTTCTCTCTTTAAAAAATATAAATTATCAGATTCCTTTGCTTGACTCTTTCATAGGACTCTGGTCTTTCCCTTTCAAAGACTTTATCAAAATTTATAACCATGTTCTCATTTGCTTGTTTTCTTACCTCTGTGAGAATATTTTAATTAGTAATATTCCACGACAGCTGACCCTCATCAGTTTTAGAGTTCGGACTAGTAAACCTGCTTTTAAGTGATTTTAGTACTCAGTGCAAAAAAGTGTTAGTAATTATTGATTTTTCTTAAGATTAATATATTTGGGACTTACTGTTCTCATTAAATATGTTTTTTAAGATCACCTAAATTCTAGTTTTAGATTTCACTTGTTCAAAATGTGAAATACATATGTACACATATACATACAATTATATATAATTTTTAACAAATTAGAACTGTCTTAAAACAGATACATATGTTTATCTTTTATAAATTTATTTAAGATTACATGCACGTATGTCTGTCTATATATATAGCCATAAATGTATACATAAATTTTAACAAATTAGAAGTTTTAAATATTTTTTATTTAAAATAGTATTACAATTACAAAGTTGGTAGCAACTTTTTGCCAGGTAAATTGCAATATAATTTATGGACAATAAAATTTCAACTATTTAAGTGTACATTTTTATACCTTTTGACAAATGTATTTAATTTCTCATGACCATGAACATTTATACCACCCCAGTTTCATGCCCATTGGCAATTAATCTCCTCCCCCTGCTTTCACTGTAGTGTTGTCTTTTCTGGAGTTTTGGGTTAATTTACTTCTTTTTTTGTATCCCTCTGTCTTCTCCCAAAGACTGTAAACTCTCAGAGGTCAGGGATTGGGTCAGTTCAACAGGAGATTGTGTTTTTACCTTGATTTAGTTTATTCTTCTAATGCACTTTATTAAGTGACACTTGGGCACTGCGTCCTGGGAGCCAGAGGGCCCCCGGGTGGGAACTCCGATTTTCTTCAGAGTTAGAGCGCTCAAGACGATCTAGTCCAACCCTTCATCATCCAGATGGGAGATTAGTCGGTTGCCCCTGGGCAGCTCAGGGCAGGGCTGGGTCCTTTCATTTCTACCCTCACTCTGCCTCTGTTTCGCTTTCTCTGGTCAACTGGTGAGGCATAAAAACCCCCCAAAATTTCAACATGATTTGTCATTTATTTTTTTCATTAGAGGATTTATTTATTTCCTTTAAAAATAATCGAGGTGGGGTAAATAGCGTCTGTAGCTTCTACCACATGTCAGCGCCCTGTTCTGATCACGGTACTGTTACCACCGTGTAAGGTTATCTGATTCAGGACGTAGAAAAGAGACACTGAATTCTTAGGCACACTTTCCTCCCAAATGGTCAAATACAAATCACAGAAAAACAGGAAAGTGAAGGAGGAAAGAGAGCCGGTAGTAAATGTTGAATTTCCCCCATGCCTATTCTCTGGTTTCATTTGGACAATTTTTATGCGATGCTTTCAAATATTTAAAAAAATGAAGATATCAAACTTGCTATGCGCCCGTTAGGGTCTGACCATGGTTCACCTTGACTGGACTGTTGGTCACGTTAGCTCAGGGACATAGTAGCATGGACAAAGGACCAGGAAGTTCTGTAAGGCACCGAGCGGGGACAGCCTCCTGGGGCGTTATCCTGGGCACCTCACATAACCCCAAGTTGCACTGATAACAGCCACACAACAAATCTGACATAGCGAGAAGAAGTAATTCTGCAGCTGAAGGAGGCAATGAGGATGGATGGTGGAAATCAAAAGCACAATGTCCTTGTGGGATTAGCAAAAAGCTTGAGAAATGAGGCGAGCAAGCCAAAGCTCAGAGGAGAGCCGAGCAGCGCCCTGGAGTGGGCCTGTGTGGAAGTCAGCGCTGTGAAAACGCGAGTGACACGCAGAAGATGCCCCTAACGAAGACAGTCGTATTGGAAGTGTTGCTTTCTCTTACTTAAACTTCTTCATTGTAAAAATGAGTCATGTGGCAGGTTAAAGGAAAAAACAGTACCCGTGAATATACCGCATGATGGAAATTAAGCATCTATTCACCCCAGCTCCTAATTGCACCCCCAGAACTAGCCGCCGGCGTTTCCTCGGCCTCCTCTTGTCTGCCTGTTGAATGTCCTCCAGCGTCCACTGCAGGCACATCACAGACGCTTGAGAAAACGCGATCATTTCAACACGGTGCCCACGAAGGCAGACTGCTTCCCACCAGCCCTTTAAGGAAATCTATACATTTTTCACATTTCTAGGGCATCATTTCACAAACCTACACTAAAAATCATCCAAAATTGAACATATTGGAGGCAATCAGCCAAAAATCAAGACTACACCATGTTAAGCATTAAGAGCCAAGAAGAGTGACTGGATGTCATGTGCAGAGCTGTGAAAACCCAGCCCATCTTGACAAAAAATAGATTTACTGTATACCGTGTACTGTAAGTGGCAGCCTGTGGAGCGAGCAATCAAATAAGCTCAAAGAAACTCTATGACAAGCCGGGCCGCCAGCTCTGCGGGGCTGGGACGCAGGTGAGCTTCCCGGTCACTCTGTCGCACCCGCAGGCCCTTGGGGAGCTGTCCTGGGCCTGCTAGTTACGGTGTAGCTTCTTCAACTCGTGTCCGCTGTTCTCAGACGGGTTCAGGGGGAGCTAAATTGTTCAGCTAGTTCATCTCCGGTTCTCTTTGTGCACGTGGTGTAGTATATCCTGCTATGGGTCAGAAACAAAAGCGCTTTGCATTCCCAGGAAACAGCAACATCGGAGTAAAAATGTTGCCTTAGTGTTAGAGGGCAGATACTTCAAATACCAGTACGTCTGGCACTGTTGCTGTCCAAGGGAAGCGAATTATTGGGAGGGCAAGGACCTGGCTTTCAATCTCGGCTATTCCTAACCCATAGCAAAATGTGGCAGAGAAATGATCCTGGGAAGTTCAGTAATTTTAGGCCACTTATATGTTGCATAAAACACAAAGGGGAAATATCATTCAAAGATGTTTGCCTTTTGGCTGTCAGAGGCATTGAGCACGAAGACAAGAGTTCCTGACCCTCCAAAATGCTAAGGGCTCCTAAAATCAGTGGATGTGCATTTCTTTCTCCTCAGATGGAAGAGGCCATTTTAAAAGTATTTTTCCACTTAAGAATTAAATAACTCTCGATAGCTGGACATATAATTACTACTATGGTAGGCTGTTTTTGTGGCTTAGTGTCATTAACACTTTCTAAACATTCCAAGTATAATGTTACGTAATATTAATTAGATAGCAATCTATAATTAATTATATGATCTACCAAACAATTTACATGTACAATAAATAAATACAAATATACTGTAAATGTAATTTTATTTACATTAAATTATACATATATTATTCCATATGCATTATACATAATATATTTAACATTACTCCATGTATACATATATTTCTAATGTCATTATTTACGTAGATATCTATATTGTTATGAAACGTCATTATATGAGTAAATATCTATATTGTTATGAAATAATAACAGTATATTCACCTCTTAACTTATTGATTTCATGTTCCCAGGTTCTTCCTTAAAACCCAAAGCACTTAACTAGTGTCTGAAAACTTAACTAATAACAGTGATATTTCAGTTTAAATATTTAACTTAAAAGCCTTGAAGTATATGCATGTTATACATGGGGAGTTGTTTTATCAGCAGTTATTGAATACCCCATGCAGAGTTATATTTTGTATTTTACCGTGAACAAAGGTAACGGTTTTAAGAAACCATGAGGCTATCTTTCTGCATATTTGTGCAATTAGAAGTAAAAAGTTTTCAAGCACCATTATAGCTTTATTGTATGGCAGCTTTCAAGAAAAAACAGTATTTATTGTGAAATACGACTTCAGTTTCAATAGTTATTCGCTCGTATTACTTAAAAAAGCACATATTTAGCTAGATACTGTACACACTAATTTTAGTTCACTTAGAAATGCTTTAACCAGCTTTTTCTTCATTATTGGACCAAATAAGCTATAATTCCCTAGACAGCTGAGTGATAAAATACATATTCTATTTTAACAGAAAAGTATACAACTACAAAGGTATGGTCAATTATTTTTGTAAATGTAATGTATTGAAATGTTGTAGAAAAAAAACACACTAGTATTCATTTTATCTGAAAACAAAATTGCTGGAGACCAGGGTGTGAAAGGGGACAGGAAACCTAACAATAACTTGTTCTTGGGGAAAATGGCTTTCCTCATAGATGTATTACATTGAAACCAAAAGTAAGTGTCTAACACAGCATTTCTTAATAACAAGGCAATGGCACTTCAAACCATTTCATATTTAAAACCACAAATGTAAAATGAATGGACTTTATGTCGTCAAGAGAAGATTCAAGTTAAGCTTTCCTTTTTCCCAGCCTCTCAAAGGAAAGGCATTTCTTTTATTACTATACTATGAAGTACATATTGGACCAAATTGGTGATTTAGAGTTCAAATCTGTTATTCTGCGAATAAGAAATACACATTTAGTCTTAATTCCCATTTCTGGCAAAGAGCTCCTAAAATGTGGTTGGAGGATTGAAACTTTCAGCCCCACCCTCGGGTGGGAGAGGGTTTGGAGGTTGAATTAATTGCCAATGGCCAATGATTTAATCAGTGGTGTTTACGTAATGAAGCCTCCACAAACACTCACGGACGGGGTTCAGAGCGCGTCCAGGCTGGTGAACGCCGGGAGGCTTGAGGAGAGGGCACGGGAGCGCCAGCCCTCGTCCCGGGCCTCGCCCTGTGCATCACTTCCATCTGGCTGTTCCTGAGTCATATGGTTTTCTGTGGTGATCTAGAAGGTAAAATGTTTCTCTGAGTTCTGTGAGCCACTCTAGTAAAGTAACTGAACTCAAGGAGGGGGTGGCTGGAACCCTCCACCTACAGCAGGTGGGCCCGAAGCACAGGTGACACCCTGGGATTTGCCATTGACGCCTGAGTAGGGGAGGGGGAAGCGGTTCTGTGGGACCGAGGCCTTAACCTGTGGTCTTTGCTGCTACCTCTGGGCAGACGGCGTAAGAACTGAGTTGAATTGTACGTGTCAGAGAATTGTTTGATGGGAGGGAAAAACCCACACATCCGTCGGAACTGGGTACGGAAACTTAATCACTCTCCACAACACATTTTCAAGTTGTTTCGTTTCCTAAATTTTGTTAAACAGCACCTGGCCACCAGTGCTTAAACATGATTCAATTGCAAGTCATAGATGAGGCTACGAAGGAGCATGGTGGGAAGGAAATAACCTTTTGCTGTTGATGACATAATCATTGCAAGAAAGGCACATTCCTATTCCTTCCCTCTCAGTCTCTGGGGGATTTTAGATTTAATCGCTACTAAATTGTCACGTTTTTAACCTCTCTTAGAGTCAGGTTATTCCCTAGACTTGAGCTGCAATCCTTTAAAAATGCACCCTGCCTGGTGTTGACTAATCGAATGTGTGAACATTTCTCTACTTTGTTTTAAAGAGGAGGATTTGCCCCTTAAAATGATTTCCAAGCCTGTGCCTTAGGTTCTAGGCAAAGTTTTCTAAAATACAGACAACTATGGAGTAATCTTAAAGACATTATTTTATTATTTTAGTACAATTATTTTTAATTTATCTTTATTGTTGAAAGTATTTTTCCCCGTTGATCCCCTCCACCCCGCATCCACCCCCAGGCCTTCCCCGGACCAGTGTCTGTGTCCATGGGTTATGCTTATAAACCTATAAGTTCTTTGATTAATCTCTCCCCACCCACTCCCCCACCCCTGCCTTCCCTCTGAGACCCCTCAGTCTGTTCCGTGCTTCTGTGTCTCTGGATCCATTTTGTTCATCAGTTTATTTTGTTCTTTAGATTCCACATATGAGTGAGATCATGTGATGTTTGTCTTTCTCTACCTGGCTTATTTCGCTTAGCATAATACTCTCCATTTTAAAATGTATTAATGTAATTTGCAGTTTAGCTAACATGATTGTGATCATAGTGTTTAGTTAGGTTTTAGATTCCTTTTGAGGGAATATGAGAATATACAAAAAATATTTCCCAAGGCTAAGAAAAAAGGTGAGGCATAAGGTAGGAAATGTGCATTGGAGTGTCTGGCACACTGTAGATGTTTATGTCTGTGATACATGTTTTTGAAAAAAACAAAAGATTTTTTTAAAAATTTGAACCCTGACAATTTTCTTAAATAATGCTACGCCTGCACAAGATACAGCATGGTTCTTGATACATACTAGAGACTTCAGTAAATGTTTATTGAATCAAAAAAACAAAAAAATGGAGAAAGAAAGGACAAAGGGAAGAAAGGAAGGGAGGCAGAGAGGGAAGGAGAAAGGGATTTGAAATAGAAAACTAAGTAGTATTAATTACACTAAATGTTTTAAATTAAAAACTAGACACTCTATTTTTTCCTACTTTTCTGATATAAATTCCTTCATAAAGGAATTCCATTTAAGACTTTTTGTTTCTGCTGAGAAATCCTCAAAACAATAATGCAGAAAAATATTTTATATGAAAAATAATTTTTTCACTTTTCACTAGGGAGTTAAAGACCTTAGTTTAAGGTGGAAAGCAGTGAATTATTTCAATCAAATCCACAAAATATATATTGAATGTCTAAAACTGGTGCTCAGATAAATAAAATATAACAGCTATCCTCAAGGAGGTTGAAATTTGGAAACAATTTAGGTGGTAACATAAATGACCATCACACGGAAGCCACTGATGACTTTCTCAAAGAGCAGTGTAAACATGGCGTGTAGGCTGATCTAGAATAAGGAGTTCTGAGCAGAGGGCCAGGAGATAGAGGCTCACAGGAAATTCACTGGTTGGCCTCAGACCTTCTGTTCTTCAGTCTCTCTGTTTCTAACACTGGAAAATTAAAACGTACTATACACTAATTTTTATGGACATATAAAGATGAATAAATATGCATCAAAGCAGTTTCAGCTCTTACAATGGAAGTCATTACTCATATAAAATATTAGCATAAATATGTAGCCCTTTGAAAGGCATGCCAGGTGCTCATGGAATTTAGATTCAGTTTGGAAAGCTGTATGTGTTTGTCAACAAATAACTATAGGCATTGACATAAAAGGATTCAACCTCTTTCGAATGTATTCTGAATGGGTCATGATGTTTCTGATTATATGATTTGTCTACTGATAGACATTTCCTACTGTGTCTGTCAAATGGTAGGTTCATGGCTTAGTCAGGGACAAAGTTATTAAGGACATAAAACGCCATCTGGATGGAGCTAATAAACATAAAACATAACCTTCAGATACACTGCTGCAGCGGCCAGACAGTGCCAGGCCAGATTACCCTTTGTTTGTGTTTCAATCTGAGCCATGTTCTAAGCCTTTGACTGTGCTAACTTCCCATGTTTCCCCTTGACTCAAATGCAGATTCCAGGTGGTGAGCAAATTTTTTTTGTGCACTAGAGTAGGTATGACTGGTGTGTCATTTCAAAACTGTCCTTCCATTATTTTCTTCAGAAATTTCCTAAAACAGTAATTTTATTGACTTTGAAAAGAACTCTAAAATTATACAGGGAAATATGCTTCACACTATAAAAAATGCTTTTAGTGAAATCCAAGCATCATAACCAGGAAAACCTGACCTAGTAAGTCCCTTGAAAAACATAATCTCCAATCCAAAAAGATTATGCAAACACTAAGCTTCAGTACTAAAGTTTGGTTGAAATAAAAAAATCAATACATGTCTATATAAACTTGCAACAATAATCTGGTTGCTTTCTCAGAGCGAGACAAATGACTAAGATTTGCAGAAATTTTCTTTAAATTATTATAGCCACAGAATATATTTCAATGACGAATGCTACATTAAATTATTAAGCAGTGGAGAACAGATTCTTGAAAATTCCAGAGAAAGACCTTCTCTCAAGTCAGGATCATACCCTGTTGTTTAGGTGGTGTCTGATTGAGTCTTTGTTTTTAGGAGATGTGTTCACCATAATATGATGGTTATGGTGGACACTGTGATGTGCCACTAAGCTTTGTCCCCCTTCAGGAAAGAAAGGCTTGTTTCTCCAGCTGCTAGGAGTGTTCTTGGTAGACAATGCTCGGCAGTCAGGCATTGTTGAGGATTCCTTTGGCTGATTGCATCACACACAGTCATGCCCCCTTCCTAGGGCATCCCACACCCAGTGACTGACCATTGCAGGGGATATAAAAGCCCAGTCCTCTTACCACAACTTGGGTCCACTCTGAGGCACCATCTTATCTTCAGAATTCCCTTGAGAGTTGGCCTAGGTTTCCACGGAGACTGCACCGCGGCCCAACTTCTCCCTGCCTAATTCCGCTCCCTCCTCTTGCACAGGTGTTGATCTCATGAGCATTCCCCAATAAACAACCATACACTCATCTCTGCCTCCAGGTCTGCTTCCTAAGGAGGCCAACCTACGTTAATCTTCCCAGAGGGTGTGAACGGTAGCAGCTAGGCTACCCTTTTTCAAACTCCCTTGGCACCCACCAAGCAAGAGATATGTGCACTGGCTTTACAGACATGCTTCAGATGCTTATTGGCACCAGAAGAGTTAAAGAGATTTAGTGACTAACAAGTAGGATTATCTTTAAAAGAAAAATCATAAAACACTATGAGCCATGCTATGCAAATTACCCTGAAAGTGATGGCAGTAAAGGCTGACTACTCAGCAACATCAATCCATACCCACAGGCCTCTGCAATTAGTCTACCATGGTGAAATTGCAGCGACAGACACATGTTTCAGTCTTCATTTCTCTGTCTCCTCAACATTTGAAAATTTCCTCTCTTCCTAAGTAAGAGGCATTTTATTAGATCAGAATGACAGCTATATGGAAAGAGTTTTAAAGCAAAAATGCAGATTACAAGTGGGAGCGCTATGCAAAATGGTGATTGAATTAATTATGAGGTCTTTTTAAAACTTTCAAAACCACATTATGTTAATATTTCCCAATAGATTAGGGATCTGAACATTTTTCTTTCAAACACTAGAGGCATTAGCTAGGATTATGTTGGTGTCTATTGCTATTTGGTTATTAATATTTTCCTCACACTCTTTTTTTTTTTAGGAATCCTGTCTTTTGTTGATTGACTAAAGTTGATTGTACTCATGAAGACACACATACGCTAATAAAGACAGAGATCACCCGAAATGTATTTTACCAGCTTATGGTGGCCTCACACTCTTCGGAAAGCATTTTATTTACTTTTGGCCACTAACCATGTGGAACTTGAGCTATTTCTTATTTGTGTTGTCCTCTTTGGTTGTTATTAGGTTTTCTCCTTGATATCACTTTCACTGTGGATTCTTCCCCGCATGCCTTTTCAGAGCCAGCAGGTTTCTTAAGCTTCTTGGTAAAAGCCTCATAGCACTTGTCAAAGTAGCTCAAATGTGGGTAAGCCTTCGTAGATGTTTGGCAATTAATGTTTTCCCTGTTTTGATGACAGACTATTTTACTTGGACTCAGAAATGGAAGAGTTGACTGCAAAATTCAAAGAGATTTTCTCTGTCTTCCGTTAACAATGAGCTACTCTCTCATTCCCGATGAACCTCTTTACTCTGGGCCTTAGGGATGCTGAGTAATTCTAGCTCATGTCCTGCCAAGCACCTCACATTTCCTGATTTCTTTCCAGCTCTGTCTTCTCTCTGTTCTCTCCCTAAGTAAAACAGGCACTCTGCCAGGGGCTAGGAGGCAAAGATTGTTAGCCTTCAATCTCTGTTCTCAACAAGAGAAGAATCTTATGCTACAGGGATGACTCTCACAGTTCCAACCTCTTATATGTACATTGTACTCATTTAATAAAATATTAATTGAGCATCTACAATATGCCACACTTTATACTAAGAGAAAAAGTAAAAGATAAAAAGCAAAATCCTGCTTTCATGGAGCTTCCATTTTTGTGGGGACAAAATGAAATCTATAAATACAAGATATATGAGGTGGTGGCAGCGTAGCAGAGCAGGGAAGAACAGGCTCTAAAGCCAGACGTCCTTTGTTCAGAAACCACTTCACTGCTTCCAGTCACAATTAAATACAACTTCTCTATGCCTCAGTTTCCCCAACTGCAAAGTAGGAATAATGCTATTATTTCCCTTTTAGTGTCATTAGAGGATTAAATGACTATTTGTAAGCCTCCAAAACAGTGACTGGCACAATTGAGTACATGTAATATTTATTAAATAAATAAAAAATAATGATAAGTGGTATGAAGAACAATGAAGCCAGCATCGGGCACAGAGAAGGTGAGTGGGGGCTGCAAAGTTACAACTGGTCACAAGGTAAAGCCTTAAGGAGGTTACATTGGAATAGAACCTTACAGGGAGCAGGGGGCAAGGCCCACAGATCCCTTCGGGAGGAGTGTTCTGGAAGGAGGGAGCACATGGTGCAGAGGCTGCTAAGGAGGAGCATGCTAGCTGTGCTCAGCAACAACCAAGAGCCCAGTGTGCCTGGGAAAAGTGAGAGGAGCACAGAGTAAAGGAGGTGGGCCACCTCCCTGGTACCTCTATTTTTATCTGACTTCTTATTTCTAAATAATTTCAAATCCTAATCACTTTTATTTCTTTATTTCTAAAACACATTTGAGTTATAATTATTTTTTTTCCTAGGGATTGCTATCAGGCAAATTGTCTGCATTTTCTAAAGCTTCTCCATGGCTCTTTCTTTGAAAGCTGTGCTATTATTGTCCGTTTCCAGTCTTCCAGATCCTCTCTCATTCCCTTCTATCCCTCAAGGGCTATCTACCGGCAGCAGTGCTGAGATCAACATTTCTGAGAATCTGGGGGTGTAATTTGTCTTGACTTCATGGCTTTAACTTGTTCAAAGTGGAGCTAAAGTGGAGAAGCAGCCCCTCTAACCAGATGCAGGTCTCTCCTGGGTCCTCTCTGTAGTGCCTTTTCCAGAACTTTCTTTCAGCATTAATGACTCCCTCAAGCACTTAGGACACCCTTAATATATTTCTCTTGTTCCAAAAAAATCTTCAGTTTAAGGGATCTGAGGGTCCTCTCTGCATTATTATCACAGCTACATTTAACTTATCCATATTAGCTTCTGATTTTATGTTTTTCCTTTTATCTTTATAAGAGTTCATTGAAATTTGAGGTGATCAGAAAACTCCCTGGCTAGACATTTTTGTTTTATTGTGCATGGTTTTTTTTCTTTTCTTTACACTCAAATACTTCTACTTTGTTTGCTTTCAAAAATCACAAGAGGTTGTATTGTCACAATATGTTTATTTAAGTTCTTCCAAACTTCCCGACCCATTTTCCTTTGAGGTGGTGTCAGTCATCATGAAGCAGGCAACTTAAATTATTATCATGGGCTGGCTGGGGCTTTGGTGAACTGCAGCCATTCCTGGAAAAACAAGGAAATACTACTATGTTCCAGCTGATCAGCTGAGTTTTGCCAAGTCTGGCTACTTTTCAGAGAAGCTAAAAATCCAGAAGTTTTACATGGAGATTGCATTAGTTTCCTAGGGTTACATGGCTGAGTGACTTACCTGAGTGACTTAAACAATAGAGATTTATTGTCTCACAGCTCTGGAGGCTGCAAGTCTAAGATCAAGGTATTAGCAGTGAGGGTTCCTTCTGAGGGCTGTGAGGAGAAATCTATTCCATGACTCTCACCTAGCGTCTGGTGGTTTCCTGGCAAATGCTGGCATTCCTTGGCTTGCAGAAAGTATCACCCCAATCTCTGCCTTCATCTTTACATGGTGCTCTCACTCTGTATATGTTTGGGTCCCAATGTCCCTTTTTCACACTGTCACCAGTCATAGTGGATTAGGGACCCACTCTACTCCAGGATCTTAAATGATTCACATTTGCAAAGACAAGACATCTGCATCTATTTCCCAATAAGATCACATTCTAAGGTACTGGAGGTTAGAACTTCAACATATGCATTTTTGAGAGACAACAATTCAACCCGTAACACGAGTTACTGATTTTAAAATGTTAGCAATCCTTTCTAATTTGGAGGGATGGGGATTTTCCGTATACTCTCTGCCCCCATACATGCAGTGTCCCCAATTATCAACACCCTCCACCAGAGCAGGACATTTGTTACAACTGATGAACCTACATTAGCACATCATAATCACCCAAGTCCATAGTTCCTGTTAGGGTTCACTATTGGTGTTGCACATTCTATGCAAAGTGATATGTCTCCATCATTATGATATCATGCAGAGTATTTTCACTGTCTAACTTATTTCACTCCTTGGGTAGTCCTTGCAAAATAGACCTATAAGCTAAACCCAGCCCGTAAGTCACAAGTTTGCTGTTTTTGCTCTTAGGGCGTGTGCGGTGCATTCCTGAAGCTTACTCCGCTTATTTGACCAGATTCAGGAGGATTCACTCTTACAAATGATAGGTATAACTTGGTTATCTGCCACCAAACTGCTATTGTGCCTGTTTCCCTAACCTGGTCTGTCCTGACACTTCGTGTGTATTAATATTAAGTACAGAGAAGCCCTCAAGGTTCCTTACTCACCACAGCACACTTTGATGGGGGCCTCTGAGTACTGCGGTCATTTAATTGTAATGAACAGTTCTTTGCACTTAAGTTTTTTGAAGAGCATTAGCAAAGGAACCCAGATATTCCCAGACTGTGAATATTCAAACTTCATTTATACACATCTTATTCTGCATATTACATTATAAATAATTAAGATGAAGACAAAATTGTAAAATATTCAGCATGATTTTTGTTACAAAATATAATTTTTTTACTTTCCTCTGGATATAAAAGTGTGATTACTTAATGCGTGTTTGGGGGAAAAAGGAACAAAATGAAATTTCACTAAAAATTATAAAAACTGTTGAACTAAACATTTGAGGTTAAAAAATTTTAAAATATTAAGTTGTTATTTTAAAAATATGTCTCTTAATGAACTGGGAGATGAAAGAATGTTTTCAAGGTGGCTAATTATAACTATTAAAGTTGCATGAGGAGCTTTTTGTATTATCTATAAAAATTCAGCTTGTAGATTTTCACATATTTCTATCTCTAGAGTAAATAAAACTATGAATAGAAAATTCCCCTCACTCTTCCTTGCTTTTGAAAGTTTGTTGCATATTTCCACAACTGACAGGCTATGCTTTGCTTTAAAGGAAAATTCAAATTATTTCCAAAATGCTACACACATACCCGCTTTGATTAGGGTCTGATATTTATTTATGGGAGGTGAATTGCCCGGCTATGTAGTTCTTTACCAGTTATTGCTTTTACAGAACGAGTAAGTCAAACCTGTTCTTTTTGAAAGTCGTGGTTATAACCATCTCATATGTTTTATCATCAAAGTGGGTCTTCTTATGCAACTCAGGTTTATATGCACAACTTCTTCACAAAAGTAAACTATGTTAATTAGAAGAGTTAAGGAAAGCTAAGCCTTGGAAACAGTATGGTGAGAGAGCAACTGAAACACTCTTTTTTCAGTAATAGAAACAAGTGGAGAGGGCCTGAAATAACTGGCATTTTTGTTTGTTTGTTTGTTTGTTTGTTTGTTTGTTTGTTTTGTCAGACTCTGGTGACAAACACAGACCCTGTGTCCATAGTGCACTCCTGCTAGCTAGACTCCTGGAACCCAAGCACCTTTCCATTCCTCTCTAGGTCTTGTCCTTAGCACCTGTATCAATCTGGATTCTCAGATGCAAACAGTAGACAACAACTCTGGCTAACTTATGTAGAAAAAAAATTCATTGGAAGGATGGCAGGTAGCTTTCTGCATCAATAAGAAGCTTGGAGAACTGGGCTAAGAAAACTAGATAACCAAGGGAGGCCAGACACCAAGAATACAGTCAGTCCATGCCTCAGACACTGCCTAGTTATGTGATGAAACAGGGAACTGTAGCCACTGAGTCACTCACTAGTGATGTTATAGAATAGTAAGAAGCTAGGAAAATTCCAGGGCAAGTGGAATAGGGAAATTGAGACAGTTAAACAGCAGCTTGCAGCTACCTAGTAAATCCTATCTTCCCTAAACCAAGAATACTTAAGAGTATATGGTTTGTACTTCTCCCCAGCCAGAGGTTAAATAGCTTAAATCATGCTAGTCAGGGAGACAGATAACAGAAATCCAGTTAGCTCAATGCTAACCACACCCAAGGACAGACAAATTAAGAGAATAAATCTCATTTTAGTACATTGGCATAAAGCTGATACATATTCTGTTGATCTGTCCCTAAGACATCACCTAAAAGCCCAGCCTTTAAAACCCCTGAAAATGAAAGTCCCAGGTGCTCTCCCTCCAGGGAGCACAGCCATGCCATTCCCTGCACCCTCTCCTTCCCCCACAGGCATGTGTCTCCTAAACTCCAAGGGATGAGGTCCTAGGTAAAGTGGCATCTAAATTGAAAGCTAATAAATAAGTAGGGGTTAATTTGGTAAATGGTTAAAGAGGATAAATATCCAAGAAGATAATGAATAAAGGTAGGGAAGCCTGGAAACCCAGGAGTTCAGGCTGGTGCTGGACAATAGGATTTGTGGAGTGTGAGCGGACGGGACGGGCTGGTGGGAGTGAGAAGGCAGGACACGGGGCCAGTGCTAGAGGTAAACAGCGACCAGAACATGAGGAGCCTGGTGAGACACATTAAGAAACAAAGAATTTATCCTGAGCTCAATATAAAGCCACAGATACATGTTTAAGAGAGTAGCATGAACATTTGAGGACATCATTCTACTGCTGTGTGAAGAAATATTTAGAGGCAGGTAAGATGGAAACAGAGACCAAGTAAGAGAAAATCATCATAATCAGGAATGATAATGGCCTGAAATGATGCCTAAAAAATACGGAAATGAAGATAAATAGATGGCATTCATTGATAATTAGGAAGTACAAGCATAAATATTTTCAATTGTATAACATACATGGTGAGGAGCATGGATGAGCCGGGACAACCTAGGTTTTTCTGGCTTGGGTAGCTTAGTGGTGGTGATGCCATCTACTCTGAAGATGAGAGAATGGTGAGAAGATGCTGAGTTAAATTTATGATATGAAGAATTGGAATTTTCTGTGCCATGTCCAACAGGTATTTGGAGATATGAGTCTGAAGCTCTGGAGAGATGGCTGGGCAGGCACAGGACACAGGCTGGAAGTGAGGCTCTGGGCTGTCTGTGACTAGGCAGAGCGCGTGCGTGAGAAGGGTGCGAGGAGCAGCTCCAGCCGGGAAGGTGACTCTGGTAAAGGTGGGAGAAGCGAAGAAGAGGGCCTCTGCAATCAGGTGGTCGTACCTAAGTCAGGAACTTGATTGGGGGGTTTGTATGTTCTGTGGGACCCGGGAGGCCAAGTCATCACTGGGAATGTACATTACGGGAGCGAAATGAGCAGAAAACAGAATTGCAGACAGTTGTGTTTGGAACCCAGGCAGTTTAGCAATTCCTCACTAGGAGGCACAAGAAAAGCGCCCTCTCCTTCCCAGCCGGAAAGCTCAGCAGCCCTGGTGTAGGCTCAGAGGGAATGCAAAGGGAGGGACTGAGTGAGGAAAGGGGTGATAGAAAGGACGACTGACGTAAGGCAACTGACAGAGCAAAGAACAAATGAAAACAGCAGTGCTGTTTGAACAGACAGCGTCCTGGCCTCTATGTCCTTGTTGAAGGACTTCTTCGTTAGAAAGATCACCTGCATGCAAGATAGGCCATGATAGTGTTGTGCTGTTGTTGTTTAAAGGAAAGAAAACAACTGAATTGGAAAATATTCAAGCAAAAGCAACACAAAACAAAAAAAATGTATCTAGATGATCAGTATATCAGGTCCTTTTCAGACTTCTCTGTAATACTAAATGCAAGAGAACTGTTTTAATGGGAGAAAAAGTTACAAAAAGAAATGATGTAATGCATTTTTATTTCATCTGTGAAGGCAAAATAAAAGCAATCTAAAATAATATAAAGGCTTAAGAAATTTAATACCCATGTTCTTCTTTTGCAAAAAATCCTAATTTTAAATTTATTTTATTTTTTTCATCACCATTTATCCCCTCTGTGCCCTCTTCCGTCTCCACCCAGCGCCCTCTCCCCACAATCACCACACTGTCTATGTGAAGACTATTCAATACACTGAGGAGTAAAGGAAACGTAAAAGTTTAAAGATAGTGTATCTTGAAAGATTCTATGATTACTGAAGCCAATTAAACAAAGATAAATAAAAATAATTATAAATTTAACACAAATCGAAATATAAATGTTAAAATATATTTTTGAAAGGAATGCTATGTAATGTTTTATAAATAAAGTAGAAAACATATAAATTGTAGATTGAATACATTCTATAGTTTATATGAGCACAAACAAATAAAATACTGGTGTGCCTAGCCATCAAAAAATTACACAAAGCACAATTACACAAACTTTGCCTCAAGAGGTTTTATCACTGACGTATATTCTTGGAAATTTAATAGAATACTATGCATATTCATAAAGCTTAAAATTTTAATTACAAAAATCTCCAAAGTTTTAATAAAAAATCTCTAAAATCGATGTAAAGAAAGAAGACTTTTAAATAATGTAATAATTATGGAAAATTTACAGTTAGCAAACAATTACTATTAAATACAGTGTAACCATTCTAATAATTTCATGAGTAAATTATTTCAAGGTTTTACACAAAAGATAATACCTGTACTGTTTAAGTATTGGGAAAGGTTGTAAGCTTCTCAACTGACAAAGCCAATATAATCTTGATGCTGAAATTTGACAAGAATACCACACAAACAAAAACTACAGACCATTTTTCTTTCTTTAGTAAAGAAACAGTTATTCTATGTGCTCTATACTGTATATAATGCATACTGAAACATACACTATTCTATACTAAGTATTATATTATTAATTATATAATATAGAATTAGTATAGTCTATACTAATTAGTGCATTCTACACTAATTATTTTGTTAACAAATCATTAAAAAATTAAAAGTTTTCTAGCTTAATACATTTCCTAACAACTAAAATAATTTTAAAATGTAATTGTAGCAGCTAGTACCCCATGGACTGTTAAGAAAGTAATACGCCAAGAGCAAGTGGGGTTCGCCTCAGTAATATATAGATGCTTCAGTATTAGAAAATGAGAGCCCAAGAGGTCTTCATTGCCTCAGGATAATAGGAACTGATCTTTAGAAGTCAATTCTGTTAAAGCAGGAGCCATGCCTTTATAGTAAGCAGTCTTTAAAAATTATAAACTTGTATTGGGAATTTATCTAAATACAGAAATAAATTTGTGGAACGTGTTTGTTCATATCTAGCAAAATGTAGCTTGGAAATGAAGCTATGGGCTAATTTCTAGAATAAAATGAAAATGAGTCAAATGCTATAAATTCCTAAGGCCCTCTTGTGTCAATGGATTTGAGTATGATTTTAGCAATTGTTCAACATTATTTTTCTTAATTTCATGAAATCATATATATTTTATAACATTTGCTATTTCATTTTACAATTGATTTGCATTGTTGGATGCTTACTGTCTAAAAATCAATATTATTACACATAAAATTAAAACTATAGCGTGATATGTTGTAGAGAAAGAGGCTAAATTTAAAAGTGTTCAGTTTGTTAGTGAACATTTTTTGGGTTCTGATGACATTTACACCCTTTGGTAACCTTATTAGCTCTGGGGGCTTGAATAATAAATAATATATAGATGAGACCACATGTTTCTTCCTACTTCTTCCCTCATACATATCATAAATCTTTATTCCACCATGTGAAAGGAGAAAAAACAGAAATGTGTATCTCCAAAGTTGCAGAAACAAGTATTCAGGGGAAAAAAAGTATATTTCATTAGAAAATATCATGTATACTAGAACTAGATAGACAATTATTTAACAAATTTTTCTGAAAATATGGAACTAACAATTCATTGCTTAACGAGGAAATGCTAGAGGTATCATCATTAAACAATCAGTCTAAGACAAAGGGCTCTGGAACCACTTTTGTTAACATAGTTCTGGAAATTCTGGTCAAATCAAAAAGGAATGAGGCAAATTTCTTGAAAATAAATAAAATTATTGCTATTTAAAATTGATACAATTGTATAATTAGAAAAGCTAGGAGAATGAGCTAAAATATTATTAAGATAATAAAGGGAATTCCTTTCCTGTGTTGCAGCAAAAATCAGGTCAAAAATGTTTCTCTCTCACTATTCCTATTAGCAGAAAAACACATCCAATGTCAGAATATTGGCCAAATGAACAGAGCTCATGTGAAGAAAACTGCACAACTTTTCTGAAGGACATAAAGAAAACTTAAATAAATGCAGAAATAAAAATGTTACTGGAAAGAAAGATTTGATTTTGTCAAGATGTTATTTGCCCTCAAATTAATTTATATAAGTAATGCAATCATAATCCCTTTATGGGAAACCTCACAATGTAATTCTAATTTTCATCTGGAAGAATACACTGACAAAAACAAGTAATTGGAGAAACTTGCTTTATCTGAAATTAAAATATATTATAGCATCACCATAGTGAGAAACATGGATAATTGCTCAGGAAATGACAAATCATTGGAACAGAAAGGAAACTCTAGAAACAAGATGCTTACCCATACTCACGGTATAATGGGATACCTAATGTAAATAATAACTGTGATACATACAATTATTAAGAAAATACAGACTTAACAATAAATAATTCTGTTGGAAAATAATTTAACTATTATTTTTAGAATCAAAGCTACCCATCAGGTAAATAAATTTGGATCTGACTTTGGACTTTGTGGAGACAGATACCTAGAGGGACATCCTTTGAAAGTCATTCATGATTGAAATTGTAGGAAAGCAAGTATGAATGAAAAGAAAGATAAAGGAATGAACTATCAAAAAGGAGACACTGTAAAACATTTTAAAAACATCAGAGAGATTGAAGAGAACACTGGATTTGAAAATATATTATTGGTCATTGTTGTTTTGTGAAAGAGCAAACATAAGTTTACAAAGGATAAAGGAGAAAATAGATGATAAAGAGTTGCATTCAAAGGTAGACTGTATTAAAATATTTGGCTGTGAAACAGAGAAGAGGTGACAAAAGTATGTTTATAGGCAATCATGCTAGCACTTCCAATTCCTTAACCCTTGTTTTTAAACTTTTTATGCATTACTCTTGGGAGGCAGTTAAATTTATTGACATACAGTTTACGTAGTAAAATTCACCCATTTTGGTTATGCTGTTGTATGAACTGGCAAATGTATAGAGTCATGTGACCACCCCCACAACTAAGATACAGGATATTTTCATCACCCTGAAGTGCTCTCTCCTGTCTCATCGCAGTAAGTGCTCATTTCCACCCTGACCACTGACATCCACTGATCTGCTTTCTGTCCCTATAGCTTTGCCTTTGCAGAGTAAAATATAAAGGAAATCACATAGTATATCTAGCCTTTGAATCAGACACCTTTCACTTAGTATAATACTTCTGAGACTCATCCATATTTTGCATGTATCTTTTTTATTTCTAAGTAGCGTTCCATTTATGAGTATGGCATAATTCCATTGCCATCCAACTAACTATTGAGAGAGACGATATCATCCCCATTTTACTGAAGACAGAACTAAGGGTCCATGAGGTTCATCAGCTTTCTGAAACCCAGAGCTAATAGGAACTGGAGCTGGGATTCATACCCGGACCTAATCCCAGAGCACAGGGACAGCACACCTTAGAGACTGAAAAGAAAAAAAGAAGAAGAAGGAATTACAAGCCTAATAGAGGAAGCAACTAATTTTTAAAATTTTATTAACCATTTGTCTCATTGAAAATCAAGATAAAATGTTTGTTTTTAATAAAAACAAACTTGTGCTTTTGCAACGTTCACATCTCCCCTACCCCCTTTTGTGTATGTCAATGTTTTAGGAGATAATAGAAGAATTGGGGGAACTTGGTCCACTTTGCACCCCTGGAACTTTGTCAAGAGCTTGAAGCAAATTGAACTTCTGATTTGGATCTGTTCCTGGGGGACATTTGCCACAGCCACATGCTTCCATCAAATGTACAGTATATGATCAGAAGGATTCATACTATAGATAGAACAAGGACAAACTGCATTTGAATCTGTTCATTTCTAAATTTAACAGTTCATTTTTGTGTTTATGTAGAGAAGCATCAAAGCTCTGCTTTGCCAATACTGTATTTTATTTAATTCTTAGATTTATACTAATCCATCCATTGCCTGACTTTTTAATATCTCCTCTCCTTGCAGGAATGATTTCGTGCATATTTTAAAAACCAAGTTGATCCGACTTCCTGCTGCCTTTGGTCCCACAGCAAGTTCCCCTCCTGTTTTTGAAGATGATAAAGGCACCCTGCAAGGGCCACCACCAGGGAATGTGTTTCACATCACAACACAGATGGCTTGTTTACACCAGTTCCCCTTCTCGTAGAAATTTTTAGGGATGAATTCAAATTTTACTTCTCGTTGCATTATGTGTCTTGTAACTTCATTCTAGTCAAAGCCTGGCAGTGCCCTTGAAGTACAAGTAAGAAACTAGTCTGCCTTCGTTCCTTTTAACATAGAAAGACACACAACAGCTACCTCCTCCCAGCTATTTGCCAACTTTGAAACAACTCTTTAAATAATATTTGGGATCACCCAGTGCTCACCCTGATGCTAACAAAGTGACATCTTGAACCTCTCTCTTGAAATTGGAGAGTTATCTCATTAATACGTGAAGGTTTCAGATCAGCCATCTTTTATTTTTTTAAGTGAAACATATTGGTAAAGGCTAAGACATGGCTCTCAGCCCTTATTGTAACTTAAATTAGCTGGGAAGCTTTTAAAATATAGTAATGCCTGGGCCCCAGTGCAACAATTTCTCAATTGTTCAAGAGTAGGAGGGCCTGGGCATTAGAATTTGTGAGTTTCCTCAGGTGATCTTAATGAAGAGCCTGGGCTGAGAAACACTGGTCTAGAATCTCTAATCAAACATTCAATAGGATGCCAATATAGGACTTGATTCCCCCCCCCCCGTCCTTATAAAATATGTGCTTGCCATTTAAGGTTAGAGGAGTGCATAGACGTGGGAAGGTTTCCATAGTAATGAATATTTATGGAGAGAGTGGCAGCTCTCCTATCGTGCATCCAACAGGTTGGTGAGAATGTTTCACGACTTCCTATAGGAATACAAAATGTATCTAGTTCCTGGACCAATTTTTATTCTAATATCTTACCCTGAAGGACATTCAGTTAGCTCTATTCCCAAATTAATGACAGACCCATTCTTTGATGCTGAAAAACCCACCAAGAAAATTACACTTTCATTAGAAAGTCTAAACCATGGTACCTTGACCTCAGCACCATTTACATTATTTTTGGTAATTTTTTAAATGAAAAATTGGGTCCCCATGGCATTACTTAGGTAGGTCCTTACATTTCTTGCCAGCGTATGTCAAACAATATGACAA
The DNA here is from genome assembly GCF_964146895.1 of Miniopterus schreibersii. Taxonomy (NCBI): domain Eukaryota; kingdom Metazoa; phylum Chordata; class Mammalia; order Chiroptera; family Miniopteridae; genus Miniopterus; species Miniopterus schreibersii. The sequence continues at coordinate 24,856,725 of NC_138108.1, forward strand.
TTGTCAAAATTACATAGATCTTATATCAACTAGGAGAATAAGAATAGTAAGGTAAAATCATCTACTCTAAGAAAATTTAATGAAGAAGGAAATGTAATAGAGAAAAATTTTTTAAATCTTTAAGAACAATGGAAAAGATATATGAATTAGAGCAACTTCCATCTGGACTGCTAGAAGTTAAATGAGGAGTCCCAGATACACCTCAATTTTAAATAAAGATTCTGTTACCAAGTAACTTGGTTTAAATGCTAAGTAAATGGTGTATCCAGTAGTTTATATTGGAGTTTAATAAAGGTGAACATTATCAAGAAGGAATCCCTGGCCAGGTGGCTCAGGTGGTTGGAGCATTGTCCTGTACAACAAAATGTTGCTGGTTCAATTCCTGGTCAGGGCACAGGGGTTCTATCCCTGGTCAGGGATCAAATTGGTTTGAATCTTGTAGGAAAATTCAGGCTTATACAAGTATAGAGATGAGGAAGACACCCAAATGGAGAAAGCACCGGGATCTTGTCAAAGGGAAGGCAGGGAGGGAGGCAGAGAAGAGAGAGAGAGAAAATAGAGAGGGAGAGAACTTGGTAAATTAGTGTTTTAGAGTAATCTTTTTTTTTAATATATCTTTTTATTGATTTCAGAGAGAGGAAGGGAGAGAGAGAGAGAGATAGAAACATCAATGATGAGAGAGTCATTATTGATCGGGTGCCTCCTGCACACCCCTAACTGGGGATTGTGCCCTGACCGGGAATAGGACCTTGATCTCCTGGATCCCAAGTTGATGTTCAACCGCTGAACCATGCCCGGCAGGACTAGAGTAATCTTTGAAAAGATTAAACATGTACATGTATGGTACAGATTGTATTAAAGTGGGAAGAGAACCATAGGCTAAGCCAAGTTTGAAACTGCAGAATGGAGCCAAATACAAAATAATGGCAGAAGGGCAGTTGGAAACTTTGTAGGTACATGGGTAAAAGGATAAATCAGTGCTCATGAATTGTGGGATGAGTGTGTGTGTGTGTTCACTTAAGACTTGACTGCTTTTATATGAATAAGATAATTTCAAGATCTGTTATGTTATTCTCTTTCATATAGTTAGCAATATGATTAACAGGAACATCACGTGGGCTTCAGGATTCTAGTCAACCATAGGGCATCTTTGATTGCCTGGTAGCATGAGAATTCTGCTCAAATCTTAAGCCAAAACAATACAATGAAAAATACGCATAAAATTACATATACAATTCATTTGCAATATATGTGGAAGTAAATACACCTGTGTGCACACATATACACACACATACTCACACACAAACACATATAGCATAGTGCATGGTTCATATGAAATTTATAATAAATACACATGTTAATAGAAAGAAAAACAGCCTTGTCATTTCAAAATTTTTAAATTATGAATGATGGACATATATTTGTTTTCATATTTATATATCCGTATTTTTCATCATTAACATTTATCACTATTTAATCCTAAAACATAAATCAATATTAATTGACATTTATGGAACACTCTGTATGAGTCATGCACTTGCTAAATACTTTACATAGCTTATCTCATTAAATTCTTAAAGTAGCCATTTGTGGTAGATCTTACATTATCCTCATAGTACAGATGAAGAAAATGGGACAAAAAAGGTTAAAATTCCTACAGTTCCTAAAAATACCTGTAGCTTCTACAGTTTTTAAATGGAAAAGCTAAGGTTGAACCCTGGCCATTGTAACTCAAGAGCCTGAACTCTTAACCATAGAGTGCATTGAGTCCTTTAGTAAAAATAAAAGGATGGAATTGTGAGAATATATGATTAAACCTCTAAAAATTCTAATGGTCTCCCATTTCCCTATATTTTTGCCAAATTTTATTTTCATTAAATCCAGTGGGGATTTCTTCTATGGGTATGTGGTTTCATCTTTTTTCCAGCTGTCTCAATTTAGGCAGCTACATTCTAGGCAGAGTTCATAAGATGCTCTTTCTAAAGGCCAAACTGATATGTATTTTTTAATGGTGTTTATGTATTTTTTTTGAGAAATGCATACATTATTATTACACTTTCTTTAATCATTGACAGTATTTATTTATCTTTATTGTTGAAAATATTACAGGTGTCCCATTTTTCCCCATTGACCCCTTCCATCCCCACTCACTCCCCTCCCCAGACCTTCACCACACTATTGTCCATGTCCTTGGGTTGTGCATATGTGCATATATATTCTTTGGTTAATCTCTCCCCACCCACCCACCCACCCCCACCTTCCGTCTGAGATTTGTCAGTCTGTTCCATGCTTCTATATCACTGAATCTATTCTGTTCATCAGTTTATTATGTTCTTCAGATTCCACATATCAGTGAGATCATATGATATTTGTTTTTCTCTGCCTGGCTTATTTCACTTAGAATAATATTCTCCAGGTCCATCCATGTCCCAAAGAGTACGAGATCCTCCTTCATTACAGCTGCATAGCATTTCATGGTGTAAATGCCCCACAGCTTTTTTATCCACTCATCTACTGGTGGGCACTTGGGCTGTTTCCAGATCTTAGCTATTGTAAATTACACTGCTATGAACATAGGGGTGCATATATTTTTTCTGATTAGTGTTTCAGGTTGTGTATGTATTTTATTCACTGGCTACAAAGACAAGATTAAGAAAGATTCTTATATGCAATGACTAGATGCTCTTGAAGAGACCAGTTATATTTCAGTCTAAATTTCACTTTTCATGAATTTCAGGGACAAAATTTAGCATGTAACTGACTCAAAACTAATAATAAAACTAAAGCTATACATTTACTTTCAGACATTATATTTTAAGCAAAAGTACACTATTTTTTGTTTTATAAAAATAACCTGAATGTTTTCCATTTCACTTTCAGTGTTTTCCCAAAGTGAAATCTGACTCATATTTTACATGTAGTAAAATTTCTGAAACAGTCTTTATTTAAACAATTAAAACACTATGGTGCAAAAGAGACTGTTTCTATTCAAGTTATTATTGCATATCACAAGGTACAACAAAAATTTTGAGGATCACATGCTAACCACTAGACCATTTTATCAACTCAATTGAGGTTAAAATTAAGTGTAATTTAAGATTATAGGACAGCCCTTATATCTATAATCCTTGACCACAGAGTAAAGAAACATCTTTGAATTTTTTTTTTATACAAGATAGTGACTCAAAGATATAGTTAGTTTGGCATATGTATATAAAGTAAATTTTCAGCAAGTATAAAAAGAGAGCACTAAGATTGTTTAAAACTTGGACATTTGTATCTGCTTTGAAACAAACCATCCAATCAATATTTTTCTTATCCTTTTTTTGAAATGATAATCCTCTCATTGATATATTACACAAAAACAAATAGAATTCAGAACATATTGCAAGTGAAAGGTTATGTAGGTTTTTAATATTCTCAGTATGATGAAAAGGTTAGCTCTGTTCATTTTCAAAAGTAGAATGTATTATCCACTCTGGCTTGTTTGATTTGAGCTGACAAATAGAAAACAGATTCACCTCTTGGCTTGGAGTAGATTATATTAATGGACAAGAATGTCTGTTGTCATTTTCCATATTTAGATAAATGACATTCATTGTACCATTAAGACTGAAGCATATTCTTCATGATTGCTGTTTAACTTCTCAAAAAACTACTTGGAACAATTTTGTCACTCAGTGAAAGTTTTTAATCCACAGTCACTGTCTGAAAGCCCTTCTAAGACTTAAAGCTTTTCACTTTGAGGGACAGGGCAAGGCTCATCGATCACTTAGTCCAGTGACATTTAAACATTTTCACTATGGTTCATAATAAGACATATATTTCATTTGTGATCCAGCACAAACATATGTTTGTGTGTATGTGGAGACAACATATATCCTTGAAACTAAAGTTTTGGAAAACACCACTTACCTTTACTGACTGCAACTCACCCTAATAATTTCAATTCTACACTGTTCTATATTATTACATTATGTCTCATTAAAAAATAAAAATGTTGATATAACCAACTTAATTGACTTTAAAATCCATAATGGGTTGCCACAGTAAATTAAAAAATACCAAACTTATTTGTTTAAAGTAACCAGATTTTACCAATCATCAGAAATTATTTTTATTAGCTATAAAATTTCTTAGATTTTAATCCATATTAATCAAACACACCTTTATGATTGACTCAAACTTTACTTTTCATCTTTGTCTTATTACCACTGATTGAGGTAGCCACTGCATTTTTTGCTCCCTGATAGAAAATATACAATCTTACCAATGAAAATTTAGAAATGTATTTATATAGGATATAGATGTATTTTCTGTATTTATCTATTGAAACAAACAGAAAAAATAAACTTTGAAATTTTAGCCCCCTTGTCTTCATTGTTAGTGACATCTTGATCTATAGTTATCCAAATCAAACCAATAGGGATATTCTGGATTTTTTACATGCTTGAAAAAGTTGCTCAAGAAATTAGCCCATGACTTCAAACTCCATCAGTGGCTCTAGATGACTTAGTTTTCCTATTCTCTTGGCCTTTTATCTTCATAGAGACTGCACCTGGAAAGAAAAAAAAAAACACACCTCTTAAGCTACTTTAATTGGAAATGCTTCTCTATTGATGGAATATCTACTTCATTCCTCAACTGTAAGTTATTCATTTATTACTTGTAAAGGTAATGCTACAATCAATTGTAATGACATATGCTTTAACAACAACAAATAACTAAATAAATTTTCTTGTTGTAAACCCTGAACCCAAATTTTGAAAAATGTATACTTGGGAGAATAATCTTAGTTAACGGAAATGAGAAGCCAGAAGAAGAAGGCATGAGGAAGAAGCGAGACTAAGAAAAGAGTAGAATGTTGCCAGCAGCTTGTATTTAATTTAAAATTGTGCAAGATGGTTGGAGAGCTGGTTAAAGGAATTAATTACTGTTTGTTAATCATCAGAGTCCTGGCTCATAACAAGGAAAGCAGAAAATATTTTATTAAATAAATGGAAGCCTCTAAAACTGAAATGGGTTCAAAGCTAGCTCCTTACCAGTATACAAAATCAGATGGGGCAACTGAGAAGCAGTATCTTGCTTGCTATCCACAACCCTATGTTAACCTTATCTTAAGGTAGAGATGGAATAAAATATTCTTCCACCTGACCCTGTGCTGATGTTTGCATTATGTCAAAAGCTTCAATACATATTTGTGAATTTTTAAAAATAATAATATAAACCATGTTCTCAAACATTATCCCTACCTAACATTTATAATGTATCTAGACTCTGTTTATAATTATTTTATAAAACATATTCCTAACTCACTTAAATCCTCTCAGTGATAAAGTTTCAAATGATCCCTGATTAGGATAGGATGTTGATAATAAAGTGTCAATTTCATTTTATGCTTCTAGTTATCATCACAACTCATGCTCACTATTTTAACTATCAACTCTGTGGATCTAATTTCTTAAAAGAGTAGAGATAACAAGTCTTAAGATCAGAGATAAAGTCTATTACATTGATAGAATTTTGAAGTAAAACACATTCTCAAAGCCAAATATCTTATATTCTCCTTGTAAAATCAAAAACAAATGAACTGAACTTTACTCCCCCAATATACCGTTGGAGAACATTAGTTAGTGCTTCCTTTTGTGAATTCAAACCTTAACCCTTTTTCACTTAGCCATGAAGATCTCACAACCATAAATCAAGAAATCCCTATGGAAGAGGAACAGAGCCAGTCCCCAAAGCACTGTGAATATTATCAGAAAGGGGCTTTGGAGAAAAACAAAGCCAGATCCAAAGCTACTGGTTTTCATTTAGAAGACAAGGCTATTTCATAGAACGTCATCTTTCAAGTCACATCCCAGCAGGATATATCCATTTGTAACTGTGACAATTAACAGTTTCTATTTCCCATTTGAAAATCGTGAGGAAGATGGTTATGATTATGATGATTATTTATTCAGGTTATTTCTGCCATGAGACTGTCCTTAGGTCTCTACATCGTCTCTACAGTATGCTGTGTTCTTTGCAAAGGGAAAACCAGAATTACTTTATTAAGTGACCCTTGAAAATTTCCCCAAATCCCCATTTGGTTTGGATTTCCCTTAATCTATTCTAGGATGATAATATAGCAGAGGAAAGCATATGGTCTTAATAGATATTCAGACCAGATGTTAGTTGTCTAATACGTATCCTATTCCTGAAAGGCTGAGCAGAGGAGTCAATAAGAGAAGATGGAGAAGTCGTTAAGTAGAGACCTTGTGCATTCCACTATTCTCACCAGTTTACAAAAGCTAAGAGTTCCAGATTGCAGTACCTCCGGTTCTGTCACTTTCAATTTCTGGTCAATGTTAACAGTATTAAGCTCGTTGCATATACACATGGAGGGGGAGGGGAAAGGACACACCTGAGACCAGATCTCAGGCACACATTGGAAATAGGACTGGGCTGAGCACCGGGTCCAATGTTTCTCCACACACCTCTGTTGTCTGCACCAAGGAACACACAAAACCTCTTCGAGGAGTTAAGCCTTCCCCTCATATCATAAATTAAGTCATCTCCCAGGGTTTGTTGGTCTTAACCATTGTCTCATTTCCTGGAACCTAACACAGTGCTTGGTACACATTAGGAGCATAATATATAGTAACTGAATAAATGAATAAAAGTGAATTCATGCTGGCATTTTTGGGACCAGTGCTCTGAATGAAATTGGACACTTTGAGTTTGAGCAAAGTAAGCACAACTAAAATGTCTTATTGTGTATTCTTTTGAGTAATTAAGATCAGTTATAGATCTTTTATTAAAGTGATTATATCTCCTTTATTTCTTTAAGTGGTGATGAAGGATTTTTACTACAGAGAATACAGTTTAATTTAACACAAGATAACAGTACAAGAGAATGCATTTTTCAATGTCCATACTAAAAAACAAGTCACAGGAAGATGCCTGTATCAATCGCCATCATAGGAGTGGAATAGCAAGATTTGATCACCAAGTATTAGATCTGTAGGTTAGGAATACAAATGATCTTTTCAGTTATTGAATGCTACAAAAAAACTCCAAAAACATGAACATGAAATGAAACATTTTATACATGGGAAATTATGAAGAGAGTCACAAATATGGTGCAAAACTGAAAGCCTTCTCTCCCACATAAAGACAACATTGCCCTTTATAGGCCAATTGGAAAGGCTTTTCAATGAGAAGTATGGTTTGGAGGGTAAATACTGTATGTTATTGTTTTAATCCTTAAAATCTGTTTTCACTAATTGATAATCGCTGGCAAGTAAGGGCTGTTAGTGATAAATATAGTTACGATACTTCCGCCTTCATTTGCAATGAAAATCTGCTTTAAAAAAACAATTTTTAATCAACATGAGCTAGAAAGAGAGAATCGAGGTCATGTACTGCCTACGAATGGTGTACACACAACTCTAAGACAGAAAACAATGGCATTTTCACAGGGGTGCCCATGAGCTCATCTTAAATGATGATGACTTTTCCAAGTCTAAACATAAAAGTGTTTGGAGCCTCACTTTTAATGCCAATACCAAAAAAAAAAAAAGTAAATCAATAAAAAGTATAGCATAATGTACCAGTCCGCCTGGGTGTAATCAGCAGAAGCTTACTGTGGTTTTATTGGAAGGCTCTCCAGGGAGTCATAGCATTGACAGGACGGACCTGCTTGGAAAAGTCAGTCAGCAAGGGACTTCTGCATGTCCACAAAGGAACCACAGCAACCATTCTGGAGTTGAAAGCTTGTGTCCTAGTCAGGACACATCTGCTGGGATAAAGGACTAAGGGTTCCCAATTCTTGCATCTCTCCAGTAAGAGCTGAAGTCCCTGGAGAGTACTTAGAGTAGGCAGGTTTATGTTATCTCTGGCCCCATCAGAGGGTGGGAAGGAAAGTGGCTCCCTTAGCTTTCTTGGTGGGATACCAGGATCTCGAGTTACCCTCTCACCAAAATGACATACAGGGTGGGACAAAAGTAGGTTTACAGTTGTGGGTACTCAACACACAGAGTTTATTCTTGTATTATTAATAATTAATTATGTTCCATATGAACAACTGTAAACCTACTTCTGCCCCACCATGTATAATGGGTGACAGATACAGTGTCACAAGGAAGGGGAATGGTGGTAACTAAATGCCAAACAGTGTCCAATGCCAAATAAAGTGTTTCTAATCCAACACGGTGTACCTCACGTATTAGACAGAGAAACTAATATACTGGGCAGCACTTGTACAGCTTATACGGACAGACCGCAAGGACCTGGACAGAGGGGCATGGGAGAGACAGGAGGGGAAATGCCACGTATTGCTCTCTTGCTCTAGAGAAAACATGATGGTGGATATAATAGATGCATTCACTCATTTGATATTCATGATTATACAATTAAACAGGTTCTATTAATTTACTCATAGCAGAGATAAAAAACAGAAGCACAGGAAGATGAAATATTTTGCCCAAGGATCACCGAGACATCGAAGGGACAAGCTGAGGGGTGAATTTGGGTGTGCCCCATTCTACAGCCCACCCTCTTCCCACACGAACACACCGAACCTATATCTGGAGCCATGGCTCTGCCCTGCAGGAATTGCTACTCCGTGCAAGGCCTGGCGACACCAGCTCTGCAAAGCGGGACATCTGGAGAGGAGAAAGACCAGCCGAGAGGGAACTTGGCAGGAGTGGAAGAAGGTGTAACTTTCTTTTCCAGCCAGGCTTGAAGGAGTGCTTACTTTGTGCTAAGGAGTTTGGACTCTGCCCAGTGGCAGATAGAAGAGCAGGGAAGAATTTTAAAAATAGAAGTTTAAGTAATCAGATTTTTAAATCCCTATGCTCATGGCCTTGTAAAGAAGGAACTAGATGATGGTAAGTAAAACTGGTGGCAATGATATCAGGAAGCTACTGCCACAATCTATTCGAGCATTTATGGCCACAATGAACATGGAAATGGAAAGTAGATAAAATGAGAAATTTAATTCCTTTGGGGATACTGGCTGATGAGTAAAATCTGGCTCTATGTGAGAGAGAAAAAAGAAGATTTTCCAGATTTCTGGCTTAGATGTGTGAATAAATGGTAACATCATTCTCTTAAATCAGTGGTGCTTTACTCTAGCATGCATGACCATCACTGCAGACTTGTCGAAACAGGCTGCAAGTCCCTGCCCCAGAGGTCCTGATACGGCAGTTCTAGAACAGGTCCCTGGAATCTGCATTCATAACAAGTTCCATGATGCTGCTGATACATCGTAAAAAACCTACAAAGCATGATCTATTTTAGTTCCATGTTATAGAAGAGAAAATCAGAATCCAAGACAATTAAATAATTTGCATAATAATCAGGCAACAATTTCAATCCAATGTCTACATAAACACTATACATACTGTCTCCCAGTGTAAGGGAAATAAGAGATGCAGGAAAAATGTATTTGATTCTAAGTGGGAGGAGTAAGGAATAGACCAGTGCAGTAGGAAGACTTGCTGGAAATGCAAATTTCTCAGGCCTCCCTCCAGTCTGACTGAATGAGAAACCCTGTAGGTGAGGCCCAGTGATGTGCTTTTTAACAAGCCCTCTGGACAATTCTGATGCTCCCTAACATTTGAGAACAATGATTTAGAACATTTGGAATACCAATTGGTAGTAAGTTAGATGGAGAGCCAAGAACAGACCTGAAAAGAGTTCTGGAATGGATCCCTGGAAAGAAAAATGAAAATCCAATCCGCACTCCCCTCAATTTATTATGCATTGTGAGGGAGGAATTAGAATTGAGAGTAGATCCTTGCATTACATCCAGGGTTCACATTTGTGTGTGTGTCTCAGGGTTCTCTATGCTATTTTTACATCTTTGTGCAAATCCCATATCATCTTAATTACTATATCATTATAATAACTCTTGATATCTGAAAAGTTAATACCTTGCTCTTCCTTCTAGTAATATTTTTACATTGCTTGCTTGCTCTTTCACATACAGTTTAAAATTAGAATTAGAATGTAAAATGGCATTGAATTTATAGATTAACTTGAGAGAATTCACATCTTTAATTATGGTATACGGGTTTTTTTTGTGTGTTTTTTTTTGTTGTTGTTGTTGTTTTTTGCTTATTAAAGTCTTTTAATAAAATTTAATATTTTATTTTCCTAAAAGTGATACACATGATTTACTAGGTTTATTTCTAGGATCTTGTCATTTTTTAAATTATATTTTAATATATATATTTTAAATTATATTAACTAACTTTGGCTTCTGGTGTAGAAGAATGTAATTAATTTTATAAGTTGAAAGCATTTATAACAGTCTTACTGAATTCTCCTGTTAATTCTAACAATCTGTCCATAGAGTCATAGAGCCATTGAATTTTATCTAGTAACTTTAATTTCCCAAACCAATGCAAAACAAAATAAAACTTAATGCCAAGTCCAGTGGAATTTTGCAAGTTCCTCCTTCATCTGCCACTGTCATGTTTTTATTATTATTATTTTTGGAAAAGATAAGGTTTTAAATTTCTAAAGCTGACTGCTCAACCAAAAATTCATCTAAATTCATTCAAGTTTTGATAAATGTTGTGTCAACTGCTTTACTGGAATTGTAATATATATAATGTCTCTCTTGTTTCCTGTTTTCATCATATCAAGAAAAACTTAGTTCTCAGACATTAGTGACATGCCTACAGAAATTTCTAATGTTCTTTATTTTGCAGATTAAGATTTTAATTTTTTTCAGTTTATTGTTATTACTTCTGAGGCAGTGTAGTCTCAACCAGGGGCTAAGGGATAGTTTAAGAGGATTGAAGAGTATGGTAAGGTTTTAAAAATATTTTTGTGAGGTGTGGGAAAGATCTGGCAAGACATCTCAACACTGGGGTCTGTAAAAGTTCACCTGGAGGATTTCCAATCTTCCCTTGGTGTGTCCAGAGCAACATATCTATACCTCTATTGTATTAGTCTCACTATATTACTGTTATTTTTACATATTTATTGTTATCACTAGACTGGAAGCTCTTCAGGATCAGAACCATGGTTTGTAATGTTTTGATTCTACAAATATAATAAAATATCAACATGTAACCAGGCTCTAGAAATATTTAATGAACTCATCCCTCACCCCACTCCCCAAGGAGGAGCCAATGATGCTCTTTGAGTGAGCCACCTGTACCTCCAGAACAATCTAATTGAGGATTTGGAGGTATTGTCTGTGATCAAGCACCAGTTAGGGACAGCTTCAGAGCAACTAGGAATTGAATTCAGATTGTCCCCATGATTTTTACCCAGAGGTCATCTTTTCACAACAGCTTTAGATTCAAAAATTAAGAACCCGGATGTTCCACTGGGCATCCAGGTAAAAAGACAGAATGAGGAAGACCAGAATTTTATGTACTAAAACCATGGCAGTACGTTTCCTGGCTGTTGTTGTTGTGCTGATATCTCCAGCTCTGTATTTGAGGAAGCCCAAAACTCAGAAGTGGGCACCAGCAAGAGCATCAGAAAAAGTGCTCCTTTTTTGGTTGGAGATGCAAAAAAGGAGATTCCTAAAAGTCAGAATATATTTTCTTTTTGCATTTGGTTTTTAGCAGTTTTATTATGATGTTTGTAGATATGGATTTTATTGTATAATCCTGCTTAGGGTTCATAGGATTTGTTAGATTTGTTGCTTGATACTTTTTATATAAGTTATTAGCTCTTCTTTACATCAGTTATTAGTATCTTCCTCCTCTTCCTGTTCTTCTGGGACCCCAATTACACATGTTATGCCATTTATGTGATGCCATATGTTTCTCTTACATTTTTTTCCTGACATGAGCACACTTTTTTTCCTGTGCTTCATTCTGAACAACTTTTAATGAGCTATCTTTTAGTGCGCTAATCTTTCCTTCATTTTATATCTTCTACTAGAAAAAACATCTATAGCATTTCTAATTTTCATTATCTAATTTCCTGTGCCTAGACTAGTCATTTGATTCTTTTTAATCATAAAAAATATTGGGTAACACGTTATCTTATTATTATTTGTTTTTAATATTTTGATTATAGTTATTTTTTAACATTAATGTCCAGTAACTCCAATAACTATATTTCCAATAGATTATTTCATTATTTATTTTTCTCTTAATCTTTGGTTATTTAGTTGTATTTTGGTATGCTCTAATTTTTTGTATGACTACAGGGTATTTTGTATCAAAATTTGGAGAGATTATTTAAGGGTCTGGTTTATGTGATTTATTTCTAGAGAGGATTAATTTTTTGCTTCTGGCTGAAAGATCACTTTAATTAATTCAATCTGGGGGTAAACTTGGCTTTAAACTTTGATTTCAAAGTGAGAACTTGTCTATTTCAGTTCTCTCACACCTAAGGTATAGCCCTTCAGATTTCCCAACTAAAAGCCTCAGTGGGCCCTGAACTCCAGAGATTTTTTTCTTCCCAAGTGCACTGAAAATGCTGAAAGCTTGGTTCAGTTCTTTAGCCTATTTGGCGTTACCTACTAAATAGTAAATATCTCAAAGGGAAAAGCAGAGCTGAATATGAAAATCACCTCTCTGACATTTTCTTCTCCCTACCATCTTGTCCCATCAAGTTCTTGATGCCTCATAGCATCTCCTTCAAAGAGATTTTCTAATAGTCTTCAGTGGGAGAGTTGTTCTTATATAATCTTTAACTCATACCTGAAAGCAAAAGTCTAGGTTTCATTATATACTTTTGTTTTCTTGGAAAGAATACATATTAAAATGCTAAGTTAGAATAAGTAAGTTAGAGAAATCTCAAATACAATATAAGAATAATATCTTCACACATTATAACATTTTCCATGAAAAAATGCACTGCATTTTCCAACAAATAGTTTATTTTATCAGGCATAAGAGGTAGGAAATTAGTTAAAAGACTATGGCAATATTTTCCTTAATAATTAGGACAATTTTATGTTGACAAATTCTGTTGTAGCACTAACATGATTATTGTTTACAATAAAATAGCTACTATTTCCTGGGATTTTGCTGTATACTAGAAATTATGTGAGCTGTAGGATTAGTACTTAGTAAAATCAACTATAAAACGAAAGAAGTTTCTATTAAAAATACATCAGTGGCCATTAACCAGAATGAATTGCCAAAATCAATATAAGTTTCATGTCTCATTTTACTGTTTCAAAAGGAAAATGTGTTAGAAAGGATACAACTTTCCTCCATATTTCTTGATTGAAATGTTTGATTACGAACACATTTTCGCCATGAATACAATCTGTACATGGTTACATTCAATAGCCTACCTCAGCCTCTTTGCATGTGGTAAAGAGTATTTTACCCTGCTCTGTCCATTCACTGCTTTACAGGTCCTCAAACTTCTGCATTGCAGTTCCAGAGAGCATTTGTGTTTGGTTCAGCTGTGTATAACTGGGCATAATCCCTGGCATCCTGAGCAAAAGTTACAGGCTGAGAGATTCACAGCTGAAAACTGACTCACTATCTGCTCATAAAGTGACTGGATATACTACTTTGCTGGGAGAATCTGCATCATTGACAATGTAAGAGAAGGGAGATGTACAAGAATTAAGCAGGTTCTAATTGAGAGACCAAGGCCTCCTAGACATTGACCCACCTGGGAAGTGCCTCAATTATTATATAAATGACAGCCTCTAGGGTGAATGTCGAATGTTGGAGTGGAGGACTCATCACTTTCACTTTGATACTATTCTTTCTTTCTGCTTAGTCTTTTTCTCCAAACACACAAGCATGCAAATACACACATACACACACACACACACACACACACACACACACACACACACGTCAATCTTAGGAGCTATGATAAAAGGAAGAAGACTGATGATTATATACTTTTTGTATCAATAGTTTATCTCTCCTTTCTTAGGACAGGAAGTTATAAACTAAAACTTTCTCCCACTTTCTGGCTTTTAAATAAACACAATGAAAATAAAGTTATCTTCAACTTAAATCACACTCTTTCACTTGTTTCAGATAAGATCAAGGTATTTATGGCTGCCACTCAAAAAAAGCTCCCTTGGCTTCTGGAAATTCAGCCTATGTTTCCTGCGAAAATACTTAAGCATTAAAAAGCAAGTCTAGGAAGCCTCTAAATGGCCAAACTAATTTTTGTATGTAGTTTCCCTAAACAATTTGGGGGATTTTTGTCAATTATGTAATGTAATTAAAGTTTACTAGATTTCAATCAGAACTACTCCAAATAGTTCCCAATATTTTATAGAGAAACTTTCTAAAAGTTCTTTTCAATGGTAAATAAAACATTCTGGATGGCAGCAAGACTAAATTACTCTGGGCAAGAACTATTAGTATATTAAAAATAAGCATTAGAGTCTGAAGACGAAAAAAGCATAGGGTGCAACATTTTTCATGTGGCTACAATGAAGTAAGGGATTTGAAGGCAAAAGCAAATCTGGCAAATTATAAGTTAGGGTAGTAATTCAAGGAAGTCATAAAATAGAAGACTTTTATTGCACCATGGAGACAGTTTGGTGCTATTAGTGGATTAAAAAGCATGTGGGACTGTGAGGTTGGAAAAGATGGAAGCTTAAAAGAGTTGGTGGGTTAAATATTAACAAAGAAAAGATGTTTACTGACAGTTTCTGCAAACACACTCTAATAAATAAGATTCTCCAAGTACTCAAAAATAGAACTGTGCAAAGCCACAAAAATCCATGCTATTGATCTTCTCCCAAACTTGGTCTCCTTCAGCAACGCATGGCTTCACTGTCATCAGAATTTGTGTAAATGCATGTCCTTTTGGAGATTATTGCCAGAATAGTCAGAAGCTAGTAAAAAAAGTAAAAAAAAAAAAAAAAATAGACAATGGTTTTGCACTTGTCTTAAAAGCTGGCTACAGTGCACTGAAAGCAGGAGAGTGTGGTAGAAATGTATGAATGTGGGCTTCAAACAGACCTGAGCTCGAATTCTCGGGTTGTGCAATTTCCCCTGAGCCTCACATTATTTATCTGTAGAACTGAGGTCATCTTGCATACTTCTCAGGGTTGCTTTTCAGTGCTTCTTAAATTTTAATGTACATATTAATCACCTGGGAATCTTGCTAAAATGCAAATCTGATTTAGTAAGTCTGGGGTGGGGCCCTGATTCTGAGTTTCTAGCAAGCTCTCAGTTGATGTCCTAGTGAACACACTGAGTGTGAGATTTCCAAAATCTCAAAGCATTTAGTGCACCCTTAACTAAACTGCCACTTAATTATAACAGTACTTTTGTGTTCTTCCACATTATATTTTTTCCAGAATATTTTACATTATTTGAGCTTATAAATAGCCCTTGAAAACAAAGAGATTGGGTATTATCATTCCAAGAGGAAGCCCAGATACATTATGGTAAGCTGAGAGCTAGTTTTTTTTCTTTAAGGACTTTAAATTTTATTTTAAAATTACAGTTTACATTCAATATTATTTTGTATTCATTTCAGGTATACAGAATAATGGTTAGACAATCACATATTTTACAGTGTTCACCTTGATATTTCTAGTACCCAACTGGCACCGTACATAGGTATTACAATATTATTAACTATATTTCCCATGCTGTACATGATTATTTTGTAACTACCAGTCTGTACTTATTAATCCCTTCACCTCTTTCACCCTGCCTCCCAACCCCCATCCCCTCTGTATCTGTTTTGTTTGTTTGTTTGTTTTGTTCTTTAGATTCCACATAAAAATGAAATGATATGGTGTTTGGCTTTCCCTGACTGACTCACTTCACTTAGCATAATATCCTCTAGGTTCATATATGCTTTCATGAATGGCAAGATTTCATTCTTTTTTTATGGCTGAGTAATACTCCATGGTATATATGTAACACAATTTTTTTACCTACTCATCTATACTGCAGTGTTATTTACAATAGCCAAGATATGGAAGCAACTCAAGAGACAGTCTTAAGCAAAGGAGAAGGCTGACCCTGTAAGAGTCAGTCACTGGGTCTTCAATACACCTGCTTAGAATTTCTTAATTTATTCAACTTTTCAGTTGATTGTGCAGTCTTCAATTTGATGAAAGAAAGGAATCCAAAAGCTTTGACCATCAATGCATTACAATAAATTAAAGTCTGTTTAAAATGTAAGAAAATTCTAAGTTTAGAATAACCACATTTCTAGACATCAGGAAGAACTTAAGGAAGAAAACATTTCGAGTCCTGCTCACCACATATAAACTCTTTAGAAGACCTCACTCAAGAATCATAGCAAAGTTTAAAACAAATTAATGTTAAATGATGCAAGGGTTTAGCAAAAAAATCATCTGGAATAGTCTTTTAAGAAAAGGCAAGCTGGCCTAATAATGACTGGGCAATTACCTGAGCTGTTGTAGATTTCAAGTGGTTCTATCTCCTACTGTAAAGGTTTGAACGAAGAGAAAGAACTACCAGGTATTGCTTTTGCAGCCTTAGTCTAACATCTTTTCATGAGTTTTTTTATCGTATTAGTTTCATTAACACATTTTAGTTCTAATATTAAACAGATGCTTCATAGGATGTCCTTTCTACTTTTTATTTCATTTTATCTTTTAGTGTAAACTTTTAGAACTAGGTAAAGATAATAAAATAAATAATTGAAAATTAATTCTATATAAATTTTATATGGTTATTCAAATCAAATATGCTGAATGAATATGTCTCGCGTTCTCTCTAAGATGCTAATAAAGTTATAAAGTGCACAGTGCAGTGGTGGTTGTGAAAGAACAAAGAACTAAATATCCAGGCCTACAACAGAGCTTGAAGACAGGTGGCAATGGCCGTGGGCTGACAGTGAGACTGTGGCAAACCCCTTAGACCTGGGCACTGAATATTTTTTTGAAAAAAAACAAATAAGATATAATCTCCAAAAAGTTTTCTTCCATTGTAAGATTTAAAATAATAGCATTCTTTCTATCAAAAATTACAACTGCTCTTGCAGGGGGGAAAATATGCTTTTGAAAGTATCATTTAAAAAATGTTTTCAAGTGGCAAGACCCATACCCTCTCTATTTGTACTCTTTCTCAAAATATTGGTGAGGCAAAGGAGGAAAGCATGCTATTTGTATACACCCTAGTCCTAACCATACCTGGAAGGAAACAATGCTATTACCATACTCATCGTATTTTGTTAAACCTGAAGAATCTGTAGGTCACATGGGCAGAAATAAGCTACCATCTGCTTCTACCAGCAGGTGGATGAGAAAACATACAGTCTTTTTCACTAATTACCTATAACAGCATCTAACTCTAAATATTTTGCATGTAGAGATTTCCGTTTTATGTTTGTAAGTACACATATATGACAAAGAAACACTTATTCTAAAGATCTTAATATCTTGTTTGTTAAGCAATTAGTATTTAAGAGAGGGGCTATGTTGACAGATCTGCAAACAGAAGTGTTCAATTCATCTGCTAAAGAGGTACTCACTTACCTTGGCAGGCTTCCTCACTCTGCCTTGTTTAATGGTTTACCCACATTCCAGGTAAAACCACTTTGTTTTTTCCAAACCACCTTGGATATCCATCCCAATAATTAATCTGTTAAATATCAGAATACAGAATATAATCTGTTCAAGATTCCTCGAATTTTGAGAAATGTCAATGTAATGTCAACATGTTTTATTTACTTTTCTCCTGGAGGCACCTGTACTACTGAATCACATCAACAAATAATTATAAATAAAGCAAAAAATTAAATCTTATGAATCCCAGGAAAATAAAATATGTTTTTCAAAAAAAATGTATTTTTTTTCCAACCATTATCCATGCAGTTTCTTCCATACTTCTTTAGAACAACCATGCAATGCCTGTGTTGTGGCAAATTCTAGCTACACACTGAAATCTATCTTCTCTTCCTTCTGAGAAGAGCTGGATTACATTTTGCAGACTCCCTTGCAGTTAGGCATGGCTGTGTGACTGAGTCCCAAAAAATGGAATGTGAGCAAATATGATATGTATCTTTTTCAAGCTTCATCCAGTAGGAAATTCTATGTGTGTCCTTCCATGCTTCGTTCCATTTTTGGCTGACCAGAATGGAGGTGATCATGGTGGCCATAAAATATAGGTGTAGAAAAAACCAACAGCCTGGCTGCATAAAATACCAGACTTCTTACCCACTCAGGACTGTCATGTTAACAAGAAATAAAATTCTATTGCTTTTGAGATGCTATACATTTGTAGGCCCATTTGATGTATCAGTGGGTGTTTTCCTATATCATTCAGACAGCATTTTTGAAAAGCCTAGAAACCAATCTACCTTATTTCTGAATAGCATAATGCTTAATTGACCCAAGGTATTATCCATCCTATTTTTAACGCATCAAGAATCTCTATAAAGTTTTTCTTGCAAGTTTATATTAATGATTTTATCATTCATTCTTAGACAGAATATTATTGACAGTAAGAAATGAGATTTCTAGAGATAAGTTCATTGATCATGAAAGCCCAAAAGAAGAAACTGGTGTTTAGTTTGTAGAAACAGACAAAACAGATTTAGCAAATATGGAATCTAAAGAACAATATAAATGAACAAAAAAAAACAAACAGAAACAGACTCATAGATACAGAGAACAGATTGATGGTTGCCAGTGGGGAGGGGGGTTGGAGGACCGGGTAAAAAAAGATGAAGGGATAAGAAGTACAGACTGGTAGTTACAAAATAGTTATAGGGTGTAAAGTACAGCATAGGAAAAACAATGAACAGTATTGTAATAACTATGGTGCCAGGTGGGTACTGAAAATATCAGGGGAAAACACTTTGTAAAGTATATGATTATCTAACCACTATGCTGTACACTTGAAACTAATACAAAATAATACTGAATGTAAACTGTAGTTTTAAAATGTTTTAAATTTAAAAAATTAAGTTTAACAATATAAAAAGGAAGGTTCCTAGTTAAATTTAAATATCACATAAATTATGACTACTTTTTAAGTGTAAATATGTTCAAATGGTGTGAGTGGTGAAGTGGCACATGCTTGTATTAATATTTTTTTCATCATTTATATGAAATTTAAATTTAACTGGGTGTTTATATTTTATTTGGCAACTCTAATCAGGATATATATAGTTAAAGCACAAATTACTGTCCTGAAAAATCAGGTTTGAATTGGAACATTAGAAAGAAATGAAGAAAAATTTTAAAGTAAATGATAAAAATAAAGTCAACAAACAGATGATAGAACACTCAAGAAAATAATAGAAAGGAAGAAAATATTTGAATAAATGGTAGTGAAAACATCGCATAATAAAACAAAAGACTTCAGAAGACAAAGGATTATAGAGGTAGTAAAATTAAAGAATGTCAAAGAGAAAGATCTTCTAAGAGCTAAGACCCAATTCTAAGAGTAAATTCTAAAAATAAAAATAAATCTAAAAGAAATTCTAAAAAGTGCAAGAGTAAGAAAAATATTAGATCATGCAAAAGTGCAAAAGAACCACATTTTCTAAATGCAATTGAGATGAGATGATAATTCAGCATCATCCTTAAGACTGATATGAGCCACTGGGTTCATCAACAGAGTGACACCACCAATTAGCTTGCCCGGAACTCATTTATTAGCAAGACAGCCTGCATTCAAGATCTCATTAATTTATTCAACAAATGTTTAGTAAAGTTTTATATTATGTCCTATGCTAGGCACTGATCTTCCTAAATGTCCAGAGTTTAGATGGAAGAGCTTAGCTTAAATCCCAGTGGAGTAAATAAATCAGGTTTCTCTAAACAGCATTTTCCACACTGTGTGATACAGCACCCTGGTGCTCCACAGACACTACACAGGTTTGAGGTGGAAGAGGGCATAGGGAAGACAAATGGTGGTGGAAAATAAAATAAAAAATAAATTTTTAAAAGCCAGGTATGTTGGGAAATGACACATCTTTTTGGAAATTAACTTTGCATGTTGCATACAAAAGCTAAAAAGTTTAAAAGTCAATCTAACTTTGTTTAACTCAGCATCTCTTACTAAACACATCTGAACAACCCCCTCTTCCCAAAATACCAAGTAACTTCTCTAGGAATCCTAGTGATCTGGAAACCCAGTTTAAGAAAGTTATTATTTTCATTTTAAAAAACTGTGAAATGTTTCATATAGTCACTTACTGAATGGAGTACTTATGCTCTGTCAGCTATGATATTTAACCATGTAAATAAAGAGCATTTACCATCTCTCTCCTCATTGTCATTTGTTTAAGCATTTCTTTTCTTTCCATAGTTATTTGTTACGATTTTGCAAAAACAACCACAAGGAAAAAACAGTGAAGCAGCTAAAGCCGGTGCTGAAATTTATATCCAGCAGTACTTAACTGAAGTGTTAAGAGGACTATGGTACACAGGGGGACTCATCGGCCCAGGATTTACTAGCGTTGAAATCACCCCGAGTGGCTGAGGACATCGCAAACACAACACTATAAAGGAGACTGCAATATGGGAACAATGTGCTGGGACAGCGTTTCAGTAAACAAAGGCTCGGCAGGCTTTATGGCCTTTGGTAATACTTGTCGCTTAATACAGTTTATAAAGATTTGCTTATTAAATTTTGTAGGGCAAACTGACACATCTTCCTGTTTCTAGCAGTGATGTTAACGTAGGTTTCAAAAGCTGCAGCTGCAGTCTTCCTGGCCCTCCCTCCCCCACTTTATCACAATACGTGTTGTTCTGAAATTTTCAATTCAGCTATAAACAATCTACTTTATCAACAACATGCTTTTGCACTTTTTGAAATGGTGCTTTGAGGCAGATAAGTGAAAGTCAGTATGGCAGAGCGCCAGCAGGAATTCTGCAAACTGTGTCTTCGGTGGAGCACAGACCGAGGAAGCGCAACATTTTATTTATTTATTTATTGTTGATTCCGAAACCCATTTCTAGCTATACAATAGCTGCTTTATTTTGTTGGCTGTTTGTTCTAATCTCAGGCTGACACTTTTAGATAGTAATGGCTCACACATTTCGAATCACACTTTAATCAATACTAAAAGAGATTTTGAGGGGGAAATCTGGCATCTTTTCAACCGCTGTATGTATTCATAGCATAAACAGAGGTTGAATTATGAAGTTTAGGACATGTTAAAAGTGTTATGTACTGCCCCAAACTCAACCCATTTGAATGGATAGGGCCTAGATTCTAAACTGAGGTCTTCAGCTCTAAAATGCCTTAATGGTATATATAATATGTGTGTGTGTGTGTACTTGAATATACTATATATACACATATATATATGCCTTTTATTGTCTATTTTTAACTTGGTAGTTCTTTCAATAGCTTGGCTTCGTGATCTTTCCTCATGCTTCTTGGATTCTTCAGCAAATTTGTTTTAAAAAGATCTGCTCAATGGAATAATAAATAATACAAAATAAAAATCATTATAAGTTGTGAAGGAAAAGAGACTGAAATTGAATTTCTCAGCTTCATATTGGTTTGGATTACGAGAACTTCAAATTTCAGTTTAATTCTCTGTAAGTAAATTTTAATTTTATGCAAACTAATTAAAGATTTGCTATTTGATATTAGTTTAGAAATACCCAATTACAAAGTACATTTGAACATCATGGACTTTCAATTCTAAGAGGAAGTCCTTGGAGATCCCTTCTTAGTAATTAATAATTTTATTGAGTTTGGGGTCAAATCAAATATGTTCATGATTCAGAGTTCTCCACAAACCTAGTAAAATTTTATTCATTCTTTTCAATGACAATTAAGTGACTTGTTTAATAAGGTAAGAAGAAAAATTGAAATTAAGGCATAGTATTTTCATAATAAAAAATATTTTATATAGTATCAATATAAATGCTTGCATACAATAAAAAATGCTGAATTCTATTTTATCTGTTTGTCTTCAGTTTATATTACTTGAAATATGAAGAATGTTCATTCCAAAACTTTATAAATTTAGCAATCTAAAATTTACTGCTCATTTATTTTTTTGTTACAAATCCAACTCCAAAGTTATCTGATATTTTATGGCATAGCTAAATTTATTTGAAACAAATTACAATTGTTCGAAGGAAGCCTTTAACATATTTTCCTTGTCTTTATCAACAAGAAATAAATGTTCTTCTTACCATGGGGAATTTCTGGAAATTAAAATATTCTTGAGTATTGATTCAATGGCTCTGACAGTTTTATGTAGTCTCTTTTAATATATATACTTTAAATTACAAGTTTAGAAATTATAAATTAAAGTATATAGACTCAAGGAATTATATGTTAATAAAGTTGATATATCAGCACATTTCACATTAGGACCCACAAATTAGGCAATGGAATCATAAAATACTCCTGTGGAAAAATGAGTACCAGTGACAAATAATTCTAAGCAATATAGTCACGACACAAAAAATAAAGTAACTTTGGACACGTTGCTGTGACATCTACACTGCCATCATGCTTGGCTTCCAAATCAAAATTGGATCAGAGCCATTCGATTTTGTCCTTGAAAACAGAGAGCAAATAAGAGAATTCTGGGAAAGCACAAACAGGGAGCTGAATTTCTCAACCCCAAGCTCCCACAGCAAAAGGATTAACGAAGAGAAATACAAGCTGGTTTTTTATGGATAACAAAGTCATTCCAGACTATGCCACAGCCCGTTTCTGTCGTCCCTCGCTCTTTAAATCCCTCCCACCTCTCACCTCACTACCGGTGCCCCCTCTGGGCACTCACAGCTTCCCCCCTGCTTTATGTTCTCCCCCCTCCGGGGCTGTTGGAAGCACCACCGTTGACACCGTAACTAATGTCACCCAAGACAGAGGATTCTGTAGATTCTGAGCATGCAGATGATAGGAAGGCCGACAGGACACGAGTGTGACGTTCACCATGAAACTTCAGGGTCTAAAATGCACTTCTCACCAATACCTGAACGACATTTCACTGGACTCAACTTGAGTAAAACTCCTGCATGTTCAAGACCCAGGTGCTCTTCACCTCCTCAGTGCAGCCTTTCCTGGCCCCAGGAGGCCGAGCACCACACCCGCTCAGTTCGGTAATTATCTGTCTGCACAGCCAATTCCTCGCTCCCCTTTAAGCACTTTGAGGACAGGAACTGCGCTCTCTTCGTCCCTCAGCGGTGCGGCCTACTGAATATTGTTGAGTAAGGAAAGAACAAAAATGAGGATGTGATTACAGTTTAGTAATGATCTATTGAACGCACACGCAGTGCAAGAGAGAGATTTTGCCAGGGCTTTGGGAGACACAAGTTAGACAAGACTTGGAACTAGTCCTCCAGGAGCTCAGAGGAAGAGGCAGGACAGATCATGAGAAATTATGGGACAGGCAACTGGATCCACTGAGCTCCATGTACAGAGTGATGAAAGTGACTTTTTATCAGGCACAGAGAAAAATACAAGCCATCATCATCGTCGTAGTCACTTTTTATCGAGGAAACTTACACTGTGCCAAGTACCTTAAAATCATCTTTTAATCATCGGGAAAACAGCAAGAAGTAAGAAATTTTTGTTATCTCCATTTTAAAGGCCAAGAACTGGGACTTATAGGAGTTAAGCTACTTGCCTGCAAATTACATACTCAAGATTTGAACACAGACTCTGAATCCCACATACTCTTACTCAGTCTTTCTGAGGTCAAAGCACTTCCTAGAAAATACACTTTACCTCGTAGATACTTTCTAATGTACCTCTTAGTAGGAAACTCCTCAGCGCGATTTTTATCTTAGTAGCATTCAATCCTTAAGATTGACTCTTAGCAGGACAGGTTAACAAATTCGACATGGCAACACCTCAGCACAAGTGTTCATAGAGTGAATGTATTCTCTCTTCTAGGGTTCGACCACACTTTGTTTAAATAACTTAACTAGCAATTTGAACATCTGGTGTGTTTATTTAATCTCTCAGCATTTTAGCGTCAGATTCTAAAATAGGGAATTATCAGTTCCTACTTCCTCAATCTTACACTTTTTAGCACTGAGAAACTGATGTGATGTGCTGAAAAAAATCCTATAAATACCCCCAAAGTGGCTGCTTTGCTAGAAGTAGCCAGAGTAGTGGTCCTGTTGCACAGATGTGCACATATATTAAACTTTTAGAAAAGCTAACACACAATTGTTTTTAAACACAGGTACCTTTTGAGAAGAAAATCTCATGGATATATACAATTTAATATGGAATTGAATTTTCTATGTTATTTACACATGAGAAATATTATTGCAGGGATTAAAAAAAAACAGTAAACAGAGCTATAAGTTGAAGAGTACATATAATTGATAGATGAACTATACCAAAAAATACAAAACCGTTCAAATATGTGAAATGTGACTTTGATAATATTGTCTGGGTCAGAGATGCTCACTCAGGGACACTTTTAACATGACCAACCCCTTGCCATGGGTTTCTTCTACATTCTAGTCTGGATCTCTTCCCTCTTGCCTTATACTTAGGTCTACCTTCCTCTCCTCTGTTACCCACCATCTCTCTCCTAGACAGAAAACACATTCTATGAAAAAGAGAAAAGAAAACCTGAACTTTGCAGCTTGTAAATGAGCTCACTCTGGAGGAGCTATTTAATGCAAATGACATAACCAGCTACGTGCAGGAAAGCTGAGCAGACTGGAGCCTGGGAGACCCCTCTCTCCAGCCACACTTGGCACACCCATTGGCACTAATAGAGCTTAAGCATTCATACTGAGGGGCTGCAAACCCCTGGGCAGAGACATGCTGTATACACACTAGACATGGAAAATGTATGAGGAAAAAGAGATTAACTGACAAAAAGTTAATTAAAACTGCTCTGATTATGAGGTAGAATTTAACAATTACTTTAAAAAATGCAGTGTGACACAGGGCAGCGCTGCAGCTGAATTAATCATGAATGAGGAGACCGATGTTTCATTTTTGTGTGCATGAGAAAAACACTCAACAGACTTGACAATTAGAGCAGGGCAACTGCATTGCATGGCACTCTGCGAGGTGGGTTTTCCCAGTGGTTTCTTTGGGAGGGAGCTAAGCAGATGTGTTCAAATATTTACAAATGCACAATATTCTCATGCTCTTCAGCTGCCTGCCCTGCTGATTTCGCAAGAAGTCGCCTCCAATCTGGAGGCTGCTGGGGGAGACATGCGCTCTGCTTCTCCCAGCTCAGGGAGCAGCTCAGCCAAGGTCCCCACTGCCTCCAATCTGTGCACGCCAATCTTTAAGGTCCAAAGAGGGCCAACCGGTGACAAATGAGCAGAGCTCTTTCCGATACCCCGCTTCCAAGGTTCGCTTTGCTCCATATAGTGGACAATGCAGCAATCATGGGTGAGGCAGGGGCTTCCCATCTGGCTGTTTAGTAACTGCTCTCAATAAGCATTTCCACAGCCCAGCACCAGCTCTGTTTTAAGAACTTAACACCTCTAGCTGTGAGGTAGCCTAGAAGGACCACAAAACACCTGCCAGCAAGGCCCTGCATGAATGCTTTGCTTCCTGAATTCCATGTTGTCGGCCTGGATATTTACATACAAGAAGTCTTTCAGTTACTACTACTGTTATTACTCTAGCATGGGCTTCCTTTCTTTCTGCAGTTTTGCTGAGATATAGTTCACATACCACACAATTCATCCATTTGGAGCGTATACTTCAAGGGTTTTTAGAATATTCACAGCACTGCACAGTCATCATCACAATCAATTTTAGAACATTTTTATCGCCCAAAAAAGAAACCTCATACCCTTTAGCTATCATTGTTCAAGTCTCCTATTCCCCATTCCCCAGCTCAAGGCAGCCACTAATCTACTTTCTGTTTCTAAAGATTCACCTATTATGAACACTTAATATAAATAAAATCATACAATATGTAGTTTTTTGTGTCTGGCTTGTTTCACTTGGCATAATGTTTTCAAGGTCAAAATGTGTCTATTTCCTTGTTCAAAATCCTTTTCATAAATTCTATTTGGTAAGTTTTGTTTCTATGTTTTGCATTCACTATAATGAGATTAGACTCTTTAAAACTTCCTGTTCATCTTACCTTTTTTAAAAAAATGTTTTCAGCTTTATTGAGGTATATATTTAACGTGTACAGCATGATGATTTAATATATATATACATTTTGAAGTGATTACCACAATCAAATTGACTGATACATCCATCACCTCACATGGTTATTGTTTCTGTTTGTGTTTATGCTGAGGACATACAAGATCTACTCTCAGCACATTTTAACTACACAATACAGTGTTATTAACTCTAGTAACCACGGTGTACATCCGATCCCCACAGCTTAGTCATCTCATACTTGAATGCTTGTACCCTTTAAGACTTTATGTTCATCTTTTTTTTCACCTGTGTATTATGAAAGATTTATTTGAATATGTTCCAGATAGTTAATGCATGAATTAGTTTATGACATAACATGAAATCAATACATTTGTACATGCCAATAGCAAAAACTGTGTAGAAGAGTAGTTTTGTGTTTCAATTTGCCTTGAATTGTTTAAAACTGGAGTGAAGTTTCTGAACACACCTAGAAAGATGTACACAACACAGATGTGAAACACTGTTTTTACCACAATCATGAATAAATGAAACACTTACTACGTAAACAATACAGTAACATGCACCTTGTGTAAATAACATTACATTATAATACTTCACAGAAAATAAGAGCACTCTTCACAGGACTTCTCTTGTGTATTTCTTCAAAGATTGAAACGTATTCCAAATAATGCATGTACCTCTTCCAAGACATAACATAAAATCAATGCATTTGTAAATGGTAATAGCAAAGCAATATTGGAACAGTGTAGTTTTAAGGTTTCAATTAACAGCTCATTTGTAAAACTTGATTGACCATTGTAAAATTAATTCGTACAGAGCAGGATTTGGCAAAGTTTTAAGCAAACACCAAAATTACTAAATAAGATATTAACTATATAATGAATGTTCGAACATGCTCCCCTAGCAAATGCCATTATATTAAAATACTTTACAGAAGGTATCAACATTCTACACAGTAATCCACCTGTGTATTATTTCAAAGATTGAAACACACTCCAAAGAGATGTAGTATGTGTATTACTCTATGAGATACCCTAAAATCAATACATTTGTACACACTACTTGCAAAGTCTGTTGAGAAAAGTCTAGTTGTAGTGTTTGAATGAGTTTTGTTTTACCACCTTTTTAAGAAGTGGGTTTACATTCTATGTTATCTCTCTTCCTATCCAGCATCTGAAAGCAGAAAACTCAGAGACACCCAGGGACATAGGGATCATAAGACCTATTTTCATAGGTCAGTTTGAGCCAGTATCTTGGGTTTGGCTGTAGTACCCCTGTGTTGGAGAAATGCAGCTGAGGTCCACACAGCTACTCCAATTGCCTTTCTCACCCAATTCCCACGGGAGTGAAGGTATAACTTAACTCTTTTCTAGATCAATGTCTTGCACAGAGTAAGTTTTCTATATTTAAAAGTTTTCTTTTTTGTAAATAAATTTATTTATTATTATTATGTGGGAAATAGAAAGTAGGAGGAAAATCCACTTTGCCGGTTCTGTAAGATTCAAACACCAAGGAGGGAACCTCTGATGGCTTTGACTTGGGTCATACATATTCTGGGTTACTGTGGACTACATTCTAAGGAGGAAACATAATTAAAGTGGAAGTCTGAGTACCATTCAAAGGGACTCGGTGGTACGGAAACCAACCCATGCAAAAACCCACTATGGCACCCAATTATCAAAAATAATATAAGGCAAGAAAATTCGTTTTTCAGAACTTAAGCTCACCTTATTATTAAAATATTAGTCCAAAAGTTGAAACATATTTAACGTTATAATGGAATTTAATACCTAATAAGCCATATTCATTCTTACTGGTTCAAGGAAACACCAGAAATACTCATATAATTCTGATCAAAACTTCAGAGAAATATCCAAATCAAGACGTTGTTGGTGATGTCAGAAATGTGAGTGCACTGACAAACTGTTACCTAGGAATTCCAAAACTTCCATGCCTGAAAGGGAAAGTCTTCCAACTGCTTCTTCCTCTGTCAAAGAATGCATGGAAATCTGGAAGAAGGTGCTGGGAACACTGGTAATCATTAGTACAGCCAGATCAATTTGTCTGCGGCACTGATTGACAAAGGGGTCCACTTGCAGGTTGTGGAGATGTCCCAACCTCACAGTTGTCAAAATCAACGGAATAAACAAGATGTTCTCTGAACATCTGTCACCATTTCAGCACAGTGGATTCATCCCTAAGTTTCCTCCAGATTCTGCATGTACTTTTGTTTTAATACTGGTGAATCTTTATTAAGAATTATTATATTCTTAATAATATATATATAGTCATGCAGTAAATAATATATATCTATTATTTTCAATTTACATTTTCTAATCTTAAACTCTAAATCTAATTATATTTGAACAAATTGTTCTCTATTTCCCCTAAATATATTCAGTCTATTTTAGACATAAGATTAAGTAGCATATCATCACCATCATCAGTTACACCTATTACCCTATCCTCATCAGTATTTCCTTTGATTTCATTTTGATTAGTCCATAGCACTCTATGTGTTTATGAGTATGTATGCAAATATGTGCATGTGTGACTATGCTGTTTGAGAATGTGTGTAAGATTGTGTGTGTCAGTATGTGTGTGTGTGTGTTCTTAAGAAACTAAAGAAAATAAAAGAAAATACTTAATGGTGTAAAGCCAAATAGATATCAAGACAAATATTTTAATATTGGATGATAAATTTATGTAAAAATAAAAGGGCCTGTTAGTTTTATGTACACAACATTTCTTGAAAAGTGTGTGTATTACATGCCATTGAGTCGTCTCCGAGTCCTGGTGACCCTGTGCATGAGTGGTGTCCACAATGTCCTGTCCTAAACAGCCCGGCTCAGCTCCTGTAGACTCATGCCTATGGCTTTTTTAATGGAGTCCACTGATCTCATATTTGGTCTTCTTCTTTTTCTGCTGCCTTGTATTGTCTTTTCCAAAGGACCCTGTCTTCTCACAATGTGCCCAAAGTAGGACAGCTTTAGTTTTGGCTCCAGCGATGTTTCAGGCTTAATTAGCTCTAGAAACCATTTGTTCATCTTTCCAGTTGTCCAGAGTATCCATAGAGCTCTCCTTCAACACAAAAGTGCAAATGAAACTTTTTTTTTTTTTTACTACCAGCCTTCTTCCCTGTCCACCTTTTACATCCATACATAGTAACTGATCTTACTCTGATCTTAGCCTTGGTCTCTAACGACACATCTTTGCTCTTGGTGAGCTTTCCTAATTCTCCCACTGTTGTCCTTCTAAGTCTCAGCCTTCTCCTGATTTCTTGGCTACAGTCTCAGTTTGACGACTGAACCAAGGTAAGCAAAATCTTTAACATCAATGTCTTCGTTATCTAAGTTCAAGTTGTGCATTTCTTCAGCAGTCATAATTTTTGTCTTCTTAATTCAAATGTAGCCTGGCTTTGGCACTTTCTCCTTTCATTTTCAACCGAAGCTTCAAATCATCGCTACTTTAACTTGGTGTCGTCTGTATATCTTAAGTTATGGATATTTCTTCCATCAATTTTCACTCCTCCTTCCTCTGAGTATAGTCCGGTTTTTCATATACAGATTCTGCATATACATTAAACAAACAGGGAGGTGAGACGCAGTACTGTCTGACACCTTGGCCTATAGGAAACTAATCTGTCTGTCCATTTTCTGTCCTGACAGTGGCTTCCTGTCCACAATCAGGTTACACATCAGGACAATCAAGGGTTGAGGCATGCCCATTTCATTTGGAGCAATCCACAAACTACTTTAAAAAGTAGTTTCGAATAATTTTTTGGTTTGAAATTATCTATAAATTAACCAGGTGTGTACATTAGTAATATTTTTTTCTTTATGACTGCAGCAAATACTCTTTTACATGAAAATGTATGTCTTAAAGTTAATCTGCAGAACCAGATAATCCATCTTTCTTCTGTCAGAATTTACAAACCTTTTCTTGTTTTCATGGCCACTATCATCGCAATGAGTCTTCTGTTGCCACAAAAAGATTAAAATATTCTAAAAAACTTAGCTCTTCTCACATTTGATTTACTCTTTTTGTTGTGATATTTAAATTGTAAAAATGCAACAGGTTGTTTTCGTAGTGTCGGAGAACAGATTTCTTGAAGACTTTCAGAAAACAAAAGTTCTATCAAAATGAGAAAAAAAACACAACTAAGCAAAACTCCAAAACACTTCACTTCAAGCACTAACATGAGCTGGCTCCGCAGTGTCTGCAAAGTGCCAAACCAACCTGGTAGAGAGAGAAAGTCATTCACGTGCCTGCTTGCTTCGGCTACGCATTTCTAGTTTCACTTTTTCACTACAGCGTTTTGGCTTTAGAGTGGAAATATATATATATTGTAAATCAGAAAGCTTGAAAGCTTCCTTTATTCAATTGCATGGGGTTTTTTAAAATATAATTTGAAGAGTTAGGGTTTTCCAAAGTTTTGGGCTAAAAACTAAATTAGAAGAAAATAATGGCATTTTTCTTTTAAATGACATACTTCCTGACATATGGGGATGTGATTTTTCTCTTTGAAACATGCTTATTAATAGTAAGATTTGTCCTTTATCTTAAGTATATGTTCTCTTTTAAAAATGGAATGTCTTGTGTACATCAAAAGAAAAGAGAAAAATAAAACAAAAGTTGAGTGACTGTTAAGGAAAGTAATAACTCCGCAAAGCTAAGTAGGCTTTCTAAAAATCAACTTCAGAATTTTCAAAGGATCAAAGGCGAAGAGGGTGTGAGTTATATCGGGCGTCGTGTCATGATTCTACCATTTTATTACATGTCAAAAAAGCTGATGCTGACAGCATTTCAAAATAAAAACAATACAGTTTATGATAATCATTTTATTTAAAATAAAGGAAATGGTACATTTTAAAATATTGCATATTTGAAATTAAAATGTTGAGTTTGACAATTTACAAATGCATATTTATCACTTTGTTATTAAGGTATAATGTCTGTATTAGTGGCTTGAGTTAAGTAGGTGATAATTTTATCTACTGTATAAAAATTATATTTTAAATTAAGGCAACGAAGTATGGCTTTGACTTTTGCTTTATGTAAAAGGACAAACACATTATCACTTGTTTCCTTTAATACACACTTATCATTAATAATGAAATAATATCTATTTAAAAATTACAAATCAACGTTCCTTCTTGAATCCATCTTGAATGTTTCTAAAGATACATGAATCAAGAAACATAATATGATTATTTGCCATTTTTAGAATTTTAGTTCAACCCCTGGACAGATCATTTTCAATTCACCATCTTTTGTTTGTGTTGCAACATTCTGCATCTCTTGACACTTCTGCAGAATACCTGTTACAACGTTTGTCTCTTCACCTCTTCCATACCCTAGTGTTCACACCTCGAGGAATTATCATGTTACAAGTAAACAAATATGTTCTATCTACCAGTTTGCAAAAGTGGGCAAAACAAGTTTTTTTTACCACCACTCAACATACACTGTAAATACATCTCATGCATGCTTATTAAATTTTAATTGAAACATTAAATCTGAGGCTAGGTTACTGTTGAATGATACGGCCTCTGTTAATTCTTGCATACTTTGGCAAGAAAATCTACAATTGCTTTTTGTATATGACAGGCATTGATGGCTCAATAAAATGACTTAGAGATTTTATCTATCTAGAAAAATAAGAAAAGAAAATAAGAGAAAAGTGAAATGTTATTATTTGAATTTAAGACCAGATACAGGAAAATAAAAATATTTTCCCAAAGTGCCATCTTTTGAAGAGTGATGTTGTAGTTCTTTTTGGGGAAAGCTAAGGAATCACCCCTGGAATCGGACTCCAGTTGTGGAGTAACCAGATGTGATTCTCTCCCTATGCCAGCATCTGATTCCAGATGGCTGACGAGAAGCCAGCTCACCAAGGCTGCTCATTACTAAGTTCCAACAGGTTACAGAGTCTACATTTTCAGGGGAGACTAAAGGATTCACAAGAAGTGATTCAGGCAGTGAGTGCTGGCAAAAATCCACTAGGTGAAATAGAGCAACGAGATGAGCTGGAGCATATTTACCAGTCTGAAAAATAAACACAACCCTAAAAATACGTTTCCAGGTTTATTTAGAGATAATATTTATTTCCATAGAGCTATAATCATGAGGTGTTGTGGGACTGCCGCAACTGAATATTGTATTTCAACTCCTCAAGGCAGTGAGGAGGAGGTAGAAAATTCTGTGAATGGAAACTTTATATATTAATGTCAGTGAATGTCATAAATTACACCCCTGTCACCTCGCTGGTTAAATTTCTTAATCTTTATGTTAATCAAGAAAAATGTACATGTGGATAATTTTTTAAACTAATGCACTATGTAGGAATACCCACCATTTTATTGAGTGTCATATGGCAAGAGTATTGTGCAAGGTTGTAATTTACTATGTTTAAGATATAAATTTATATTTACATATAATAGGCTATACCTACCAATAGAAATATATATGTGTGTGCAAATATATATGAAAGAAAATGGGAGAAAAAGTCTTCAGAATAGTGTTAAGCTTAAAGGCCAGCTGTTCCTAAATATTACAACATGTAAAAATCTCCATTTAGGCATGCCTGTTTTCCTAAAAGTAAATGAAGTGTCATAGTTCAGTTTTTAAGTTTTCATTTTTCTCTCAGAGACATGAAACTTCAAAAAAAGTGTTTAAAATGTTAAAGTTATAATGTTGTTCTTTTTTCTGATGCTAGTGTGTACATATCCTTATAAATTAATGGGGATTGATGATTGTGCACCAATTATTAAAATTTGGCAGGATTTGAAACGTATTAGGAGTATTTCACATATTGAATGTAGTGGGTAAAAATTATCCAACTTCTTAAAGGTTTAGAGGCCAGTCCTATAAGCATTTGCTTTCAAGACAGCTGTTTGGGGGTCTTATGAACTGCTTCTTGTTTTCCTGAATACCATATTTAGAAAGACTTTAGGTTCCACTCAAGGACTATTCCCTTAGAAGATCTAGTAAGAAGATGTTGGTGTGAAGGTCTTCCTGGGTAGCTAACATCTTACGTCTGTCAGCCAAAGAAAGAATTCACAGAAAATAGTGTTTCCATGTCAGCCTGTGTTCTGTTAATTGAAAATTATAATCCCCATCCAGGAAAAAAAAGAAAAATTTATGTAGAATAAATAACTTCACCTAGATAGTTACATGTTCTTGAAAAAATTAATATTATTGAAAATATCATATTCATTAATAATATTTTCTAAACATGTTGATCTTTGTGAGAATCACTAGGTCCTTGTGAGAATAAATTTCCCTTGAGTACTAGCAATGATCAGTACACAGCCTAACCACCATGGAAAAGGCCAATTCCCTTTCAACACCCAGCACCCTCTCCCCACTCCCCGGAAGCCACAGTAGGCTCCCAGCCAATTAAAACATGTTTCAAGTATGTGGTGAAATATGACCGGACCCTCCCAAGCACGACAGAGGGATCCATAAAGCTGAGTGAAGTAGGCGGAAAGATAATTACTATCAATATGCCTCCCACATGGGAAACTGGGAAACGTATCATTCCTCTCGGTGGTATGTTTGATGTAATATGTTCATTTTTGTACTTATTGTTATGTTTCAGGATGTTGTCTAGGAAAAGGTGTCTAGACAGAATGGAAAAGAGCCTTTTCAGTAAGACTTGTAATGGTTGTAAAGTGATGAGAAAATAACAGATCTAGTCATTCTATGATGGAAACTTCTAGAAGGATTGTTTTCTGTAGTAGGGTATTTTGAATTTTTCTAAAATAGTTCTTGATACAAGGAACATACCTGTGAAATCGGAGTTTCCCTAAATCTTTCAGAAAACCCATCCTTGTTGTGCTGGATGCTCTGAGAACTATCCTGAACAAAACCCAAATAAATGACACAAAAAATCAACCCTGATTTTAGAGACATTGCAAGATTAGTAGCTCACCAAAACATAAGAATTCGATCACTGAACTCAGTGAGGATTAATCAGAACCATGACTCCACTGACCAGAGCTACTGTATTATGCTTTGTAGCGACTATTCACTGTACACCTTTGGGTAACATGAGACTGCTGTTACAAATAATAATGATAACTAACATTAAAGGAAGATTTAGCATTGTATTCAACATCTCATATAGATTCCGTAATTTAGTAATCCTTATAAACTTTGTGAACATGTCAGGTCATGAGAAAGCAATGCATATATATAACCTGTACTGATTTTATGTCTACCAATTATTGGGCACCTTCTAAATGTCAGGCATTAACATTTATTACCTAGTCTAATCTTTATATACTCATTAGAAAAGTATCATTATCACCATGTTTACAATTCAGAAAAATAAGGCTAAGAGATCTTAAGTAATTTGCCCAAAGTCACACAGAAGATACAGAATTCAAACCCATATTCAACTACCCAAATCAGTGTTCTTTCCAATATACAAAAGATATTAAGTTTTCTGATTTCACATGGAATCTTTAATGGTGGTTCAGTACGTGTGAAGTGTTTTAGGCCTAGGTGATAGGTCCAGGCATTGAACTCATCTCTCTGAATTAGCAGATCTATTTTTATTTTATGGTTTACATTACATAGTTTATAATTCAAAGCTTTAGGTATTACCCAGAATTTTCTATAGTTTATAATAAGCACTCAGCTCAAATAAAGTAAGTATTGGGTGTCCTAGATGGCATTTAAATGTCACATTGGCAAATACAGATTCTTTTCAAGCAGGTTCACAAATTAGTAAGCCACAGGCTGGGCCAGATGTGAGCCATAGTTCTCTTTCACTCAGCTAGCAAAATGTTTAAAAATATTGAGCCAGACTATACATGTTTGACTCCCAGATCCTCCATTTACTAGTTATGTGACATTGTACAAGTTTTCTTGGAAACCTCTCTGAACCTCAGTATCCTCATGGGGCAAGGAAAATAGCAGTAGTCCCTTACCTCTTAGGGAAGTTTTAGGACTAACAAGTTTTTACATATAAGATACTTAGAAGAGTTGATGGTACAGTATCTTCTCAATAAATATTAGCTATTACTGTATTTATTCCCTCTGGGATACAATGGAGGCCCTGGGGTCCTCCCAAAGACTATAAATGTAACCTGTTCAAAGAGATCCCTTGATTTTGCTGCAAACCTGGTCCCTCCCAGTCTCTTTCATGTCAGTGAATTGTGTGGGCCAGAAATCTGAGCACCGCCCCACCGCCTCCTCCCATCCTTCATAAACAAATAATCACTATTAATGTTTTCATTACTTCCCAAATCTTTCTTGAATACAACTTTTTCTCTCCTTTCATGCTCATATCTCTCCCAGTGCAAGACACCATTGTATCTCATTTAGTTTCCTTTACTGGTCTCCCAGATTTTACTCTTGTCTCTTTCCAGCCTGTTTTCTAGGCAGCACCAGAGTGATCATAAGAAAGCAAATCAAATACTTGGATCCTGTCACATCTGTCTTAACCCCTTCAATGGCTTCCCATTGCACTTGAAATAAAGTCTAGATTTCTTAACAAACTGAGCTGGTTTCCAACTCAAGCTTCATTTCTTATTGCTTTCCCACCCTCATCTGTGGCTCCAGGTAACCTGGCCTCCCTTTAGTTCCATGACCACAAGAAAGTCTTTCTTGCCTGTGAATTTCACCATACAGTCCCCTCTGCTTGGGCTGCCCATTCCTCTTTGTGTGGCTCTAGGTATTGGCATAATGTCAAGTTTTCTAAGATTTGATTTCTTTATTACTTGATCTAAGATCTCATTGTCCATAATTCCCTGTTATTGCACCCTGCTTGTCTCTTTTATGATTTATAATCTGTAATTACCACACAGCAATTATAAGAACAGATGAATGAATATGAATGAATAAATGAAGATATGTATAGGTACACACACAGAATATGTTTTTTTCTCACTTACTTGCTTTTCTTGTGGATGATAAGCCTCACAAGTGATGGGACCATGTTTGTTTTATTTTCACCCAAAATACCCCCAGTGCCACTAGAAGACTTCAATGAATAAATACACAAATAAAAAAGTTTTTCAGACTTAAACTATGAAAACATTCAATAAGAATAAAATGTTCAAGAAGAGTAAAAAATTGCAGAAGATCAAAAGTCATTCCAAAACAACATTTTGACTGCCTGTGACTAGTCTAGCACTGTGCCACAGGGAGGAAATGTGTTACCAAGAAAGCTGCATCACTATTTAGTGTTGATGACATGAAGGGAACCTCTGCTCTCTCATAAAATATTTCATGATCCCACCAGGAAAGAATCAATGTGCTGAATGTCCACTTAGGTCAGACCAAGGTAACAATGATTAAATTATCACAAGAAAAATAATTAAATTAAGCAAAACCTCAACTCTTTATAATTGTCAATATAAATCATAAAGTAACTCTAAGATTGTTCTTGCTATTTATTCAAAAGGACCAGTTAACTTGAGGCAAAATATATATAGCTTTCACCTTAAGGTAAAGGTCTGATTACTTTGTTTTATTTTTATTAACTGATAAAAAGTATAATATCATCTCCTACCTGGTAACTAATACTAATAATACACTTACTTTCCACTAGAACAAAGCATCATTAAAAGATGTAAGGAAAAAGCAATGGGTCATCTATGATGTGTTGACATAATTTGATAATATATCATAATCTGACAGGTAGCTATGAATATTACCTTTCTGGATACTTTTTACCTCATGAAATAAGAATATTTATTATCTAGATGAACTAACTATTGTACCACTTCAAGTAAGAAGACTTTATTAGTAGGTCCCTAACTTTAACCACTGTTTTCACATGGATTGTCACATTGCTTACAAAAGTCCACACTTGTAAACAAGGCATGAGAGGATTATACTCCTTGAATAAAGACAAAGGATGCCTCTCAGGAATCCTCCTTCTGGGTTACACATAATTGCTTCAATGAAAACTAAAGCACACTCCTCTGAGGAAAAGCTCCAACACACTTCCCACAGGGGGCTCTTCTGGCCACTCCATCAGTGGGCCTCTTTAGGCAAATTACAGGTTTCCCTGGACACCGAGGCAAAGCTCAGAAGCAGTTTTACCAAGAACACAGATTCCAGTGCTTTTCCGACTCATACTTTCTAAGAAGATGCAATTTAATGTCAATGTTTTAGAGCATAATATGAAGCAGATTTTCTCCTGAACGATAAAGGCCTGACAAGTGTCTCCTCTTAGCCCTGGCACCTTGTTCCTATATATGTTTGCTACTTTTGCTGCACAAAGAAACACATTTTAGGGAGGAAAAAAAAAGATAAATAGATTTTGCCAGGTTGGCTTTGAACCTATCTTTCACACCACTGTGAAGTGCACTGCCAGGATGTGCGATATGTAGTTAGAAGCAGCAGATGGAAAAGCATTTTTGAGGGGCTTTTTGATGGTTCTGAATCTATGCAGCATTTACACACCAAAGCATGCTTGTTCATCTGTTATATATTTAGGGATATTTAAACTGTGAACATTTGTCTTCCTTAAAGACTACAAAAGTATCTGGAGACTGACTGACTTACTAAATAGACATAGTAAATTGATCAATAATTAGTTTGACATCCCTTTTCCCTCGGCCCCCTCACTCCCAACCAACTCCTGGCCCCCATTCCATATTGCCTGGCAGTAGCTTTATGTGGAGCCTCTAGTACCCTATGTCATGGAAAATGTCACAGCTCCCAAAGAAAAATACCCTCCCCTTGTGTGTGTGTGTGTGTGTGTGTGTGTGTGTGTGTGTGTGTGTGTGTGTGTGTAGAGAGAGAGACTAAAAGAGAGAGAGGACTCTTTAAGAAGCCCTATTGAAAATGTGGGGCAATTGGATGATGCTAAATGTTGAATCTAACTCAGCAAAAGGTAGATATTTCCACAGCCAGGGACTTTCTGGTTAGAATTTTCTCCTAATGTTTCTAAACATGATAGTGGAGATGAGTACCACCAAAACAAAACACATTTAATGAGTCGTAGGTTATTCATCTTTTCCAATTGCCTGTGTCTTATGCACTAGAGATCAATGAAAATAAGACTGAATCCTTAAAATGTAACCCTAGTGCTATGGGCTGAATGTTTGCATCTCCTCAAATTCAGACGTTAAAACCCCAAACCTAGAAGGTGATAGTTTTTGGAAATGAGACTTTAAGGGGTTAGGTTTAGATAAAGTCATGAGAATAGAGTCTCATGATGGCATTAGTGTCCTCATAAAAGGAGGCTAGAGAGTTTGTGGCTCACCCACCCTTCAAGTCAGAATACAAGAAGGCCCTCTGCAATCCATGAAGAGGGCCTTTACCAAATAGCAAATCTGGAGGCACCTTGATCTTGGGCTTCTCATCACCTAGAACTGTGAGAAACAAATGTCTGTTGTTTAAGCCACCCAGTCTGTGATATTTGAAATAGCAGCCTGAGCTGACTGAGATACCTGGGATAAATTGATAGTCCACTTTATAGAGCTAACGCCCACATGGGCCTTAAGTCCATAGTATTCCAAGTAAATGACTCATACTCTCTGAAACAGCCTAAATCAGTCATCTGTATTTAACAGATGCCTCCTCATTTATTCTTCACCTTGGGTGCCTCAAACTGACTATTTCAGAGGAAGACACCATGGAGAGAACAGGTAAGCAACTAGTTATGGCTAACAATATCACTGTTGGAATATGATATCTGGTAAGGAGATAGAGTTATTGATTCTAGATTGTTCTATAATTTCTTAAACCCAATTATTTAAGAGCTCCCAAAACTAGCCTCATCTCCTCATCAGACACCATACTCTGCTCACCATCGTATAAGTGTTAAGGTGCATTTAAAAGAAAAGAAGGAAGAATAGCAGAACTCTGAAGACAAGCAAACACAATTTCCACGAAAGTTGGCATAGCAAACCACAACTTTTTTTTCCTGAAAAATAGAATCAATTTTTGAACTTCAAGGCAAAGTTTATTTTCTCACTACTTCAGTTATTTCTTTGGTTCACCACAATTAATATCCAGAGAAAATCAATAAGTTAAAAAATCAATGATTTGAAAGCCAAGAATCTCTAATATTCTACTATCTCAGTCTCAGAGAGTTAGAAACACTGACCATCTACCTCACAGCCTAAACTCCAAAACTCCCTAAATCAATTAACATATGTAAATATTGAGCTCAGCATGAGTGCCAGAGAGGCAATCAATAGATACCAGTCTGAATCCTCCTTACATGATTGTTCTGGGGAGTCATAAATGAATCGCTTTTTTCCTGGCACACATTAGGGCTCAATAAATGTTAATTTGCTTCCTTCTGCCCTTTCTTTTGTAGCTAAACAAAAACAAGTCCTATGACATTTTTAAAATGTGAAACTCTGATAAATTTGAGAGAACATTCTGTGGACCCAAGAATAAAAAAAATTATATCTTCTAACTATAAATAATGTTTGTGAAACTGATTTGCATTTCAAATTTTGGCAGTACACCTATGAAGGGTGTCTCTGGCTCAGAATTCTGGCAAGAGGTGATGAGGACTTGAACTAAGGTGGTGGCAGGAGATTGGAGACAAGCGGTTATAAGAGGCGAGATAGCAAAATTGTCAGGACTTGAGTGCTGTGGGAAGACAACCTGGGTTCCTTCTCAGCACCAACCCTCACTAATTCAAGCACTTGCCTTACTTTCCAATCTATGAAATAAAGAAAAAATAACCCTTCCCAGCCGGAGTGGCTCAGCTGGTTGAGCTTCGTCCTGTGCATCAAGCGGTCTGTCGTTCGGTTCCCGGTCAGGGCACATGCCTGGGTTTGGGGATGAATCTCCAGTAGGGGGCATGCAGGAAGCAGCCAATAGATGTTTCTCTCTCATTAATCTTTCTATCTCTCTCTCCTTCTCCCTTCTTCAATCTCTAAAATCAATAAAAACATTTAGAAAAGAATCCCGACTTTTTTGATAGATGCAAGGATGAAATGAGACAATCATGTGAAGCACTGAGCGTAGTTCCTCTCATGTTGATGCAATAAATGTTGGTCATTAATAAAGGATGTCATGTATTACTCTGAGCATACTCCCTTACCTGTGGCCATTCAGGAGGAAATTTTACACGATTTTCAAAAAGCTTAACAAAGTGCAGAACCTTTAAACTAGCAATTCTACTTCCAAAAAGTTATCTTAAGAAAGTAACTGAATAAGTAGTATACATATTTATCCAAGTTAGCACTTCTCAGCAGTGTTAATATAAGGCAATACAGACTCAGGGAGAGCTTCCCTATTTCTGTATTTTCTTCTCAGTACTTAAAATTTTTAATCTATTTTCACATTGACAATATTAAGACCTTTAGAATCTATTTTGCTGTAATAAGTGATGATTTGATCTTGTCTCCTGATTGTTACTCATGTGTCCCACACCATTTACTGAAAAATCTATCTTATCCATGATGTCAATATACATAAATATATATTTAATATCCAAGTTACAGTATTTATTACACATCAATATGAGAGCAAAACATCAATCAGCTGCCCCCTGTACACCCCCTCCTCCACATTAGGGATCTAGCCTGCAACTTGGGCATGTGCACTGACCAGGAGTCAAACTGGCAACCCCTCTGTGCACAGGATGACTCCCAACCAACTGAGCCACACTAGCCAGGTCCAAAGCCTGTACTCTTCATAACTATGTTATACTATCTCCTATTTGGCAAATTATTTCAATTTTCCAGTTTGACAAAGATTTTTCACACACATATGCCTCGCAAAGATACATACTTGCCCATTCCCACATATTCAAAGAACCCCCCCACAGAAATATTTTTGCTATACATGACGATCAGTATAACAAATGGTCATTCTTTTCCCAGGAAGTCCCTGTTTTGGTAGTTGCGATAAATCGCTGAATCTCTTTTTCATTGAAAATATTAATTTCAGGTTTTCCCCTCAAAGGCTAGCTAAAACCAGAACCTACCGCAATTCTAACTACTAGATTACTTCAAAACGAAGGCAGTCATTTTATATAAAATAAGATTTGACCTGAATCTTGACCCTCTATTGGACTGAAATCAAAACCAACTTTTCTGAAGCTTTGAGGAACTTTGGGTGGCTTCCTCTCTCTGTTTTTTAACACCTCTTCATTCTTTGGGTTTGTCCAGGATGAAAAACTGAATGACCAAAATACCACAGGGAAGATGTCTTCCGGGCCCAGAAGAGTCAAAAGTAGTGGAAACCTAGGAAGGAAACCTGTTTTTCTTTTTATAAATATCTCTAGTGTCCTTTCTAAATCACTTTTGTTTAAATAGAAAAAGCAGATGTTTGTGTCTAATAATATATAATGTTATTACAACAGAATGAAATTCTGGACTATCTCAGTAACAAACTTAGAGTAATTAAAGCACAGTGCTTACAAACATTACAAGCTTTGCGACCCTGGGCAAGGCACTTAACTCTCCTAGTCATCTGTAATGAGACCAGTAATGTTGCCTTCAACTAGGGTTGACATGAGTTTTCTAAGAACTGATGATGCTCGTAAAGATCATCATCATTATTACAGCAACAGCTAATACATACTTTGTGTCAAGCTCTATTCTATGTGTTTTATGTTTATTAATTTGTCTAATCCTCACAGCAATGCTATGAGATAGCTACTATTATCCTTTTAAGAGAGGAGCTTATTGAGGCTGAGTGACTAAATAACTTGCCCAAGTTCATGGCTTATAAATGATACGATTCAAACAACACAGTCTGACCCTCATGCTCACGCTTTTAACTATAACATTGTACCATGCTTTCAGAAACAACTATTCTTATTACTAAGCTTTTGAAAACAACACATAAACAACTTCAAATAAAATAAAATATCAAATCAAGGTAAATATATTCAACATAATCTCTACACTGACAAGTGTTTGCGTATTTTATTTAAATAAAATTAAAATGTATACTCCTAAAGAATTTGGCAAGTCATCTATACATATGCATGTAGATATGCATATATTTCCAGAGGTTTCTACCAAAAAAAATAACTAATCAATTTTATGTTTTATTAAATTTTTATTTTGAGATCATTGTAGATTCACATGCAGTTGTAAGAAATAACACAGAGAGATACCATGTACAATTTACTCTGTTTCACTCAAAGGTATCATCTTGCAAACTGTACTGTATTTATTTATACTTAAGATACAGAACAGTTCCGTCACCTCAGGGATTCCTCCTGTTGCCCTTTCACAGCTACACTCGCTCCCCTCCAGCCCCCTCCCCTCCCGCTCCTTAACTTCAAACCACTAACCT
The DNA here is from genome assembly GCF_964146895.1 of Miniopterus schreibersii. Taxonomy (NCBI): domain Eukaryota; kingdom Metazoa; phylum Chordata; class Mammalia; order Chiroptera; family Miniopteridae; genus Miniopterus; species Miniopterus schreibersii. The sequence continues at coordinate 24,898,928 of NC_138108.1, forward strand.
GTTCTCCATTCCTAAGTGTTGTCGTACGCAAATATCCACATTTCCTGAAGTTCCCACAGATATAAAATCGCTGACTGATTGTATGGGATTCTGGACTTTGTGTTTGTTGCACTCTTTGAGTTGCCTACTGAATTTCCTTGAGCCTAGGAAGTGTGGACGCTCGAGTGAATGGTGAGAAGTGGCAGAATTAGGAAACAAGAGGGCTCTTTCTTGCTCCTCAACATCCATCTCCTTCCTCCATTTCACTCCTGGTTTCAGCAACAGTTTTGTGATTTAGAAGTGTGAAGTACTCTTTTACAAGAGTTCACTTCCCAAGATCTTACATGAATTAACTTTCATTGTAGTAACATCGCATATATGCCTGTTTACATTGTCTTTCACAAAACCAAGAAGCATAAAGAACTATCAGGAAGTGTCAAAAAGCAGTTCGTCTACCCACGGTGAAAGGCACCTAGATTACCAAGGAATTCTGCACAGAAGGATGGAGATTTCAGACAGCCTACGAGCAACACATCCACATACAATGCACCAGAAAACAGCAGAAGTTAAGTGTTTATGCCTGAAAGTTGGTGCCATGAGCGATTTATTGTTTTATGCTTTGCTACCATTTCTGATACTTCACATAGTATCAGAAATACAGCACATATATTGTATAATATAGTTGTATACTTGCATAATAATGCATTACCCTTACAATAGAAAATAATACCTTTAAACAGAAATATGATGAATTTCTTTTCCTCATTCTTTGCCACAAAGGCTGTTCAGAAGAAAAGGCACAGTGTATAGTGCCTCTGCACTAGAATGTATGTGTGTTCATCCTGACTGCTCTGTATACTATACTCCAAAAACTACTCTGTAAACATTTACTAGGAAAGAGTGATAATTTTATTTTTTTCTAAATCAGAATCACTCCTGATTTTATTAATTATCCAGTAAAAATAAATGGCCTTGCGTATAATTCTGCTTCGAAGTTGCCTTTTAACACATTGTAAAATGTCACTTCTAAGACTTTAATGGGTTAAAATTTTATTGGTATCGCATAAGTTATATTACATACAAGGTAGAGTGTTGGAACTTGCAAAAAATACTTGATAAGAAAATATAATTACTCTAAACTTGTATATAATCAATAATACACTATATTTACTTTTTTTTTTAGTCCAATTTCAACAACTCATGTTCCTTAATCTCTTTTTCCTAGATTTAGCTTTATGCTATGAACTAGGTTGGTGAATAATCTTTTTTTTTTTTAAGTGAATAATAGCATTTTTTTCTTTTCTACCTCCTCTTCTCTTTTGATCCTTTGAAAAATCTTTGTTCTTTGGTGTTTGGAAAGATAGCTGTAATATGTAATGTACAAAAAGCATTCCTAAAATGATCTAATCAACCAATCCTCAGAGTACCCTCTTAGGGGCAAATATTGCAGTGGCTAATGGAATATAATAATAAAAATTGGGAATCATTAGCAAATATCTGATTTCTCTAGCCTGACCCACACCCAAAGACCTTTGGGAACTTATCAAGCAAGCACAAGTGCCCCAAATAATGGCATGCAATGCAGTTCCATCTTTCTGAATGTTCTTCTGATGCCAAAATCCTGCAGCCAATCCTTCGTATGCATAGCTCCTCCTACCTTTGGCAATAGCAGTTGGAACATCTGTATAGCATTAAAGGGTATATAGTAAATGCTTCCTCTTCTCTTCAAAGGCAGTTTGTTTTTTGTTTTTTAGGCCTAGATAATATGAAGGCAGTCATTTGAAATGTATACAGCCGAGTCTTTGTTTAAATCTGGAAGTTGGCACATGGAAAATTTGCTGATTTGTTAGCTCCCTCTTTCGCCTTGATATTTTGATAATGATTTTTCTGGGCTCACAGAAAAAAAGGAAAGTCACTTTTCTTTTATCTAAGCTTTAGTTGCTAGTTAAGTAGATGATCAGTAACTCAAGTTTCGGTAACTTAATAGGCACATTTGATTAAAGTTCTTTTAAGCCCCTCCCAGTAAGTGCTCTGTGAAATGAAGCAAACAGGGGAGCCTCCATTTGCTATGGGTTGACTTACCGGCCTCAGCAGAGGTGAAATCAGGTCTCATTAGCGATTATCGAAAATAATTTTAATGCTCCCTTTGAATTACATAGTCATTTAGAACAAAAGAAATGTTAGGATTTATAGAGCTTACAATCATGGGAAATTGCATGTATGCTTAACCTTACTACACCTCCAAAATAATTTTTTTCCAAAGGTACCAATGGTCAGATTGCAAATGGGTATAGTGTAAAAACCAAATCTGTTTGCTTTGGAATCAAGTGTAAACAACATTACACAAACTGCTCAAGGCAATCTAATGGCCTACCTTTGTCCCTCCACTGAGACCTCCTCCTGGTCCCTCGAATCCCTGAGTCATCTCCTGAGTATCTGTGGCCTGTAGCAACACATCAGTGCCCCTCACTCCTGTGCAGAGGCAACTCAATTGAAGCTCTGTTCAAGTTAACTTAGTAAACATACAGAATATAAAGGGAGAGAAGAATCTGGGAGTGTATGTCTGTGTGTGTGTGTATCTGTGTGTGTGTGTCTGTATCTATTAAAACACATCTACTCATTCAAAAGTGTCCCATTGTAAGGGGAATGAATATGTGGGCAAATTCCCATATTTCTGTTTACTTGTTTAACTAACTATTAAGTCACATAATACTTGCCTGTAATGTAGCTATGTGTATTATGAATGACATAATTACCATAATTCTCAGTTTTCAAAGCCCTCTGTCTGAGAGGTGTTTTTTTTTTTCCCCTTCGTGAAATTAAAACAGTTACTTCGCTACATGCTCTATTGGGATGACTGACAATTGATGAAAACATACAAAGCTCCCACAAATAATTTTAATTTCCATCCAAAACAAAAATGTGTTAACTCCTCATGCCTATAACAGAAATATTTTCATAATGATACTGTTTACACAGATTTAATCAGTTGTGTCACTGGGGTACAGCAAAAACAGCAATGTGACCTGCCGAGACTTAGCACCAGATTGCGATTTACAATCAAGGCAACAGGAGTCACTGAAGTGCATAGCTCTCGCCCCAATTACTAATTAATCAGACCCAAAGAGGTCTCCATAAAAGGCACAACATTCATCTGCGCATAAATTTAAAGGGCTCCTCCATTTTTTAAGGAGGAAAGGTGACCTGAGGAGGAATGTCATTACATGGTACCTGTCTCGTACAGGAGCTCATGGAATCCATTCCATTGGGGCCTTTCTTGTCTTTTTTGCCACCCCCTTTTCAAATGCTCTGAATACAACATTTCACACGATGGCAATATCCCAGTATCATTAAAATGTCAGTATGCTGGTTTCTGTATAAAAACAAGGCACTGGCTTGCTTTCTTCTGTTTCTATAGCTGTGCAAGTTTTTTTTTTTTTTTTTTGCAGTTAGTGCCTATAGAATATGAAGGGGTATCATAGGTAGTCATATCTTAAGATTTTGCTGGGAATAAGGGGAATAGCAATCAGTGTGATTCAGTTTAGTCCAGCTTCTGCCCAACTTCATCAACTGAAAAATATATTTGATCCCCTTCGGATGGGGATCAGAGAATAGAAGACTTACAAACTCCCCAGCTTTGACAAAAGAATTCCAACTGAGCAATCTAAAAGAAAACATGCCTCTCTGACTTGTTTATTTCAACTATCTTTGAAATGATGAACCTGAGTCTTGTTTTTCTTCCTTTCCTGGATACCTGTGCTGTGGAGAGCATTTCCTTTGAAGTAAATGGCAACCCTGGACCTAGAGGAGATCAGCAAAGGGGAAGGAGCAAAATGAGAATCAGGCTGCTGATTTCAGATTCTTGATGTACAGCCCGGCCAAACGAATGCTGAAACGATTCAAGTCATTTTGCATTAACCACGCGCAGCTCTATATGGGCCACCCGAAGACGCAGCGACGGACCTAAAGGAAGGCATATGGTGGCCATGTACGTGTGCAAGAACTACCAATTGCAGAACTGGAAACTATTTTGCCAGAGATTTTGATTATGCAGCATGTCCCTTTTGCTTGTAAGGGATTTCTGGAAACTGTCATGAAACAGGGTGTCATAAAGTAGATCAGGTTCTGCAGAGAAAAGGTGCAATGACTGGAGTTTTGCATTCTTAACCGAGGGTCACGTCACATAAATCCTAGCTGTGGCAAAAGGGGGGAAAAAGGCTATAAGGTAAAAATGTTAACAGCTATAAGTCACTCTAAGAACTTAAAGCAGTTTACTTATCCTTCAGGTCCTAAATGCACATTGCACACCGCGTAGGCAGACCGGGGGCCACGGGGGCCGTGACCTGCTGTCTCAACTTAGTCCTTGGTCATCAAGGTACTGTGTGCTGTGTGGCATAGGCCCCCTCTCCACTCTCCTTCTCTACAACCTAAACACACTGAGCTAATGATCCCTGAGGTTTCTGACGTTTCCAATACATTTCAAATCCACTAGGATCTAGGATATGCGTGTGTGTGCATTTGTATATTTACATATATAAAATCATAGTATACAGTACGTGTCAATTTACTATCTAATTACTAGTAATTGTGTTTATTTTCTTAGCACTTAGAGGGTATATGGGTAAGCCAGATCACTTACAAAGTGGCCAAAGAAGTTTGAGCTGATTGTCTTTCTCTTGCTGACTTTCTCTTGAGTAAATGGATATAGATTATAAGGACAGTAGCGGTATTTCAACAATAATTAGTTTTGCATGAAAAACTTGCCATGTGCTGAGCACTGTGTTCTCTACTTTCTTATCACGCCCTCATGACTCCAGAAGGCTTCTGTCACCACCCCCATTTTCAAGTGAGAAAACTGAGGCATGAGAGGTTAACTGACGGGCTAAGCGAGCAGCTCCCCTGCCCACCCACGTTAGTGCGAGGGGCCTTTGACCTCCACTTTGCACACGCTAAAGCAGATCATACGCTGCTGGGCAAAAGGAGTGCTTTAAGCGTTTATCATATTTTTCTTATTTTTGTTGCCTATTCTAAAAAAAATAAAAACAAACAAACAAGCACAAACAGCCCTTCTACCCTTTTGCATTCTCAAGTCTCTTTGGTATATCCAAAGTTAGAAGAGCAACTGTTCATTTCAGACCAAGACCAAGCAGTAGTTACCGAAAACAGGACGGGTACATAAGCAATCCCCGTGGGACCTTTCTGATCACAGGGTCTCTTGGACGTGTAAGAGCCATTACACACTTAGGGTCATTATACACTTCACTGGCAACTCATTTATAAAAGGGCCATGTCATTATACCTGTTTTTGAGGCATTTAGGTCTTGTCTCAGAAACTGCTAAATAGCAGGGCCAGCTACCTCACTTGCCAGGACCCTATGCAAGAGGAGAATTCAGCACAGACACCTGGGAGGTCAGTTTCCCCTGTCCTGGCTGCTGCCCCAACCCACAACAGGGGGGAGACCCCCGGGGAACTGCACTCCCTGTGCCGGACCCTGCGTGGCGCCTAGATCAGAGTGGGCAAGAGGCCCCATCGGGTGTCCTGCCAGATGGTTCATGATGTGCCAGCTCAAAGCCTGGAAGCCAGGATACTGTAGGGCATGTGCCTGACCCCACCTTTCCCTGTTTCCAGGACCCTCCAGAGGGTGGAGGCAAAATACAGGTTCCTCCATCCCCTCGCACCCCTTGAGACCCACAGCCTTCCCTGGTGATTGTTGGGGGGATGGGAAGGGAGACCTGGCAGGGCCTTGAGTGCCAGGGTCAGGGAGTGGACAGCTGAAAACCAGTTGAGGATGGGGGAGGGAGGGTACCTGTTGGGGGATAGAGACTGCACTGCACCTGAGAGGAACCTCTAAGCTCCCAGCATATGTTCCATCACCCTGTTAACTTCTCATACAACACAAATTCCAAGATAAAATTATTAAGAATTTCAGGTTGGCAACCACAAAGCATTCAACCCCAAGTGCTGGACCTTGCTGAGCATGATCCTATGCTACTTATTGCATGGGTCACAGGCCCATGACCTGAACCTGTTCAGTGGTTGCTCAGCACTACCCATCAGACTGCATGTGAATGAGTGATATTGGAAACACCAAAGAAGGAAATTGTGCTAATTTGCATTTAACACACTATTTCATGACTTCTATGGGGCAGCATGACTCTGAATTGTATTTTTCCGTCTATCACTGCTCTCTCTCCTCTCCATTCATCTTCTAAATCTTCCTTATAGCTTCCCCACTGAGATAAGGTCACTGGCCTGGCCAGTTACTCCTTAGAAATGCCTGTTTCCTAAGTAAAATGTATCCATACTTAGTATGGGGATGCCAGATGCAACAAATAAGAAATTTTATATGACTGATACTGAAGAATACCTATAGTCATCAAACAGAATTGTGTTTTTCTATAATTTATTAAGTTCACCTTTCTCTGAAAAAGTACATTCAAATTTTAGAACTTTTATAATATGTAAAGCATATTTTAATTGTAGGTTTTTTTAAAACCATACTCACTGCCATAAACTGTAATGAATTGGTTTACCATATTTCATTTTCCTTTCTTTCTCAGAATTTAAGTGGGTATTTTTGTTGGGTTTCTTACTACTTTTGTGTAGTGTGGCAAAACTGCCTAATGTTTCTCTCTGCTACAATGATTCATGATGATGATACTTCATATATACGAAGTGTGTTACAGTAAATAAAGCATATTTATATATAATTCTGTGAGTTGGTTGAAATAAACGTTGTCTCCTTCTTAGAAATGAAGGTAAAAAATTTCCAGAGGTCAGAAGACTTTTTTCAAATGGCTGAGCTAAATGTAGATCCCTGGCTCCTGAGTGCTGGGCTCCTGCCCTTTCACCACCCGCCTCCCCTGGGATCAGAGGACACGTAGCATGAAGAGGCGGGGACGGTGGGAGTGAAGCACATTCACGGCACCAGCCATGGGCTTAGTGCTTTTTATGTGATCACATTGACTCCTCACAGCCCCCAGAATCTGCAAGGTTTTAGTTTTCATTTTCTTACATAATCTCCCCATGTCCCCAAAAGGGGAAGAGTGAAGACTACCTGAAAGATGAATGAAGCCACATGAAACAGAATACAAGTCATGTATCTGTGACAATGGCACATCACCCATTTCTTGAAATGTTAGAAAATGAGAATAATCCTTGAGTGCCATCATGTGGAACCCTAGGTCGGAAAGGGGGACGTGAGGCGGCAATGGCACCTCTGCCCCACGGGGAGAAGAGCAGGCCTCCGTTCCTCGCTGTGTCCAGCGCTGGCAGTGAAATGCCTGCTGCTCCTCAGGAAGAGTCCGGCTTCTGAGGACACATCGAAGTCAGATTCTGAACACGGCTCTGGCATAGGCGGATTAAAGGCAAAAAGAGAAATATGCCCTTCTCTACACCATCTATATTAAAAAGTTTTGGCTATCAACCAGAATTTTTAATGAGTAAAACAGTTGTATATCATTGTGAACACATAAGACCATTCCGAAGCATGTTTCATAAAACAGATTACTGACATGCTTTGTTTCCCTTTGCCCTCCACAGTAGAAAGAGCTGGAAATGTTTTGAAACCTCACTTACCACTGTAAAATGACCGTTTTAGAATAACATTTGATAAAGTACAACGCTTCAGCAATTTTTAAAAAGATTTTTTATTGATTTTTAGAAAGAGAGTAAGGGAGAGGGAGAGAGAGAGAGAAACATTGATGTGAGAGGACAAAACATTGATCAGCTACCTCCTGCGCCCCCGATACCAGGGATAGAGCCCACCTCAGGCATGTGCCCCGACCAGGGAATCAAACCAGCAACCCCTCGGTGCCCAGGATGATGCCCAACCAACTGACCCACACTGGCCAAGGCAGTGTCAGCAATTTCTATTTACAGCTTACTTTTCTGTTAGAAAAAAATTTTAAGTGCTAGCATGCACTTCCATTAGAAGAAGGCAGTTGGGTTTGGAAGTAGGAGAGAGGAGGGGAAGGCCCTGTTCTGCACTCCTGCAGGACCTGAACAGTATCTAACTCCCTTCCAGACTGAAGGAAGCAGAGCGCAGAATGTCCTAAAGCAGAGCAGCTGTGTATCTTTGTCTTTCCCTGTTACACATATTTCTGTGCTACTTGCCTTTGGTTTCTTTCGAACATTAGTTCAGGTTATCTAAGACATACACTTCTCATGTTCATCTTTCTTTCATTCATGAATTCCCTAAAACCAGTTAAACTTCTCAAGATGGGTGGATTGTATATTGTGGCTCTGAACAGTTTGACAAATGATATTGTTGGTCAGGTTGTTTTGTGCTGTGCCTAAGCTGTAAGCTTATGGTTTTTAGTATAAAAATAATGCACGCTATAGTAGAAAACCACAGCATAGTGTTATTACAGTATTTTAAAAGAACAAAAATAGTCTTTTGCTATTTTAAAAGGGGAACCCTGCACTTATAGAGAATTTAATACAAATTCATATTTGACAACTATACAAAAAGTCAAATATGAGGTTATTTCTACCTCTAATTTTATCAAATGCATGGCTATTTCCATAACATTGGTGGGAGTAGGGAAGAGAGGAGGAGTTTTTAAATTCTTCCCAGCCCTCAACAACATAACAGGGAGCTGAAATGCACATCTGTAAATAAATGCATCATTAGATTCTCATCAATTTGTAAGCTTCGCTTGATGTATGGCTAAAATCATCCCACAAGGAAAACTAAAAAAAGTGTTTGGTTCCAAGCACATGCCAAAAAGATGAAGGGAGAGGGTTGATGGGTGGGGATCAAATTATTTAAATGAAGAATTTTGCAGATACTAGAAATATCTTTACACTAGCCCAGAATGAGGAACTATTTTAAGTACACAACTACCAATGTATTCATTAACAGAGGAGAGCTCTGGACACATTAAAGGAGCTCAGTAAAACAACTAATGATGCACTTGAGCGGTAACAGGTTGTCATTAGACCAGCATCTGCTCTCATCAGAGTTAATTATTCAGTTGCTTTGTTTTCCAAGTAGGTGTCTGGTAAAATTTAGCAGAATCTTAATTAAAACACATTTTCAAACTCCTTGGATGCTCATCTCAGCTAAAGAAATCAAGACAATTTCCACCATAAACATCAAGCTTCAGTTGAGCTATCAAATGGAAGAAGGAACTCAGCCAATATAAGTTGTTAGGTATTAACTACTGGGATGCCCAGAGCATACAGATAATGAAAACCTACCTTGAGACACAACCTGTTTTCCCCAAACCACCAACTAGTCATAGCCCACAGTCAAATAACAGTAACACCTAAGACACTTAATTGGCTTTCACTATGCAATATAAAAACTGAAATATAATTTATCAGCTTGGGACATTCAAAAGACAATGTGAGTTTCTGTATTTATCCTTGAATTTATGTATATATATTTAAATATTTGATGTAAATTTTCAAGAAAATACAAATACTTCCCCAAATGACCACTGCTTACCCTCAGCTACTTATGCAGGACACCAATAAGGATCTTAATTAAAATTGCTAAAAACAATATAAACAAAATGTGAAAATTTTAATAATGAGTCAAGAATGGTCATCGCCTTTGACCTGCTACTTAAGTACTCAGAAAGCACGCTGCTGCGCTGAATGAAATCAAAGGTAAAGAAAACAAAAATAGCCAGGAGAAAAAAGTCCAGAAATATTATGGCAGGAATTAAAGTAAAATCAAAGAATGCCACCAGCTCCTTCCCTAGAATGTGAGAACCAGACTTTACTCTGAACCATCAACATCTATAACACTGTAGAGAGCATAAATGCTATGCATTCAACAAAAAGATTCTTTGTATGAAAACATTATGAATATTGAATGTATTCTGCCCTCAAAGTGTGGGTGGGATTACCATATCCTCCTAAATTTGAAGCTAGCCCTCCCAGAAAAAAAAAAAAAAAAAATGCTGACTATTCAATGTCACCCACTCTGAATGCTAGAATATGAATTCCCCCAAAAAGTGGTCTTCCTGAACAGGAATCTATATTGCAATTTTCATATGAGTTCTTTAATGTATGAAGTCATGGAATCATGGAGATAACAATAAAGTTATTAAAAATGAATACATTCACCAGTGACAAACTACAAAGGATATACAGAGGTTTTCTTTTCGCTTCTCCAGTTCCTCCTCAACCATTATGACTAAAGGACACTTTATGCTCCATTCATATCTTTGTATGATTCTTATTGCTTTAATTCCATACAATCTGACTGCCCATCATGTCTGGTTTTTTAATTCAGGGCCTGTCTTATACTTTGATCTGGCACTTGTTCAATGCATCATCTTTAGGAACTGTGTTTTTCATGAGGGGTTGTTGCTCTGTGCACACTAGCTACAGAAGGGCAGTTGGGTCACTGCCTCTCTCAGACATTACCATTTTGTCTATAGCTGTGGCGACCGCACTCTCCTGCTGGGAGACATACACCATTAGTCAGGTTACAGGCTAAGCCTCTGTAACAAATGGACATCAAACGCTGAATTGGGAAAGATGGAATTTTATTTCTCTCTCAAGTTCCAGTCTAGAAGTGATGGGAAGTTCTGGTTGTGGTACAGCTGTGCTCAGGAAGTCATTCAGGTCTCAGTTCACCTCCACCTTGTTACTCCCAAATCTCATAGGGCATTGCTCTGTGCTTCATCACGCTGGGCTAGCCCATGGATGGAAGTAAAAAAGGAAATGGGGTGTAAGCCATCTCCTTTTAGGTAAGTGACATAGTAGAATATATTGCTCGAGTTTACTTTCCATTGACAAAAATTCAGCCCTATGGACCCACCTAGCTGCAACAGAGTCAGGAAATACAGTCTATAGTAGGGCAGTCATATGCCCAGCCACGTAATATGTTTAAAAAAGAAAGGAGAATGGATTTGGGTGGGAAACTAGCATACCCAGAGAGAAATAAACTGAAACAAACAAACCAAAAAAAGCAGGTAAAATTCACCAGCCCTCAGTTTAAACAGTTTCTATTAAAGGAACTCAAATAATGCATGGGAGTTTTCCACTTTAGCGATGTCTGCATATTGCTAGTAAGCAACTCCCATGTAACAACTTCAGGAGGCATTAGTATTTATTCACTCTCCAGTCAATATCAAGGGGGAAATCTTACATTTTTATAGAATTCATCAATCGAGTGTATCTTTTCTCCTAGTTCTTGGAAGCGTGAAGTGGCCCTGAGTACAATATGGTCCTGCACTTCTATTTTACAGATGAGGAATCTAAGACGCAAGAGGATGCAGTGACAGGCAGTGGTGTCCTGTGCTCTCCATGTCCAAGATTGCTCACCTGCATTTCTGGAGATCTGAGTTCAAGGCTCTGCTACTACTTTTTATTTCCTTGAGTAAATTACTAAGTCCTAATATGAATTGAAAGGCTCCTTTTGGACTTAAAATCAAGGACTATAATTTGAATAACTTACTGAAGGAAACACTGGTAGAATTACTATGTTTCTATTCCAAGGTTTTTATTTCTACTACAGCCTCCTGGAATCATAGGAACAATAATAGGCCCTCAACAAATATATTTCTAATAAATAGTTGTATGATAATTAGAATGACCATATATTCTAGGACATCCTTAGTTCATACCTGATATAATCCCATATGTCCAGTAATGGCTAATAGTGCCCCCTTTTACTCTCAAAAGTGTCCCAGTTTGGACAATAGAAGTTTTATGTTTTCTCCTTACTGTTCAAAAACAACTATTTAAACTACTACTAAAAAATAGTATTGGTTTGGAGTTCAAGTCTATGCATGTCTAAATAAAGATCTACCAGGCTGCACAATTTAATTCTGAAGCTACATCCGAGGTAGTGAACACAGAGAAGTGTTAAAAATAGGTCATTGTCACTAGTTACTACTAATCTATAAACAATCATTTAGAAAAAAATGGAAGCCTCCATACTTTTCAGTTGCTCTGGGCATACGCTGTGGCTCTCCACAAAGACTTGTGGACCAGTTATATTTTTATGAGTCAGTCAACTTGAAATTCAACAATGGAGTATAAGGCTGTCACTTTATACAACCAAACAGAGAGAGAGATAGGGGAGAGAGAGAGAGGTGCAGCACCAGGGAACTGAAAAATCCCACCACAACAGATGGCTTGTGCCATTTTGAATTGAACCTCCCTAAGGAGCAAACCCTTGTAGAGCTTACTAAAGCTTCTGTTTGCATGAGAAAATGCTATTTCAATATCGATGTCTAGAACTACGTGACCTCCATGGAAAACAAAGTCACAGAGATTTACCTGTAATTCAGGTAGAGTAAAACAATGAAGTTGGAAGACTAAATTCACCGGGTGTCCCACGCACCTTCAAGAACTGATTAAAGGGATAGCAGGGTAACAAAATTCTACCACTCAATGCAAGATTTTTCTCCCAGAATAAAAATAAAATAGGCACATTACTCCTCATAAACACATTTTATTTAGTTGTTAAGAGTAGAGTGTTGGAATTTGTGAAGAACTGTTGCTATTTAATAGAGGTGAAAGTTTTAATGTGAATACTGCCTGTGTGAGCGTGTGTGTGCAAAGTTGGCGTGACACATTCTGCTCAAATTAGACTTCTAAACAACTAGTAACAGCTGTGGCGCTTAGAAATCGCTTTGACTTCAATGATGATGTCATGCACTTATATAAGAAAAATAGGTGCAGTCATTGGATAGGAGAGTATATAACTTGCTTTTTATCTAAAAGAGACAGTGTGTAAGTATCTTCATTTAGAGGCTATAAATATGCACACTTAAAGCTAAATTATATTTTTGAACACCCTCAAATTTTTTATCATCTACCATTCAAAAATATGTATGTCCATAAAGATAGTATACATAGAAGAGACACAAAAATTATTTTGTGGTAGCCATAAAAATTACCAAATACAAAATTGCGAGTCTTTATTCACTTAATTAAGGTCCCTCATGTTTAGATGACTTGGATCCTTTACTGGTGGTAGGAAAGCAAGACCTCAGAAAACAACCAAGTTCATAGAATGATGTTTTTATTTTCTACAGGCACATGAACAGCAGGAGCTAGTAAATAAAAACTACTTTGACGGGTAATTACAATTAACTTACTAATCTTTTCTATCTGTAAACATTGGCCAGAGATTAATGTAAGGGGACACATTTGCCTAAAATTTAGAAAAATATAGTACTTTCTTTTCCAGACAACCTGATTGTAATGCCTTGAGAAAGTGATACTATTTGGGTGGAGGAAAGAAAGCAAATGGAAAAATTAATGATATAAAGCAGGATTACTAGAGTCTGAAATTATAAGTCTGAGTCTAGTCTCTCTTCATACTCAGAAAACAGAAAGACAGCACTGAGGAACACAATGTGCTTACCTGGATATTGTCTTGTAAAAACCAGATTTAATTATAAACATATTATTCATTTGTAAAAAGATTTCACTCATGTTCTTTATTAAAGAAAAGCTCAGAAAATAAATTATTTTTTTTTTAAACTCAGAATACAGCTCTTTTAAATGTCTTACCTTCCAAAGCCTTAAAATAGAAAGAACAGTTTCTCATGCAAAAACCTAGAAGACAAGTGTTCTTCCAAGGAAACACATAGTGTTCCCTCTTTGCACCCCTTACCTTTGAATTTTCGGGAGTGAGTCTGGGGCTAATATATTTTTTATTTTTTTTTCAAAATCACCAGCACCTCTCATTTCAGCTATTAAGTATTTAAGGGCAAGTAGTTGGAGACTCTCTCTCGTCTGCTACATGTGTGGGCTAAATTAAGTCCAAATTCTCTTGTCATCTTAGAGAAAGAAGAAAAGAGTGTTTTAAGAGGACACTTAGAGGAAGAAATGTTTCCAAAAGAAGTTATGGCGGTACAACATGGTAAGCAAAAAAAAAAATGCTTATGATGTCCTCCCTTGGGCTGGAACATCTCCTATATGGAGATATTTTGCAAAGTGATTTCATAGGCAAGTGGTTTAATGCATGGCCAGCCAATTAAGCCTTTATTTTAAATATATTCTTTATGCATATAGATATTTTGAGATTGTGCCTTCTGGAATGATTACTGAAACCACATTGAAAAGTTATTATGCAGAAGCATGGGTGTACAAATAGTTCATAGCTTAGGGGAACTATAAATAGAACCGGCTGAATCTTGCTAAAGAGTTCATGTCCTGGTTATTTAAAAGAACTATTTTGGTGGCATTGAGCAGCTATAACACTTCTAATATGCACGTCACTAAAAAAAGTAAGAAAAACAATCACATTAGATTTTTGGAAAGGAATATGATGAAAAAACACCCGAAATTAGAAAATGAATTATGGTCTAATTCCAACAAAAGAGTGCATTTGACTTTCCCATTATGTCATAATTCTTTAATTCTGAGGCAATGTATAACAAGTACCTCTAATTTTAGGTTAACATATTCTAGAGACCAGTGGTAATTGGGAAACGTAGAAATATCTAGCTAGTCCCAAGAATTTCACTGAGTTCTTTTGAATAAAGTATTAATACCCATGAATCATTCTAATACGGGACAATGTCAATCGCATATGGTTATAGTATAACACTCGTCACTATCAGCAGGGTAACAGAAAATATAATTTTAAAAGCTTTTTAGGTATAGTCATAAATTGGATAAAATAGCATGTTAGATTTGATAAAATTCCAACATCCTCATTGGAAGAAACAGAGCCTTCGAGCAGTGATCTGCTCACTTTCTTACGCCTCCTTTCAGGAAATCCTTACGCGACTAACAAAGCCTGCACTTCAACATACCCACTTGGTTTTACACATCGAATGTCTAATTCATCACATTCCACTACTTTAGGAGAAATACACAATGTGTCAATGTCTTTGGTAGACTACTGGACAGTTTACATTGAATATGAATATAGATGTAAAGAGTCATGTGTACGTATATGTGATATATATATATGTTGTATGTATATATGTGTATGTATACATACATGTATTCCACTTCAGCATCTTACACAATCATAACATCTATCCTACATCAAAACTACCTTGTTTTGAATGAATGTGCACAATCTTATCCCTGAATGAGAAGTTTAATTGGAAATACTTTCATTCAGAATCCATATACAATTTAGGCTTGTATGTAAAACCTGAGGTGGGAGTGAGAGCATTAATTTCCATGTAGTCCTTTCCCTGCACATGTAGATGCTCTATTCTCTAGCCCTCTGTCTCTTTAGCTGTGATCAGAAGTAACAGCAACATAATGAACTAATCAACAATTTTATTTTAAGTATTTGTAAATGTCCAAATCTCATAAAAAAGTAGAGTGATGCATCATGATGGTTCAAGAGTTCAAAGGAGGTTTGTCACAGTATTTAAGGACTAGCTACTGAACTCTGTGTCCCACGAGGCATGCACAGTGCTGAGGTACGCGGTGGAAAAATTAAGCCCATGAACAGGAGCAAAGGTGCTTTTACAACATATGCCAATGAAACAGTCATTTGCCATCACTTACTTAAATGAACCCAAAAAATAGTATTTTGCACTTTTATCCAAAAAGGAGGAAATTGTAAAAGCTTCAAAATTAGGGAAAGTCACTAACTTCAAATTCAATGCATTTCAAATTAAACTGTTATGGTTTAATTTATATCTTCCTTGTTAATCTATATTAATGGATATTAATCACTTCAGTAATTCTTTCCATAAATTAGAAGGATAGTTTTTCATAAAGTGCGCAGTGAAGTTGGATCCATGTGAGGAAACAGTGATTCAAAGAAAATGCCACTTTAATCATACTGTCACATGGGCTTGGGCAAGTCTCTCACTTCTCTTAAATCAATCAACAAATTACTCAATTATCAGCAAATAATTATGAATTCCTAGTATATGTTCATCACTCTGCTAAACCCACAGGGATACAATGCAGTTATTATGTGCTCATTCCAGGTCACCTCATTTAAAGCGGGACCAGCAACCTTTTTAGATCTACTAGGGCCAGTAATAATAACCTACTGTCAGCCTTAATTAGTTCCGAGGCAAACACCTGACCCAAGATAGGTCAACTAGAGTTTTTCCCAAGGCTCTAAAATGAGCTAACGGATGAAGAGCAGTTCCTCTCTTGGTCATGTTGTGATATGTGAGGCTTGGGAATTGGGTGGTTATGTTTCCAGCCAAATGGACTGAGAGGCTGGAGCCAGAATTTAGAGATGAGGGGAGAAATTCCTGGAGGAATTCCGTGCAGTGGTATCAATAAATCCTGAGGGCCTACTGGGCACTTGTGTTTTTTTCTCAGATTTACATGAACTATTCCAGTGTCCTTCAAATAACTCTCTTCTGTCTAATATAGTTCAAGTCATCTTTTTACTCCTTGAATTCAAAAGAATTACGATAAACATGCCAATGAATCAGTAAACACGTACGCTTATGTGATGGTCACTACTGCGGAAGACATTTGGAAGAATCGGTAGGTTTGGAGACAGCACACAAAGGCGCAAGGTGAGACTCACGCCAACAACCGCAATCCAGCACATTCACTGAGCAGCCACTGTGTGCTCTGCTAGGTGCTGGGGACAGTGTCAAAGACACATTTCTTTGGATAAAGGCCAAATATCAGAATAAACAGACGGGGAATATAAAAACAATGAAGACAAGAAAACCTAGGTGTATTGAAGAATAATGTACTGATGTAAACTGTTTTCATTCCTTTTAGCTTTAACCTACTCTTGCCAGTAAATTAGTTTCCTACATACCCTGCCCCCAGAGGAAAAGCAGTTAACAGTTGTTAACAGATGAGTCAGTTGAGATAAAGGAAATTCTAGTTTTTCTTTCCTTTTTCCCCCCCTCACAGCACAGTACCAAAGTTTAAAAGCACAATTCTTTAAAGCCTTCTGATCTTTAAGATCTAGGAAGCAGGAACTTAATAGAAATAAAAGTCAGAGCATAACCCAGGAAAGTTCAAGTGGTTTAGAGAAGCTAATTGCCCCAAACAGAGGTAGAGGGTAATCTCCCTCCACAGGGAATTGGGGGCAGCCTCCTAGAAGCCTTATTGGGACTGGGAAAGTAGAAAAGAATTCCTCAATTGCCCCAAGCTCCCCCTGCAGCAGTCCTCACCACACTCAGGCAGCAAAGCTTTGGGAAGGCTGAAGAGACCAAAAGGCAGCTGAGGAGGGAATACGGTGGACAAGAGTGGTTCACATTGTGACCAGGGTCGAGGTAGGGACTATGGACATTGAAATCAGGTGGCAGCTCAACAGATCATGGACCAGATAGAAAAAGCCCAGGTCAGCAAGGACCCATAGTCCCCACTCAGACCAGAAGCTCTGCTACTTCCCTCCAGGCTCCTGATGAAGGATGTGTGTCAACTGAATCTCTACCCTCCCACCCTTCCCAGCACACCTCCACCCCACCCCTACCACACAGATTGTCCCAGAGAGGAGAAAAAGACAGGCAGTAGGAAAATGTTTTCTGGACTGAGTGTAAATTCTGAATTGAGTACATTTAAAAGAGATTGTGATTGTGGCTGAGATCTCTAGGGCAGATAAGTGTAAGTTTTTATCCCAGGAGCAAATATAGGTACTTGAATTCAGTAGGAATATATAAAAATATTTTTAAAGTTTTATAATATGTATACATGTAAAAAATCTGAAGAGGGAAAGATGTACTCATATATATCATAGAGTGAAATGCACATTCGTTAATTATATACTCCTCAGAGGATACGCAGTTCCCAAGTATAGATATCAGATCTCAAAAGGCAGGACGCATCATGGAAAACCAACTTTCTTCAGATAATAGGAGTTTTGATAACAAAACTGACTTCTGATGGTGAGAAATATGACTGTTCATAGAAGAAAAATAATTAAAATATGTGACTTGCTATAAATTTAAAATTCTAGACTTTAACTTGGAATGTCCAGGTCCCAGCTCTGTCTCATGAGTGGGCTCTTGAGTATGTCACTTAACAGATCTGAGCTACACTTTCTTAATTTGTAAAACAGAGAAAATAAAGCCTTTTCTACCTACCTCACTGATCATTGTGAAACCAAATAATATATGTGAAAGCACTTAAACTTCAAAGCTATGAAAACATGTAAGTTTCATATCATAACACTCAAATGGCAACTCTCTCATAAAGAGTGCTTACTATGTGGTCACCATTACTCATAAAATTATGCATGAGAGACCAGAATATGATATAGAAACAAAGTGTCCCAAATTCTCTGTGGCTTAATAAAACAAAGTTATATTTCTTGCTTAGTTATATATTCAATGAAGTTGGCAGGAGACACAGTTCCACATAGTAACTTAGAATCCCAGGCTAACAAAATCTTCACCATTTGGGGATGCTGCTATATTAAGAAGCAGCATAAGAATTTGCTGCATCACTGGAAAAGAAAGTACATGGGAATCATACACGCCCCCTCTTACCTGTCTCAGATCTAAATGGAACAGGTCACTTCTATTCACAGCCTACTGGCTAAAATTTCCTACATCATCCAAAACTAACTGCAAGGGAGGAAGTCTCTTGTTCTCAGGCCTTCAGATTCAGACAGGGAGTCACCTCTGCAGACACCTGGTCCTCAGTTACAGGGGTTTGGACAGGGACTACATCACCAGCTTTCCTGGGTCTCCAGCTTGCAGATCATGGAATTTCTAAGCCTCCATAGTCCCCTGAACCAAGCCCTCATCATAAATCTCTTTCTATATATCTGTGTGTCTACATGTATTCTTACTGTCCCTTCCCTACAGCTTCAGGGACCCAACTGACTGAAGTTTTCCCCAGCTCACTGATGCTACATTCATTTTTATGTTATTTTTTTCTATATTTTTAATTTTGTATAGTTTTCAATACTATTTATTCAAGCTGACTAATTTTTTTCTTCTACTGTTTATCCCATCCAGTAAATATTCATCTCAGACTTTGTATTTTCATCTCTAAAAGTTTGATTTAGAACTTTCTAAAACCCTCTATGGCTCTATTTAGCATTTTGAACACGTGAAATATAATTATAATGACTTCTAATTTTTTCTCCTGACAATTTTAACATCTGTATCAATTTTGGGTTTATTTCAATTGTTTGATTTTCTCCCCATTGTGGGTCATGTTTTGATACATCTTTGACTGACTTTTAACTTTTGATTGAATGCCAGACATGCATTGCACCTTATTGAGTGCTGGATATTTTTATAAATATTCTTGAGCTTTGTTTTAAGTTTTATTATTATTATTATCATCATTATTATTTATTGTACTGGACTTTCAGTAAACTCTTAATCTGGATCCCATGTTCTCCAGTCCTGAGAGATCTTACTTTTGTTTATTTAATTGTATTTTCTTTTCTCTGTTTTCTAATAACAGTGCCTACAACTCTAATTAGTCTGATGTTGGACTTCCTGACCTAATTATATATGTACAATCCCTTTCTTTATGAATATTCTTCTTTATTGCATCCTGTTTTCTTCTAATGCAATACCTGCTCATTAGCACTCTGAGAATATGAAATACAAATTAAAACTTTGGTTTGGTCTATTTTCTTTAGTCTTCTGTACTCTGAATCGTCTGCTTTCTCTGTTACAATTTTCTGTTTATATATTTTGATCTTTGTCATTTATGTTATGTACTTCTTCATGTATCTGTGATTCTTAACTCACCGTTCAAATTTTAAAGGTAATTGTCTGAAATGCTGATTGAGAGCTTTAAGTACATGGGTAAGACTTTTAAGCTTTAATGAAGGATTCCCAATGCCAATGTATGTAAATATTTTCTCTTGCACTGAGAATGCATCAGTCTTCTAGGTCACAAGCTTAGCTACCACCATTCTAGTGCTAAGTTGAAAAAGGAAGCTGAATCTCAAGATTCTTTGGGAAAGAATAATCTTCCTATTTTTAGTTTAGTATCTCACTTTACCATCTACTGTGCTTGAGATTCCCAAGGTCAGAGTTTATCTTTCTATAGACTACACCTCCTGTCTGTCTTCTGCAGAGATAAGAGAAGAAACATGAGTGGTCTAAGAACTTCTAATCCAGGCAGTCAATCAATCACCTTATTTTTAGCCCACTTCACATTGAAGCCTTCCCCTGTGTGTTATCTTCATTTCCTGACTCTTTCTGGACTTCTTCTGTGCAAATTATCTTGTTTCCCATTGGCTTCCCTCACTACAGGTATTGGCTTTCTCCATTCTGCATGTCTATAAAATTTCCATCTTCCAAAATTTTGTTTACATCTCTAATCTTCAGGAGTCTTCACTCCTGATCTTTTTGTCTTTGTGTATTTATTATTTTACTGTAATTTCATGTAGTATGGGGAGAGAGCAGAGGTGTATGTAGTAAGTGCGATTATACATAAGTGTGATTTATCACTTTAAAGTTAAGAATAGAACATTTCTTTGCCTGCAAAAGTCCAATTATTAGTGGAAAAGGTAAACATACACAGGGAATTCAGAAAAGTAAAATAAGCTAATGAGATCTGACACACACGTGCATATGTATATATGTGCACATGCCTGTGAGAGAAAGAGATTATAATTTAAAAAATTAAGGCTTTTGTTTGATTATAATCATAGATTGCCTCCTCTGGTTTACTATATCCATTCAGGGAGATAGTATTGTAATGGAGCTTGGTCCTCACATTTCATGACTCTATTGGAGTTGGATCCTTCCTTATCTCAGGGAGTAGCAGACACTCAAGCATGGTAAACAGCCCCTTAAATTTCCCTGGTCATGATGACTAGTTCAGGGATGAGCATGTGACCTCATCAGAGCCAAAGAGATACCAGGCAATTTTGCTAAGGTTGTCAGAAAGCCAGGTGTCGACTTGAGAGGACTTATATACTGGAGCTGCCACAGACTTTAATGCACAGGGGGAGGGGACTAATAGCTGCAAATGGAGTACATTTTAAAAAGTAATAAGCATCCATACAGGAAATATAAGCTATGTCTTGAAAACAGCGTGTGAATCCCTGACACCAATAATGCCTAAGCCACATTGTTCCTACACTGTTCAGTTGTTTCCCAGTAAACTCCCTTGGATTAGATTTTCTGGCATCTAAAAGAACCCTAACTAATTCATAATACTCTACTAAAGAAGCTTCCAGCTTCTCAAAACAAAAATGATTCTGAATGGAAAGGAAAGAAAGTAAACTTTTTTAAAAATATGTTTTTATTGATTTCATGGAGAGGGAGAGAGGGATAGAAATATCAATGATGAAAGAGAGTCATTGATCGGCTTCCCCCTACACACCCCCTACTAGGGATGGAGCCCTGACCAGGAATCGAACCATGACCTCCTGGTTCATGGGTCGACACCAAACCGCTGAGCCACGTTGGCTGGGCCTAGTATTAGTAGACTGAATAGTGTTAAAAATACAGGTAAGAGAAACTGGAACTATGGCAAGTCTTCTGACCTGGCCCAAGGGAATGGAAATACTGCAGAAAGAAATTATTCAATCACCAGCAACAGTTTTTCAGGAATTCTGGTGACAATGACTAGAAATGGGGAATGAAGAGAACACTAAAGTGTAGTGTCAGTAAACTTGACATATATTTGGACAATAATCTAGAACAAATTATTAAAAGACTGTTTGTGAAAACTTAGAATGGAAACTGATGATCGCTTGAAGCCAGAACAACATCACGAGAAATAAATTAGGTCAGAGTAAACCTTAAATCTTTTACATTTTTCTTATGGGTAAAATGGAGCTATATCTGGGAAATAATTTTAGATGAGCATCCAGTAAATATTCATCTCAGACTCTAGACTTTAACTTGGAATGTCCAGGTCCCAGTTCTGTCTCATGAGTGGGCTCTTGAGTATGTCACTTAACAGCTTGAATAATGTGGTCCGATAAGTACTTAATAAAAATTACTTAAGGGAAAAAAGAAAACCCTCACCTCTTGACTAAAGATTGCTAGCAGCATACTTCAGGAGCCACATTTCAGTGCTTTTCCATTAACCAATTTTATCACAGCCCTAGATGAAAACATGGATGACTTATTTATGAACCTTTGATGAGATAGAAAATGCTGTGTTCCAGATGCTGTACAAGCACTGCACATGCATCGAGTCAATATATTAGCTGTATTCCCATTTTACAGATGAGAGAATCAAAACTTAAGCCGCATTTAATAATGTTCCAGATCCATGAAGTGTTGGAGTTAGGATTTAAACACGTCTGAAAAATTTGCACTCTTAAAAATTTGTGCTCCTCTTAAAATGGAGATGAAATGTATAGGAGGACAAGATAAACTTTCTGTGCCTAAATCTAAGATGATAAGCTATAGAAATGTAAAGCAGAGGCTTGGAGTAGACAGTGATGAAAGGTAACAATGTCAAAGTGATTTTGGTTGATTTTCAAGCTCAACAAAAATCAAGGGAGTGATAAAAAATTATTGCTACTCTGACTTGACTAAATCATACTTGTGACATCATGTGTAATCCTGAAACTATTGTTTAAGAACCAATCTTATATTCTTGGGCATGTTTAAATTCAATAGAAACTGAGTCAAGAGAAAAAGATGAAAGAAGAGCAAATAGGAGCTGAAAGGAGGAAATACATGGGATGGACACAGGTGCATTTT
Source organism: Miniopterus schreibersii (assembly GCF_964146895.1). Lineage (NCBI taxonomy): Eukaryota > Metazoa > Chordata > Mammalia > Chiroptera > Miniopteridae > Miniopterus > Miniopterus schreibersii. The sequence continues at coordinate 24,921,422 of NC_138108.1, forward strand.
TCCAAATATGGGAAAGGCTATTAAGTGAAAGAGGGATTAAAAGTCATTCTACATTGATCCAGTGTTACGATTACAATGTACTGATTTCAGCTGACAGACAGAATATATTTTAACCAAATTCTCTGATTTCAGCTGACAGACAGAATATATTTTAACCAAATTCTCTCATTTTACAGAGAGAAAATGGCTGCAGGAAATAGTGATTTGTTATAGAGACATTAGATGTTGGTAAAACTGACACTACATCTCATATCTCAAAACTTCCTATTGTGGAGGGGATTTTTCCACTACAATTATACTTTTAAAAGGGGGGAAAGTTAAGGACAGTATTCTTTTTTTTTTTTTTTAATATGTCTTTATTGATTTCAGAGAGCGGGAGGGAGAGGAGAGAGAGAGATAGAAACATCAATGATGAGAGAGTCATTGATCGGCTGCCTCCTGCACGGCCCCCACTGGGGATGGAGCCCAAAACCCGGGCATGTGCCCTGACAGGGAATTGAACCTTGATCTCCTGGATCATTGGTTGATACTCAGCTGCTGAGTCACACTGTCTGGGCAAGGACATTAATCTTATCTAAAGCTATAGCCTTTGAACTTTCTAGTCAATAGGGGCCAGAGTTTAAAATAAAATAGGCAACATTTAAAACAATTAATAACTTTGTTAATTGAGAGATTTTCCTTTGGATAGTAAATCACCAAATTCCATACTTATTTTATTTTTCTATTAAAAAAAAAAAAAAAAAAAGAGTTCTTATAGTGTACCTGAAAAAGGTTTTCTCTACAGACGACAGCACTTGGTATTTTCTGCACCTGCCCCTGGACCTCTACATGCCCAATCAGTTTCTCCCCAGTACCTAAAGCTGTAGGACTGTCCACCCTTTGAGGCCACTTCTAGGCAGTCAGCCTTCCAAACTGTTCCTTAGCATGGGAGCAGGAGCAGCTGAAGTGGAAGCAGTGATGCCATGACTCAGAACACACCCACTCCACTGCCTCCCTCCTCCTAAACATCAGCTGTTGAGTGGGGGAATGAAGCCAGAATTATCACCAGCTGTTTCCCAAGCTGTTTTGGCAGAGAGTCATAGAAGAATAGATTCCTCGGGCATATTCTTGAGCAATGTTAGTGGAACTGAAGATCAGTCTCCACAAACATACAGTGCGGAGAAGAAATAAATGGGCTCGATCTCTTCATCTTCCAATGTCTATACCAAAAAGGCTTTGCAAGCCCTGCCTACCAAGCTTAAATTCGCTAATATTTGCAACCATCGCCAATACCTCAATGACCCTATTATCAATGTTTCTATGAAGTGTTGTGCCTTTTTATTAACTAGAACCAACTGGAATTGATTCTGTCATGAGATTAATTATGAGAGAGAAAAGGAATCAAGACAATTGAAATCAAACCAGCTGGATTTTTTTCCTTGTGTACTATACAAAAAATTACTTTGAACTGGACCACAGAAAAGTTATCTCAGGCAGTGAGTGGTATGTTGTATTGCAAAGTCATTTGCCAAAGTTGGTTCCCTGTGGATAGCCTGAAGAAGATTGGGGGCCAGACCTGCAGTACGGTTGATGGCCTAGGTTTCTAATTGTAATTAACCAGAACGAACAATTATATTTATTATGATGTTCTAAGTATATGTGTACCTCCACCTATATCCCTAGGCCTCATGTGCCTATTTTTACATAGTGGAGAGAGAAGCTCCCTAACACCATGGTAATCTCCCAAAGAAATACATCAAAAGACCATTGTTCAGTGTATATAAATTCATATGAAAATATAAATCACATGGTCCCTTACAACAAAGAACACTTTGAAAGGAGAGCACGTTTGATGAAAGTGTGTATTGAGGGAAAAAGAGTCAAAAAATGCAAATGAACCAAAAGTTTATCGAGAAGTCAGAGCTAAGAGAAATGTTAGTAACTCCTAAATTATTTTCCTTTGAGGGTTTTTTTCCCCAAGAGGATTCAAGACATCTCACATGTTTTAGTGCATGACTGTTTTCTTGCCAAATCTAACTTGAAATATTATATTCTAAATATACATGTCACATAATCTTGAATATCCTTTCCCTTACTTGAATGAGGCCTGGCCAAACATTTTCCTGGCAGTTATTATGTCTATAAGAATATACTAGAATATGGTAGAGCCAGCCAAAAAATTAGTAGGCTAACTGCCATACGAGAGTATGAAAATACTTATTTGGTCAATATTAACAGGCTTTATAACAGGCTGTATAACAGAATTAATTTGACATTAGCCTTTCAAAAGTACTTACTGTTAGAAGAAAAAAAAAAGGATTCATTTGGGAAAATACCATTATGAAGTTCATTGACTTCTTTTATTTAATCTAATGAGGTAGAAGAAATCTAAACATGCAAAAATAAAGAGGAAAAGTACATTTATTTGCACTAAAAGTACATTAAGTTTTCGTGAAACAAGAACACTTGCTATCCCTATGCTCATTTATCTAAGAATATTGGCATTCTGTATCTGCAGGTTTTTAATTTCTTTTAGTTGTCTTAGCTAGGAACTTTTGTTACCATGTTGAAAAAAAGTGGTAAGAACATACATCCTTATCTTGTTCCAAATAGTAGGGAGAAAGCATTTAATCTGATTATGTATTGTGTTTGCTGTAGACTTTTTATAGAGAGCATTTATCAGGTTGAGAGAATTCCTTCCTGTTCATCCTTTATGGAAAGATGTTGTTTTTCTAAAAAAATCATGAATAGATATCGAATTTTTTCAAATGATTTTCCTGCATCAATTGAAATGATCATTTGGTTTTTCTCTTTTAGTCTACTAAAATAATGAATTACATCAATTGATTTTCAAATGTTAATCCAGCCTTGTATTTCCAGAATAAACCCTACTTGATGAGAATGTATTTTTTGCATATATTGTTGAATTTGATTTGCCAATATTTTGCATGAGGGAGATTGCCCTAGAGTTTTATGTTTGTTTGGTTGGCTGATTTAAAGACTTTATTTTTAGCGTACTTTTGGGTTCATAATAAAATCGAGAGGAAAATATAAAGTTTTCCCATATGACCCCTGCTCCCACACATGGATAGTCTTTCCCATTATTAGCATCACTCACCAAAATGCTATGTTCTTTTTTACCAACGATGAACATACATCAACATATCATAATTATCCAAAGTCCATAGTTTATCTAAGGGTACACTCTTGGTATTGTACATTATATATTTGCCCCAGTGGGTTAGGATAAATATGTAATGACATATATCCATTTCTCCCCACCCACACACACCCCTGGCAACCACTAATATGTTTATTGTCTCCACAGGTTTGCCTTTTCCAAAATGTTATATATTGGCATCAAATAGCATATAGCCTTCTCAGACTGGCTTCTTTCACTTAGTAATTTAAATTTAAGTTTTCTCCATATCTTTCCATGGCTTGATAGCTCATTTCTTATTAATGCTAGATGGCATTACATTGTCTGGGTATGCCACAGTTTATTCATCCATTCACCTACAAAGGAACATCAGGCTGCTTCTACATTCTGGCAATCATAAATAAAGCTGCTATAAACATTTGTGTGCAGTTTTTTGTGTGGGCATGTTTTCAACTCCTTTGAGTCAATACCAAAGAGTGTGATTGCTGGATTATATGGTAAGAATATGCTTATTTTTGTAAGAAACCACCAAAGAGTCTCCCAAAGTGGCTGCACCATTTTGCATTCCCATCAGCAAGGTATGAGAATTCCTGTCATTCCATACTCTTGTCAGCATTTGGTTTTGTCAGTGTTCCAGATTTTGTCCACTGTAATACATATGTACTGATATCTCATTGTTGTTTTAATTTGAATTTCCCTGATGACATTTGATGTGGAACATAATTATTGATTTCAGAGAGAGAGGAAGGGAGAGAGAGAAACATTGATGTAAGAGAAAAATATCAATCTGTTGCCTTCTGCACGTGCCTCAACCAGGGTTCCCACAACTTGGATACGTGCCCTGACCAGGAATCAAACCAGTAATCTTTTGGTATATGGGACAATGCTTCAACCAACTGAGCCACACTGGCCAGGGGTCTCTATATATTTTTAAGTCATGTCTTAGGAGTAATTCTAAATATATGTCCCCTTAAAATAAAACACACACACAAAAATCTTGAAAATCCAGCAGTCCAGAGGTATAGAACTTTTAAAAAATTAATTACTCTTAAAATTTCTAATAGATCTTTGAAATTTTGCTAAATCACATAATTTGTTGATATGAAGCTAATATGCCAATTTTTGCCATTCTTGACTGAAAGCTAATTGTGGTATCTATAAAATAGTGTTATGAGACATTGCACATAACTGAATGTGTAGAAGTCCATTATCAAGTAGTAATAACTACATTCATTTTCCTAAGAAAAATATTTGTTTTAATAATCATCTTTCCTATAAATTTAAATGAGAAGTAGAAATAACAAAGGTTTTTGAGTACATTAACATTTACAAAAAGCTTCAATGTCCAGTTTTTAATGTTCAACAAGGTTTAGAAACAATGAGATGCAAAAATCAGTTAGTTACCAATTATTTACGTTATTTTAGACAATAAATTAAGTAATTAAATTAATTATTCTAGCTATAATTCTATGTTTTTTCAAATATAAATTTCAATTTGTTAAGCTATGGATGGTCTTGGTTTAAAATGCACTTTTACCCCGGCCGGGCGTGGCTCAGTGGTTGAGCACCGACCTTGGATCCAGGCGATTGGGCCTCCATTCCCGGTCAGGGCACATGCCCGGGTTGCGGGTTCGATCCCCAGTCAGGGACATGCAGGAGGCAGCCGATCAATGACTCTCTCATCAATTATGTTTCTCTCTCTTTCTCTCTCTCTCTCTTCCTCTCTTTTCCTCTCTCTGAAATCAATAAAGATATATTAAAAAATATTAAAATGTACTTTTAATTTGATAGTCAGGTAGATAGGCAGATATTAATCTGTAACCCACCTTCAATGGAACATGGATTCAGAACAGTATTTCCAAAAGCACTGAGAAATTACAGAGATCTTTCCCTGCTCCCTCAAACCTACACTTCTGTGTGAATAAGGACAGATATACTTCAAAACTTCTAATCAGCGCTGCAGGGTATAGTAGTAGAAGAGAGAAATTATAACACTGAAAACTGGCATTCACTTGCTTTAATATTTCAACCAGCTTAAAAGTTAAAACTGGCCCTTTCTGATACTGGGAGGAAAAGCCTGTATGAAAACAGGCTAATAGTTATCTTTGGAGAATACAGCTGAAAAGAGCTCAGCAAGTCATTCTTGCAGCATGGTATGGACGAAATCTTATTGATGACATAGGAAACATTTAGTTTTATTCTAAATTGCCATCATTTCACAATAGTTAAGCATTGCATACATTAACATGACAATAAATGAATTTTTTAGGTTCAGTCAAACTTGTTATGATGCCTGCCTTTTAGGAAAAGAGTTGTTTAGGGCTTTTATATTCTAATAAAAAGTCCTTTACATCTTTTATTATAATTGGGCAGCTTTAAGAGCACTATCATGTGGCTAATTCCCTGTTGCTTGTTGAGTTTAAAAGTGCCTCCAATAACATGCATCTAATTTAACCTAAAATCCATTTTTTAACCTGTAAATATTTCAGGCACAGTTTGCATTTGCAAACAATCAGATTTTTTTTTTTTTGGTGTGTGAAAAAAGTCTCTGACTCATACTTGAGTCCATGGCTTCAACAGGAAGCAAGTTGAATTTTCTAGGCAAACATATGCTCAAGCACCCCTTTCACAGCAGGCACCCTGGGGCTTAAATATGTTTTCTGCTTGACTGTAAGCAAAAGAAGCATTAAATATTACTGATGGTAATGGAGTACTTAATAATAACTATTATCACAATGCTTTGCATTTTTCTTACATAACTCACTCTTTAATAATTATTGCACGGTTGAATAAAATCCCACCGTTCATATTTTTTATCCAGCTGATGTGTGGGATACTTGTGCATTACTTCCAATCCTCTGGAGCTCAACACTCTTTTCCCAGACACTCTTATGATGCCACTTCTGTATCTGCTTTGACTCTTTTTACTTGATTCAACCTGACAGCCCCAAGGTGAGAGCATGTCTGGTCTCTTTGAGAACAGCACTGAGGATGTTGTGGTTAGAAGAAAAGTATGTGGCCACAGAATAGTATGAGAGGAGGTCAGTGAGTTAACAGGGGTAGAAGATTGTGCAGGCCTTTGAAGATCATTGCAAGAACTTGGTTTAACACGATCTCACCTACATTTCCAAAACAATCTGGCTACTGTGGTGAGGATGGATTGCAGATGGGCCAGGAAAGACAGGAGTAGAAAGAGCTGGTGATGTGGAGCAGTATTCCAGGAGGGAGATGGTTATGGCGCAGCCTGCGGGGTAGCAGAGGAAGTTGTGCAGAGTTGGTTTGATTTGGGGTTCTTTTTCAAATATTTTTATATAAATTTTCAACCAGAAAAAAAAAGAAAGATTTTTTTAGTGAAGACTCATATACCAACCGTTAGATGATGCAATTAAAATTTTATATATGTGCTTTATATACATGCTTCTACCCATCTATCAATTTACATTATTTTTTATGCTTTTCAAAGTCGCAAACATCAGTACACTTCACCCCAAATACTTCTGCATACATATCACATAGTTCAATATTATTTACAGTATTTTTTTGTTTTGAGGCAAGATTTATACAAATATACAGGAAATAATCAAGATGGGCCAGGAGCATCATGTTGTGCCAAAAGTAAAGTGCTTAAATACACACACACACATGCTAGCACACACACACATTGATGAGAATATATCGAAGGGGCATGGAAGCCACCTGAAAAAACTCCCAATGGGTCAAAGCTAGAATAATTTCAGCAACAAAAACAAATAAAGTAGCATTGGATCATAATCCAAAGTATAAAATAAGTATCATCAGGTTTATAAAGGCATAAATAAGTGAATAAGTCAGTAAATTGGGAGAACAGACAAGTCTCCCATTCAGAAGAATTTAAAACATCTAGGAAGATACTTTGCCTTCAAAGAGGTAGGCATAACTCTCCACTCCTAAAGTATCGGCCGCCCATAGTGACTTCCCTCCAAAGAGTACCGTGTTGAGTGGGGTGAGGGGAGAGAACAAATTCACAGCAGGGAAAGCTGATCGCCTCAGCCAGGTGGTCAAGGTTAACAGCAGCAGTGGTAAGTCAAATCAGTAAGATGTACCCCTTGATAAGGTGCAAAAAGAATGGTACTTTGTTTCTGTGGTATTTCTCCCCCTCCCCCCAAAAAAACATAACCCCAGTCTAACCATGTGAAAACATCAGGAAAGTCCCAATAGAGAGACATGCTACAAAATATCTGACAATGATTCTTCAAAAATGTCAAGGTCATCAAATACAAGGAAATTCTGAGAAACTGTCACAGACAAGAAAAGCCTAAGGGAACATGATGACTACATGTAACATGTTGTCCTGAGTGGGATCCTGGGACAGAAATGTGATATTAGATAAAAACTTAGGAACTATGAATAAAATATATACTTTATTTAATAATTATCAATATTGGTTTACTAACAGTGACAAATATACCAAACTAATGTAAGATGGTAATAAAAGAAGAAACTGGATATAGGATATATAGAAACTCTGCACTATCTTTGCTAGATTTTTGTAAATATAAAGCTATTCTAAAATTTTTAAAAAATGAGTGGATAAAGCCACCTGTACCAATAGGAATAAATCTCACAAATAAGATATTGAGTGAAAAAATAAAACAGAAAAGGCTGAATGAATAATATGTGGTACTAATAATCTGAATCTTGAAAATGGATTTATACATGGTATTAGAAATCAGAAGAGTGGTTACCTCTGGGAGCACAGATAAATAGTCTTCGAGGACATGATTGCTAATTCTAAAGTACTAATGATCCTCCACATCTTGATCTGGGTGTTGGTTACACCGGTTTGTTCACTTTGTGTCAATTATTGAGCAGTATACTTATTAAATGTTCACTTCTACATATGTATATACAGGGTGGGACAAAAGTGGGTTTACAGTTGTTCTATAAAAATGATACAATAATTAATAAATAATAATACAAGAATAAACTTTGTTTTGCATACTCACAACTGTAAACCAACTTTTGCCTACCCCTGTATTTTAGATGTCAAAAAAACATTTTTTTAAATTAAAATTTCATGCTTGTTCTGGTATCTTCAGGATCCCCACATAGAGTTATATTGCAACTTTTTAAAAGTGTGATTGCTGACTTCAAGAGAAATGTTCTTCATGCCTATTAATATCTACTTATCTAGCTCTGAAACATTCTATTTTAAAAAGATGAAAGTTATCTTTAAACTATGAATGGCCTCATTTTTACAGGAAATAACCAGAACTTGTAGGTTATAATAGACCAATACTAGGTTTCTTACTTTTTTAAGAGGATGTGAAATTCTAAATCTTCAATGTGATAAAATGTCTGAAAAAGTGTATCCAATAAATCAAACTATTAGGTAAAATACAAATCTGATTTGCAATAACCAAATAGAAATATTTGGCTAATAAAGAGCTATAAGAACATAATGGTTTCTTATGCATTTCCAATGATTTCCTATAATTCAAAGCTTTAGCCATCCTTGGTCTAGCACAGGAACTTAAGGACTGAAAGGATTTTGGTGTTTAGTTAAGAAGGTTATGTATAAATAAAAAGAATTACATTGAAAGTAAATTCTTTGTCATCACTTGTTAAAACATATAAGTAAAATCACTAATGGAAAACATTGTGGATAATTGGTAGAAAAACTATCCATGCTACTCATATGTACAATCTGCCACGTTATTTAAATTGGCAGCTTCCTCTTCTCATAGTGTTGAAGAAAGGGGCGTTTCAGTGGCCAACACGAAGTTAAAAATACTCCTATCACATAGATATTTAACCTTTGCCTAGACTCTTTGATGTCGACAACATGTCATTTGAAAATGCCTCAGTTTTGCTGGCATGTCATCAATTGATGTCCAAGAAGCAGATTCAATTATACTATTTCACTGTTTATCATTTACCCTTTTTTCTCCCCAACCATTAACAAAGGAGTGGTTTGCACTGTTTAGTCTCTTGCTAAGACGGGATGCAAGATCTAAAGCCCCAGGGCCAGTTCTCTCCAAAGCACTCTGTTTAGCCTGCTGGTGAAATTACAGTATGTGGTTTGAAAAAGTCTTTGAATGTTCATCTTTATTCAAATGTATGTCATCTTCAGCCAGAGAGGATTTGGGAAAGAGCATTGAAAAGAAAGTTCTGAACATTTTTATAATGAAGAAAAATAAAATGTTCAGAATTCAATATGTTTTTCAAATTGAATTGTACCTGACTAGTTGCCTAAAATTGATAACTTTACTTACTGACCAAAAAAAAAAAACACACAAGAAAAATTGATTTATAGTAATTTCATATATAAGGAAAATGGACAGCAAATTAATAATTTAAATAATTCTCTCTTAACTGCAGATATAGAGGTCACAGGATTGGGACTTAAAATTACACTGTAGATCAGAAAACATTTTAATGTCATTTCCCATAATCTTGGTTACAAATAGCATATCATTTGAAATCCTTCACCAAAACCTTGCTGCTTAGATTCAAAAGAATACCAACATTTTGTTCCCTTCCCAACCAGTCGTTAGAGATCCTTCTTTAGACCAAAAAGGTTGTTCAAGTACACTAGAATGGCCCTTCAGTATAAAAATAAAATGTTCATCTTTTTTATCTCCCAAAGACACGTGGATAAGGTAAAGTTATTAAAAATTAGAAGAGTCAGGATTTCTTAGTTCTTTTGTAAAGTGTTAAGTAACTATTGCTTATAGAACTCACACACAAAAAAAAACTTTTCGTTTTCTTTTAAAAGTTGAATTAGATCATGATAATATGTCTCTCAACTATAGTGCCCATTGGAAACAAAGCATGCTTAAATACCATATTGGTGCTTTTCCTTTTACAAAAAGTTTTGTGCACCCAATTATCACCTACACAGGACTGTCACAGCATCTAGATTGCTATAAGGACCACTCCTGTGGTTAAAACAGGCTTTTCCAAATAGAGTTTGGCTGCAGACAAATCCCTTGATGTGAAAAAAAAGTTCCCAGGGTCAAATAAATATAGAAATACCATATATTATTTTTAATTATTGGGAAATCAAAATGCATGTTAAACATAGGCTTTAAGAAATATTTTTAAAGTAAAATCTGTTTAATTTCATTTGACACTGTGGTTCTCAAATTTAGAGGCCCACTGAATCCACATAAGTATGTGTCTGTACATCTATGTATGTGAGTTTTTGCTCATCTGTGTAAAACACTTATTAACATCCCATGGAAATCAGTGCTCCTGGAGTGCACTAGGGGAAACAGTTTAAGGCATTAAACTCCAGAAAGCCACCTTTAGGATGTAAGGAGTAAAACACCATTAACGTCAATGTCCTAACAGGTAGAACCAGCTTGGAAGCCCAGATGGAGGTCTTTAGATGGCCAGGAGGAAGCACTAAGACAATGGGCATCTGGTTTGGGGGCAGGAGTTTTAGTAAACTGTGAACCCCTTAGAAAGAAATCAAAGAAGGGATTATTCAAGAAAATGCTCAGCAAGTTCACCATCTTTCCCAGAAATAACCCAATTACTTATACTTAAGGAACACTCAGTATCTTTTAAAAGAAAATTGTCATATTTACCAGAAGTTGAAAATGTACATTTTAGATAAGAAAGCTTTCATGAAAATATTTTTAAAGATTGGATTCTGCATTCATTTCATTTGAAGCTCATGGAGCAATGTAAAGAAACTACTATGTAAAATCAAAATTTTATGAAAAAGTTATTCAATGCCAGAAATATAAGCAGTTTACAATCCAGGCAGAATGACTGTAGTAGAGACTACCTAGTTTTTCTGTTTCCCTTCCCTCCTAGGACTACAACTACACATTTCCTAGCCTTACTTGTAAATAGTTGAGGATATGAGTTTGAATTCTGACCAATTGAACGTAAATGGATGAAAGTAGACACCACCTGTAGGCTTGGTCCATAAATATTCTACCCCAGGATTGACCACCCTTTTTCTTCACCCCATTGATAGTTGGAGGTAAAAGATTCAACAGAAGCTTATGAGATCCAAAAGAGTAGTAGCACAAGAAAATGGAAAGAAATCGAGTCCCTGAATCAACAGATGGGAAGCCGTCCCCAAAGCACTACTATTGAACTGTTATGTGAGTAAGAAATAAACTTATATGATCTAGAACAACTGAGATTTTGCATTTGTTGTAGCAATTAGTCTACCCCAGTTCATAGAATGCCCAAAAAAGAGATTAACAAATTGCATAGAGTTACCTACTGGTCTTTTGCAAGAAGTGGGCCTTTGATGTATTTCTTACAATAAACATACAAAGCACTTTACTTTGAAAAGCACCCTTTCAATATGAAAAAATACTTACCAATCATTAAAATGAGACATCTCTTTAAATCTAGAATACCAGTATCAGAAAATACTGTTTATTAGCACCTGACAGCAATAAGCTTAAGGTTGTTAACGTTAAAGGGCCGCATAATGTCACTTGCTGTATTATAGAGCATGAATGAAGAACATAAGGAGAAACCTTTTGAAGTTATATATTTCATAGTTATAAAAATATGAACAATAGAAGGAAGGCTTTATGGAAGACAGAATGGCAATAGTAACAGGCAGAAAGAAATAGCAGCTGGAGAGACCTCTAAACTCCTCTTAACTAGCATATTGGTGCTTCTGTCACCTAGAAATAGGCTGTCAAAGTGACCTGAAAAAGGTGCTATTTTCCAGGAATCTAAGCCACATGGTTTCTGTAACTTGTTTCCTAGGATTTACCCTGGTTAGGATTTGGAAAAGTATGCTTGGCTGCTATAAGCAAACTGGCTAAAAACAGATTTCCCACTTCTGTAATAGTCAATAATTTCATAGAATCAGACAAGAGACAATTATACCAAGTTGGTTGGAATTAGTCTCTTTCTGCTCTATGCTCCAATAGAACTAAGTTAATGCTTCCGTGCTAGCATTCATCACTTTAAGCATCCATGGTTAGCTCCATGAAAAGACTGAAGGTTCCTGGTGGTCACTAAATCACTGTAACTCCTAAATTAACATATCTTGACAGCATCTATAACTCCTCGCTTAAGGAAAATTGCTTTATGAGATTTCTGTAATATGCATGTTTCTTTTAAAATTATGAATATATAGCCCATCTTTAAATCTCTTTTGGAAGAATTGCATCAATTCCGTTTTCACAGAAGGTGACCTTCCAAGGAAGACTATGGCAGTTGCAAAAAACTAAACATTTAATTCTTGAAATGATACTTGGCAAGGTTGACAGTGTGCAAAGGCAAAAATATATCTAGATATGTATTGTTGAAACATCTCCTTTGTAGAAAGGTTCTTAGACTTTGAAAGGGCTCCAGGACCCCACAGAAAACTAGGGTAAGGCTGCCTTCCTCAAGAGATCAAATCCTGATGATATCCACATTATGAGCATTAAAGGAAATGGTAAAAGATGGCTTCAAATAATTTCAATGGTTGAAATGAGGACTCCTGCTCTTTCCAAGTATAGTAATATCTAACACCTCTTTTGCACTTCGTGGCTACAAAAGTTGCCAAGGGAGATTTTCACAGTGCCATTAAATCATGCTGTCTGCCTTGCAAAGAACTGGAATCATCAGTCTGATTCATCTCATGCCAGTTGCTGATGTTACAATCCCACAGAAAATGACTAAAATTTAACACATTTTTACACAAAGATTTACCACTGAGCAACACTCATCATCTCTTAAATGCATATTTTTTAGTCCTGTACAGAAAACAGTCCTCAGCATTGCACAATTAAAGACCAGGAAGAGCGTATTCTTCACAATGTCCAAGTTTGTGAGATTTTGGCTAGAAGAGAAGAGGAAGGCCTTGCATGAAGAGAGAGAAAATGAAGTGTAGCATTTTCATTTCATCACAAGCTAAATAGAAGAGGCTGTTTCCATTGGAAACTGTGACAAATGTTAACCTGAATTTCCTGTGTTACTTTTACGTTGCTTGGAATTGGCTTTATATGCATACATATCTGAGGTGTAGACTATATTAGGCACAAATTATGAATTAGATCCAAACAGTGGAGCTTGGGCATTTTTTTATAAAATCAAATCACTATGAGATAGAGGATCTGAAACGCAAATCCTCTTTTTTTCAACTTTGATCTTTCATCGATCAAATAACTACAAAATAGAGGCTTTGAAACTAAAACTACTTTCCTCTCTAAGGAATTGAAAAATTAGGAAGACAAGAGATAGGTAGGAGAGAGTTGTTTACAAGTGCATAGACGCATTGTAATTTAGGCTCAACTTCCCTTTCCAAATATATTTTCCATCTGCTTTTGCACATATGCTCTGTTTCAACCAGGCTGGTTATTCATGGCACTTGATATTCCTTTTTTACTCTCACCTCTAATATCTTAACACATCTCTTACCTATTTATTTCCTTCTTCACTACCCAATATGCGACAATTAGTTGACAACCCCAGTCTGGAGTGGACACTTTGTCCTTTGAAACTTAATAAACAGACAATCTTAACTTACTTTGGGTAAGTCACTTGACTTTCTTCCATAGAAAAGGAGGTACTAATACCAGCTTTAAAGTAGGTACTAATGCCAGCTTTGGGGGTTGTCATAAGAATTAAATGAGATAATTCAAGGAAATGTACTTAATATAGTAACAGGCAGATAGTAGCTGCTCAATAAATGCTAGAGAACTTAGTTCTTATTTTTCTAATCACTCTTTGATTATCTCAGTTAATATACCCATAGACTGACATATATAATATAAACAGAAGCTATTTATTTTATATATTTTATCTCTCATAGCTTTTTCCACACATAGATACTCAGCAAATATCTATAAATTGAGAAATAGAATAATTTTGATTTTTTCATATATAGGCTGGACCTATCCTTTTATCTTAATTTTATACTTCTAAATTTCAGACATTGGGTTTCTCATGGTATCAGTTTTCTGGGGTCCATTTGTCCTTCAGATGCACTAAATATTCAATTATTCACTATCACTGCCAAGTGCAACAGGCATCCCAGACCTACAGCTTAGCTTTAGATCCAAGCAGTTCCAAATTTACATATTCCAAATACATCAGCAATACATCTTGAAAGTTAGTGTTTACTGTGACAGATTTCCTTCATCATTCACATCTCCTTGCCACTCTTGACACCATCAGTAGTTGAAAGTCCTAAATTCCTTAACTCCAAGACAATCTGCAGCTTCAGGAGTTTTTCTATTCCCTTGTAGTACATTTATGAAAGAAAATGTCCCTACAATTAAAGTGCCCCTACAATGTAAGTGTCCCCACAGTTAAACCTACAAGAATCAATCACTCAAGCTTCAAATCTCTTTTCATCTCTAAATAATTATAAAGGCCTTATAACTTTCATTGGTCCTAAATGTCAGAATATTTACTTCTCATTTTCTACACATTGTCTTTCTCAAAAAAAAATTACCGCATTGCCATTTACTCTCTATCTATTTATTTAATAATTGGATTAATATAGGACAGGACAGGTGTGGCCAAAGAGAAATAAGAGCAGATTTATAAGAAGAGCATTAAAATTGATGAACAAGAGAGAGAGGGAAGAATTATAAAGCAATGTCTTTGAGCAGGGGAGATGTGATGAAATCTACTACTCTAGTGGCTTTAAAAAGGAATAGGAATAATTTATTTATAGAAGGAAGCTGAAAGGTAGAGCATGGGGAAAAGATGTGGATAGGTAGTGAGAGCTTGTGGAGGACCATTTAACACTTGCATGTACTGTTGGTGCATATATTAACTATAAAACAGCAAAAGAGTTGTGCATTAACAGATCGGTTTATGTCAGCTGGCAACCCTATCTAACTTATGTATTCAGTTGCTATGGTCAAAGCCATATCACCCTACAACTAAAGGCAATACTAACAACACTTCAACAGGGCCCTTCAAGCAATCTTATCTTGTTGAGTTTGCCCCGAAGATGCTCTCTCCCTCTTTCAGGAAGTACTACACTTCTCCCTTCAGCCCACCTTAAATGCTGCTTGTATAGTTGTCTTGGTTTCTCCCACAAACCTTTTGATAAAAACACCATATATTCCCATTTTTTGGTAGAAACTTCAAAGAACATCCAAATTCAGCTTGATAACTCTTAAATAACTCAAGTTTATGTAATTCACATGACCCTTTTTTACATCTGGAAATGCAAAAGGCAGTTAGTACAGATTATGTTGATTATGGAATATAATTTAAATTACCAACTCCACTTACAAATAAGGCTAACTCAGCCTGTTCCTTCACAGAAATGGATTTGAATCAAGTTTATATTTCCAAATAATGAGAGATCAACAACTAAATTTAGGATGAATTTAGCTTGATATAATGAAGCATATGTAGTTTCAAGTTAAGACAGTCTAGATTTGAAGTTCAATGCCATCATTCACTAATTCACATGATTCAGCCTCAGGTATACCTGGTGTATAAAACTGCAATGATACCAATCTCATAGGGTTATTACAAAAATCAAGTGAGATGACATCCATTTATCAGGGTACTTGATATGATCAAATTCATAGCATTCACCAGCCCCTACAATATACTTCTCTACTGGAATCTCATATGGTAGAGTCTACTTTGTCAGCAAAATATCTATATACCCAGTTGAAAATTTAAATTATTTCTAAGAAAAGGTTGAAAAACTACTATGTAAAGATATTTTCATTTTTGACAATGGGAAATCTCATTTATTCCAAGCCCAACTTAAAACTATTGACTGCATATTTTAGGATCTGACAAAAGAGGTAAAACATTTGAGGTTCATTTGGTCCGTAACTTCGTGTGTTTCTTACATGGGCAGAGGCTCTGGAGTAACTGTATGATATTGTCTCCAAGATGTTGGGCTCCCACTCTACCAAGCCCTGAGTGATTCTGGACTCTGTTTCTTATCCGAAGATTTTCTCAAAGGTGATTGCCCCATGTCAACCAGGACCATGAAGGTGGGACAGGC